>NW_026947595.1:600000-1013000 GCF_034190915.1 Cavia porcellus | reverse complement strand
AGTGAGAAAAACATCACGGGGTGGTGTGAATCGGAGGGTCTGAATTAGGATAGGCAGTGAGTGGCAATGTAGGATGGAGAAAAGCACCGCGGGGTGGTCAGCATGGGGAGGTCAGGGAACATGCAGTGGCAATGTAGGATAGGTTTCTGAAAAACATCGCGGTGTGGTGCGCATTGTATGGGTGTGTGTTACATTACATTCACTAGTAGGAGTGAGAAAAACATCACGGGGTGGTGCGCATTGTATGGGTGTGTGTTTCATTACATTCACTAGTCGGAGTGAGAAAAACATCACGGGGTGGTGTGAATCGGAGGGTCTTAATTAGGATAGGCAGTGAGTGGCAATGTAGGATGGAGAAAAGCACCACGAGGTGGTCAGCATGGGGAGGTCAGGGAACATGCAGTGGCAATATAGGATAGGTTTATGAAAAACATCGCGGGGTGATGCGCATTGTATGGGTGTGGGTTACATTACATTCACTAGCAGGAGTGAGAAAAACATCGTGGGGTGGTGTGAATCGGAGGGTCTGAATTAGGATAGGCAGTGAGTGGCAATGTAGGATGAAGAAAAGCACCGCGGGGTGGTCAGCATGGGGAGGTCTGGGAACATGCAGTGGCAATGTAGGATAGGTTTCTGAAAAACATCGCGGGGTGGTGCGCATTGTATGGGTGTGTGTTACATTACATTCACTAGGAGGATTGAGAAAAACATCACGGGGTGTTGTGAATCGGAGTGTCTGAATTAGGATAGGCAGTGAGTGGCAATGTAGGATGGAGAAAAGCACCGCGGGCCGGTCAGCTTGGGGAGCTCAGGGAACATGCAGTGGCAATGTAGGATAGGTTTGTGAAAAACATCGCGGAGTGGTGCGCATTGTATGGGTGTGTGTTACATTACATTCACTAGTAGGAGTGAGAAAAACATCACGGGGTGGTGCGCATTGTATGGGCGTGTGTTACATTACATTCACTAGTAGGAGTGAGAGAAACATCACGGGGTGGTGTGAATCGGAGGGTCTGAATTAGGATAGGCAGTGAGTGGCAATGTCGGATGGAGAAAAGCCCAGCGGGGTGCTCAGCATGGGGAGGTCAGGGACCATGCAGTGGCAATGTAGGATAGGTTCTGAAAAATATCGCGGGCTGGTGCGCATTGTATGGGTGTGTGTTACATTACATTCACTAGTAGGAGTGAGAAAAACATCGCGGGGTGGTGCGCATTGTATGGGTGTGTGTTACATTACATTCACTAGTAGGAGTGACAAAAACATCATGGGGTGGTGCGCGTTGTATGGGTGTGTGTTACATTACATTCACTAGTAGGAGTGAGAAAAACTTCGCGGGGTGGTGCGCATTGTATGGGTGTGTGTCACATTACGTTCACCAGTAGGAGTGAGAAAAACATCACGGGGTGGTGCGCATTGTATGGGTGTGTGTTACATTACATTCACTAGTAGGAGTGAGAAAAACATCACGGGGTGGTGTGAATCGGAGGGTCTGAATTAGGATAGGCAGTGAGTGGCAATGTAGGATGGAGTAAAGCACCGCGGGGTGGTCAGCATGGGGAGGTCAGGGAACATGCAGTGGCAATGTAGGATAGGTTTCTGAAAAACATCGCGGGGTGGTGCGCATTGTATGGGTGTGTGTTACATTACATTCACTAGTAGGAGTGAGAAAAACATCACGGGGTGGTGCGCATTGTATGGGTGTGTGTTACATTACGTTCACTAGTAGGAGTGAGAAAAACATCGCGCGGTGGTGCGCATTGTATGTGTGTGTGTTACATTACATTCACTAGTAGGAGTGAGAAAAACTTCGCGGGGTGGTGCGCATTTTATGGGTGTGTTTTACATTACATTCACTAGCAGGAGTGAGAAAAACATCAAGGGGTGGTGTGAATCGGAGGGTCTGAATTAGTATAGGCAGTGAGTGGCAATGTAGGTTGGAGAAAAGCACCGCGGGGTGGTCAGCATGGGGAGGTCAGGGAACATGCAGTGGCCATGTAGGATAGGTTTCTCAAAAACATCGCGGGGTGGTGCGCATTGTATGGGTGTGTGTTACATTACATTCACTAGTAGAAGTGAGAGAAACATCACGGGGTGGTGCGCATTGTATGGGTGTGTGTTACATTACATTCACAAGTACGAGTGAGAAAAACATCACGGGGTGGTGTGAATCGGAGGGTCTGAATTAGGATAGGCAGTGAGTGGCAATGTAGGATAGAGAAAAGCACCGTGGGTTGGTCAGCATGGGGAGGTCAGGGAACATGCAGTGGCAATGTATGATAGGTTTCTGAAAAACTTAGCGGGGTGGTGCGCATTGTATGAGTGTGTGTTACATTACATTCACTAGTAGCAGTGAGAAAAACATCACGGTGTGGTGTGAATCGGAGGGTCTGAATTAGGATAGCCAGTGAGTGGCAATGTAGGATGGAGAAAAGCACCGCGGGGTGGTCAGCATGGGGAAGTCAATGAACATGCAGTGGCAATTTAGGATAGGTTTCTGAAAAACATCACGGGGTGGTGCACATTGTATGGGTGTGTTACATTACATTCACTAGTAGGAGTGAGAATAACATCACGGGTTGGTGTGAATCGGAGGGTCTGAATTAGGATAGGCAGGGAGTGGCAATGTAGGATGGAGAAAAGCACCGCGGGGTGGTCAGCATGAGGAGGTCAGGGAACATGCAGTGGCAATGTAGGATGTGTTTCTGAAAAACATCGCAGGGTGGTGCGCATTGTATGGATGTGTGTTACATTACATTCACTAGTAAGAGTGAGAAAAACATCACGGGGTGGTGTGAATCGGAGGGTCTGAATTAGGATAGGCAGAGAGTGGCAATGTAGGATGGAGAAAAGCACCGCAGGGTGGTCAGCATGGGGAGGTCAGGGAACATGCAGTGGCAATGTAGGATAGGTTTCTGAAAAACATCGCGGGTGGTGCACATTGTATGGGTGTGTGTTACATTACATTCACTAGTAGGAGTGAGAAAAACATCACGGGGTGGTGCGCATTGTATGGGTGTGTGTTACATTACATTCACTATTAGGAGTGAGAACAACATCACGGGGTGGTGTGAAACGGAGGGTCTGAATTAGGATAGGCAGTGAGTTGCAATGTATGATGGAGAAAAGCACCGCGGGTTGGTCAGCAAGGGGAGGTCAGGGAACATGCAGTGGCAATGTAGGATAGGTTTCTGAAAAACATCACGGGGTGGTGCGCATTGTATGGGTGTGTGTTACATTAAATTCACTAGTAGGAGTGAGAAAAACTTCACGGGGTGGTGTGAATCGAAGGGTCTGAATTAGGATAGGCAGTGAGTGGCAATGTAGGATGGAGAAAAGCACCGCGGGGTGGTTAGCATGGGGAGGTCAGGGAATATGCAGTGGCAATGTAGGATAGGTTTCTGAAAAACATCGCGCGGTGGTGTGCATTGTATGGGAGGGTGTTACATTACATTCACAAGTAGGAGTGAGAAAAACATCACGGGATGGTGTGAATCGGAGGGTCTGAATTAGGATAGGCAGTGAGTGGCAATGTAGGATGGAGAAAAGCACCGGGGGGTGGTCAGCATGGGGAGGTCAGGGAACATGCAGTGGGAATGTAGGATAGGATTCTGAAAAACATCGCGGGGTGGTGCGGATTGTATGGGTGTGTGTTACATTACATTCATTAGTAGCAGTGAGAAAAACATAACGGGGTGGTGTGAATCGGAGGGTCTGTATTAGGATAGGCAGTGAGTGGCAATGTAGGATGGAGAAAAGCACCGCGGGGTTGTCAGCATGGGGAGGTCAGGGAACATGCAGTGGCAATGTAGGATAGTTTTCTGAAAAACATCGCGCGGTGGTGTGCATTGTATGGGTGGGTGTTACATTACATTCACAAGTAGGAGTGAGAAAAACATCACCGGGTGGTGTGAATCGGAGGGTCTGAATTAGGATAGGCAGGGAGTGGCAATGTAGGATGGAGAAAATCACCGCGGGGTTGTCAGCATGGGGAGGTCCGGGAAAATGCAGTGGCAATGTAGGATAGTTTTCTGAAAAACATCACGGGGTGGTGCGAATTTTATGGGTGTGTTTTACATTACATTCACTAGCAGGAGTGAGAAAAACATCAGGGGTGGTGTGAATTGGAGGGTCTGAATTAGGATAGGCAGTTAGTGGCAATGTAGGATGGAGAAAATTACGGCGGGGTGGTCAGCATGGGGAGGTCAGGGAACATGCCGTGGCAATGTAGGATAGGTTTCTGAAAAACATCGCGGGGTGGTGCGCATTGTATGGGTGGGTGTTACATTATATTCACTAGTAGGAGTGAGAAAAACATCACAGGGTGGTGTGAATCGGAGGGTCTGAATTAGGATAGGCAGTGAGTGGCAATGTAGGATGGAGAAAAGCACCGCCAGGTGGTCAGCATGGGGAGGTCAGGGAACATGCAGTGGCAATGTAGGATAGTTTTCTGAAAAACATCGTGGGGTGGTGCGCATTGTATGGGTGTGTGTTACATTACATTCACTTGTAGGAGTGAGAAAAACATCACGGGGTGGTGTGCATTGTATCGGTGTGTGTTACATTACATTCACTAATAGGAGTGAGAAAAACATCACGGGGTGGTGTGAATTGGAGGGTCTGAATAAGGATAGGCAGTGAGTGGCAATGTAGGATGGAGAAAAGCACTGAGGGGTGCTCAGCATGGGGAGGTCAGGGAACATGCAGTGGCAATGTAGGATAGGTTTCTGAAAAACATCGCGGTGTGGTGCGCATTGTATGGGTGTGTGTTACATTACATTCACTCATAGGAGTGAGAAAAACATCACGGGGTGGTGCGCATTATTTGGGTGTGTGTTACCTTACATTCACTAGTAGGAGTGAAAAAAACATCACGCGGTGGTGTGAATCGGAGGGTCTGATTTAGTATAGGCAGTGAGTGGCAATGTAGGATAGAGAAAAGCACCACTGGGTGGTCAGCATAGGGAGGTCAGGGAACATGAAGTGGCAATGTAGGATAAGTTTCTGAAAAACATCGCGGGCTGGTGCGCATGGTATGGGTGTGTGTTACATTCACTAGTAGGATTGAGAAAAACATCGCGGGTTGGTGCGCATTGTATGGGTGTGTGTTACATTACATTCACTCGTAGGAGTGAGAAAAACATCACGGGGTGGTGTGAATCAGAGAGTCTGAATTAGGATAGGCAGTGAGTGGCAATGTAGGATGGAGAAAAGCACCGCGGGGTGGTCAACATGAGGAGGTCAGGGAACATGCAGTGGCAGTATAGGATAGGTTTCTGAAAAACAACACGGGGTGGTGCGCATTGTATGAGTGTGTTTTACATTACATTCACTAGCAGGAGTGAGAAAAACATCACGGGGTGGTGCGCATTGTATGGGTGTGTTTTACATTACATTCACTAGTAGGAGTGAGAAAAACATCACGGGGTGGTGTGAATCGGAGGGTCTGAATTAGGATACGCAGTGAGTGGCAATGTAGGATGGAGAAAAGCACCGCGGGGTGGTCAGCATGGGGAGGTCAGGGAACATGCAGTGGCAATGTAGGATAGGTTTCTGAAAAACATCGCGGGGTGGTGCGCATTTTATGGGTGTGTGTTACATTACATTCACTAGTAGGAGTGAGAAAAACATCACGGGGTGGTGCGCCTTGTATGGGTGTGTGTTACATTACATTCACTACTAGGTGTGAGAAAAACATCACGGGGTGGTGTGAATCGGATGGTCTGAATTAGGATATCCAGTGAGTGGCAATGTAGGATGGAGAAAAGGACCACGGGGTGGTCAGCCTGGGGAGTTCAGGGAACATGCAGTGGCAATGTAGGATAGGTTTCTGAAAAACATCACCGGGTGGTGCGCATTGTATGGGTGTGTGTTACATTATATTCACTAGTAGGAGTGAGAAAAACATCACGGGGTGGTGTGAATCGGAGGGTCTGAATTAGGATAGGCAGTGAGTGGCAATGTAGGATGGAGAAAAGCACCGCCAGGTGGTCAGCATGGGGAGGTCAGGGAACATGCAGTGTCAATGTAGGATAGTTTTCTGAAAAACATCGTGGGGTGGTGCGCATTGTATGGGTGTGTGTTACATTACATTCACTTGTAGGAGTGAGAAAAACCTCACGGGGTGGTGTGCATTGTATCGGTGTGTGTTACATTACATTCACTAATAGGAGTGAGAAAAACATCACGGGGTGGTGTGAATTGGAGGGTCTGAATTAGGATAGGCAATGAGTGCAATGTAGGATGGAGAAAAGCACTGAGGGGTGCTCAGCATGGGGAGGTCAGGGAACATGCAGTGGCAATGTAGGATACGTTTCTGAAAAACATCGCGGAGTGGTGCGCATTGTATGGGTGTGTGTTACATTACATTCACTCGTAGGAGTGAGAAAAACATCACGGGGTGGTGCGCATTATTTGGGTGTGTGTTACCTTACATTCACTAGTAGGAGTGATAAAAACATCACGCGGTGGTGTGAATCGGAGGGTCTGATTTAGTATAGGCAGTGAGTGGCAATGTAGGATAGAGAAAAGCACCACTGGGTGCTCAGCATAGGGAGGTCAGGGAACATGAAGTGGCAATGTAGCATAAGTTTCTGAAAATCATCGCGGGCTGGTGCGCATTGTATGGGTGTGTGTTACATTCACTAGTAGGAGTGAGAAAAACATCGCGGGGTGATGCGCATTGTATGGGTATGTATTACATTACATTCACTAGTAGGAGTGAGAAAAACATCACGGGGTGGTGTGAATCGGATGGTCTGAATTAGGATAGGCCGTGAGTGGCAATGTAGGATGGAGAAAAGCACCGCGGGGTGGTCAGCATGGGGAGGTCAGGGAACATGCAGTGGCAATGTAGCATATGTTTCTGAAAAACATCGCGGAGTGGTGCGCATTGTATGGGTGTGTGTTACATTACATTCACTAGTAGGAGTGAGAAAAACCTCACGGGGTGGTGCGCATTGTATGGGTGTGTGTTACAGTACATTCACTAGTAGGAGTGAGAAATACATCACGGGGTGGTGCGTATTGTATGGGTTTGTGTTACATTACATTCACTAGAAGGAGTGAGAAAAACATCACGGGGTGGTGTGAATCGGAGGGTCTGAATTAGGATAGGCAGTGAGTGGCAATGTAGGATATGAGAAAAGCACCGCAGGGTGGTGAGCCTGGGGAGGTCAGGGAACATGCAGTGGCAATGTAGGATAGGTTTCTGAAAAACATCGCGGGGTGGTGCGCATTGTATGGGTGTGTGTTACATTACATTCACTAGTAGGAGTGAGAAAAACATTACGGTGTGGTGTGAATCAGAGAGTCTGAATTAGGATAGGCAGTGAGTGGCAATGTAGGATGGAGAAAAGCACCGCGGGGTGGTCAACATGAGGAGGTCAGGGAACATGCAGTGGCAGTATAGGATAGGTTTCTGAAAAACAACACGGGTGGTGCGCATTGTATGAGTGTGTTTTACATTACATTCACTAGCAGGAGTGACAAAAACATCACGGGGTGGTGCGCATTGTATGGGTGTGTGTTACATTACATTCAAGAGTAGGAGTGAGAAAAACATCACGGGGTGGTGTGAATCGGAGGGTCTGAATTAGGATAGACAGTGAGTGGCTATGTAGGATGGAGAAAAGTACCGCGGGGTGGTCCGCATGGGGAGGTCAGGGAACATGCAGTGGCAATGTAGGATAGGTTTCTGAAAAACATCGCGGGTTGGTGCGCATTGTATGGGTGTGTGTTACATTACATTCACTAGTAGAAGTGAGAAAAACATCACGGGGTGGTGCGCATTGTATGGGTGTGTGTTACATTACATTCACTAGTAGGAGTGAGAAAAACATCGCGGGGTGGTGCGCATTGTATGGGTGTGTGTTACATTACATTCACTAGTAGGAGTGAGAAAAACATCACGGGGTGGTGCGCATTGTATGGGTGTGTGTTACATTACATTCACTAGTAGGAGTGAGAAAAACATTACGGGGTGGTGCACATTGTATGGGTGTGTGTTACATTACATTCACTAGTAGGAGTGAGAAAAACATCACGGGGTGGTGTGAATCGGAGGGACTGAATTAGGATAGGCAGTGAGTGGCAATGTAGGATGGAGAAAAGCACTGCGGGGTGGTCAGCATGGGGAGGTCTGGGAACATGCAGTAGCAATGTTGGATAGGTTTCTGAAAAACATCGCGGGGTTTTGCGCATTGTATTGGTGTGTGTTACATTACATTAACTAGTAGGAGTGAGAAAAACATCACGGGGTGGTGCGCATTGTATGTGTGTGTGTTACATTACATTCAATAATAGGAGTGAGAAAAACATCACGTGGTGGTGTGAATCGGAGGGTCTGAATTAGGATAGGCAGTGAGTAGCAATGTAGGATGGAGAAAAGCACCGCGGGGTGGTCAGCATGGGGAGGTCAGGGAACATGCAGTGGCAATGTAGGATAGGTTTCTGAAAAACATCGCGGGGTGGTGCGCATTGTATGGGTGTGTGTTACATTACATTCACTAGTACGAGTGACAAAAACATCACGGGGTGGAGCGCATTGTATGGGTGTGTGTTACATTACATTCAATAGAAGGAGTGAGAAACACTTCGCGTGGTGGTGCGCATTGTATGGGTGTGGGTTACATTACATTCACTAGTACGAGTGACAAAAACATCACGGGGTGGTGCGCATTGTATGGGTGTGTGTTACATTACATTCAAGAGTAGGAGTGAGAAAAACATCACGGGGTGGTGTGAATCGGAGGGTCTGAATTAGGATAGACAGTGAGTGGCTATGTAGGATGGAGAAAAGCACCGCGGGGTGGTCCGCATGGGGAGGTCAGGGAACATGCAGTGGCAATGTAGGATAGTTTTCTGAAAAACATCGCGCGGTGGTGCGCATTGTATGGGTGTGTTTTACATTACATTCACTAGTAGGAGTGAGAAAAACATCACACGGTGGTGTGAATCGGAGGGTGTGAATTAGGATAGGCCGTGAGTGGCAATGTAGGATGGAGAAAAGCACCACGGGGTGGTCAGCATGGGGAGGTCAGCGAACATGCAGTGGCAATGTAGGATAGGTTTCTGAAAAACATCGCGGGGTGGTGCACATTGTATGGGTGTGTGTCACATTACGTTCACCAGTAGGAGTGAGAAAAACATCATGGGGTGGTGCGCATTGTATGGGTGTGTGTTACATTACATTCACTAGCAGGAGTGAGAAAAACATCACGGGGTGGTGTGAATCGCAGGGTCTGAATTAGGATAGGCAGTGAGTGGCAATATAGGATGGAGTAAAGCACCGCGGGGTGGTCAGCATGGGGAAGTCAGGGAACATGCAGTCTCAATGTAGGATAGGTTTCTGAAAAACATCGCGGGGTGGTGCGCATTGTATGGGTGTGTGTCACATTACGTTCACCAGTAGGAGTGAGAATAACATCACGGGGTGGTGCGCATTGTATGGGTGTGTGTTACATTACATTCACTAGTAGGAGTGAGAAAAACATCACGGGGTGGTGTGAATCGCAGGGTCTGAATTAGGATAGGCAGTGAGTGGCAATGTAGGATGGAGTAAAGCACCGCGGGGTGGTCAGCATGGGGAGCTCAGGGAACATGCAGTGGCAATGTAGGATAGGTTTCTGAAAAACATCGCGGGTTGGTGCACATTGTATGGGTGTGTGTTACATTACATTCACTAGTAGGAGTGAGAAAAACATCACGGGGTGGTGCGCATTGTATGGGTGTGTGTTACATTACATTCACTAGTAGGAGTGAGAAAAACATCGCGGGGTGGTGCGCATTGTATATGTGTGTGTTACATTACATTCACTAGTAGGAGTGAGAAAAACATCGCGGTGTGGTGCGCATTGTATGGGTGTGTGTTACATTACATTCACTATTAGGAGTGAGAAAAACATCACGGGGTGGTGTGAATCGGAGGGTCTGAATTAGGATAGGCAGTGAGTGGCAATGTAGGTTGGAGAAAAGCACCGCGGGGTGGTCAGGATGGGGAGGTCAGGGAACATGCAGTGGCAATGTAGGATAGGTTTCTGAAAAACATCACGGGGTGGTGCGCATTGTATGGGTGTGTGTTACATTACATTCACTAGTAGGAGTGAGAAAAATGTCACGGGGTGGTGCGCATTGTATGGGTGTGTGTTACATTACATTCACTAGTAGGAGTGAGAAAAACATCACGGGGTGGTGTGAATCGGAGGGTCTGAATTAGGATAGGCAGTGAGTGGCAATGTAGGAAGGAGAAAATCACCGCGGGGTAGTCAGCATGGGGAGGTCAGGGAACATGCAGTGGCCATGTAGGATAGGTTTCTGAAAAACATCGCGGGGTGGTGCGCATTGTATGGGTGTGTGTTACATTACATTCACTAGTAGGAGTGAGAAAAACATCACGGGGTGGTGCACATTCTATGGGTGTGTGTTACATTACATTCACTAGTAGGAGTGAGAAAAACATCACACAGTGGTGTGAATCGGAAGGTCTGAATTACGATAGACAGTGAGTGGCAATGTAGGATGGAGAAAAGCACCGCGGGGTGGTCAGTATGGGGAGGTCAGGGAACATGCAGTGGCAATATAGGATAGGTTTCTGAAAAACATCGCGGGGTGGTGCGCATTGTATGGGTGTGTGTTACATTACATTCACTAGTAGAAGTGAGAAAAACATCACGGGGTGGTGCGCATTGTATGGGTGTGTGTTACATTACATTCACTAGTAGGAGTGAGAAAAACATCGCGGGGTGGTGCGCATTGTATGGGTGTGTGTTACATTACATTCACTAGTAGGAGTGAGAAAAACATCACGGGGTGGTGCGCATTGTATGGGTGTGTGTTACATTATATTCACTAGTAGGAGTGAGAAAAACATCACGGGGTGGTGCACATTGTATGGGTGTGTGTTACATTTCATTCACTAGTAGGAGTGAGAAAAACATCACGGGGTGGTGTGAATCGGAGGGTCTGAATTAGGATAGGCAGTGAGTGGCAATGTAGGATGGAGAAAAGCACTGCGGGGTGGTCAGCATGGGGAGGTCTGGGAACATGCAGTAGCAATGTTGGATAGGTTTCTGAAAAACATCGCGGGGTTTTGCGCATTGTATTGGTGTGTGTTACATTACATTAACTAGTAGGAGTGAGAAAAACATCACGGGGTGGTGCGCATTGTATGGGTGTGTGTTACATTACATTCAATAATAGGAGTGAGAAAAACATCACGTGGTGGTGTGAATCGGAGGGTCTGAATTAGGATAGGCAGTGAGTAGCAATGTAGGATGGAGAAAAGCACCGCGGGGTGGTCAGCATGGGGAGGTCAGGGAACATGCAGTGGCAATGTAGGATAGGTTTCTGAAAAACATCGCGGGGTGGTGCGCATTGTATGGGTGTGTGTTACATTACATTCACTAGTACGAGTGACAAAAACATCATGGGGTGGAGCGCATTGTATGGGTGTGTGTTACATTACATTCAATAGAAGGAGTGAGAAAAACTTCGCGTGGTGGTGCGCATTGTATGGGTGTGTGTTACATTACATTCACTAGTACGAGTGACAAAAACATCACGGGGTGGTGCGCATTGTATGGGTGTGTGTTACATTACATTCAAGAGTAGGAGTGAGAAAAACATCACGGGGTGGTGTGAATCGGAGGGTCTGAATTAGGATAGACAGTGAGTGGCTATGTAGGATGGAGAAAAGCACCGCGGGGTGGTCCGCATGGGGAGGTCAGGGAACATGCAGTGGCAATGTAGGATAGTTTTCTGAAAAACATCGCGCGGTGTTGCGCAATGTATGGGTGTGTTTTACATTACATTCACTAGTAGGAGTGAGAAAAACATCACACGGTGGTGTGAATCGGAGGGTGGGAATTAGGATAGGCCGTGAGTGGCAATGTAGGATGGAGAAAAGCACCACGGGGTGGTCAGCATGTGGAAGTCAGGGAACATGCAGTCTCAATGTAGGATAGGTTTCTGAAAAACATCGCGGGTTGGTGCGCATTGTATGGGTGTGTGTTACATTACATTCACTAGTAGGAGTGAGAAAAACATCACGGGGTGGTGCGCATTGTATGGGTGTGTGTTACATTACATTCACTAGTAGGAGTGAGAAAAACATCGCGGGGTGGTGCGCATTGTATGTGTGTGTGTTACATTACATTCACTAGTAGGAGTGTGAAAAACATCGCGGGGTGGTGCGCATTGTATGGGTGTGTGTTACATTACATTCACTATTAGGAGTGAGAAAAACATCATGGGGTGGTGTGAATCGAAGGGTCTGAATTAGGATAGGCAGTGAGTGGCAATGTAGGATGGAGAAAAGCATCGCGGGGTGGTCAGCATGGGGAGGTCAGGGAACATGCAGTGGCAATGTAGGATAGGTTTCTGAAAAACATCGCGGGGTGGTGCGCATTGTATGGGTGTGTGTTACATTACATTCACTAGCAGGAGTGAGAAAAACATCATGGGGTGGTGCACATTGTATGGGTGTCTGTTACATTACATTCACTAGTAGGAGTGAGAAAAACATCACGCAGTGGTGTGAATCGGAGGGTCTGAATTAGGATAGGCAGTGAGTGGCAATGTAGGATGGAGAAAAGCACCGCGGGGTGGTCAGCATGGGGAGGTGAGGGAACATGCAGTGGCAATGTAGGATAGGTTTCTGAAAAACATCGCGGGGTGGTGCGCATTGTATGGGTGTGTGTTACATTACATTCACTAGTAGGAGTGAGAAAAACATCACGTGGTGGTGTGAATCGGAGGGTCTGAATTAGGATAGTCAGGAAGTGGCAATGTAGGATGGAGAAAAGCACCGCGGGGTGGTCAGCATGGGGAGGTCAGGGAACATGCAGTGGCCATGTAGTATAGGTTTCTGAAAAATATCGCGGTGTGGTGCGCATTGTATCGGTGTGTGTTACCTTACATTCACTAGTAGGAGTGAGAAAAACATCACGTGGTGGTGTGAATCGGAGGGTATGAATTAGGATAGGCAGTGAGTAGCAATGTAGGATGGAGAAAAGCACCGTGGGGTGGTCAGCATGGGGAGGTCAGGGAACATGCAGTGGCAATGTAGGATAGGTTTCTGAAAAACATCGCGGGGTGGTGCGCATTGTATGGGTGTGTGTTACATTACATTCACTAGTACGAGTGACAAAAACATCACGGGGTGGTGCGCATTGTATGGGTGTGTGTTACATTACATTCACTAGTAGGAGTGAGAAAAACATCACGGGGTGGTGTGAATCGCAGGGTCTGAATTAGGATAGGCAGTGAGTGGCAATGTAGGATGGAGTAAAGCACCGCGGGGTGGTCAGCATGGGGAGCTCAGGGAACATGCAGTGGCAATGTAGGATAGGTTTCTGAAAAACATCGCGGGTTGGTGCACATTGTATGGGTGTGTGTTACATTACATTCACTAGTAGGAGTGAGAAAAACATCACGGGGTGGTGCGCATTGTATGGGTGTGTGTTACATTACATTCACTAGTAGGAGTGAGAAAAACATCGCGGGGTGGTGCGCATTGTATATGTGTGTGTTACATTACATTCACTAGTAGGAGTGAGAAAAACATCGCGGTGTGGTGCGCATTGTATGGGTGTGTGTTACATTACATTCACTATTAGGAGTGAGAAAAACATCACGGGGTGGTGTGAATCGGAGGGTCTGAATTAGGATAGGCAGTGAGTGGCAATGTAGGTTGGAGAAAAGCACCGCGGGGTGGTCAGGATGGGGAGGTCAGGGAACATGCAGTGGCAATGTAGGATAGGTTTCTGAAAAACATCACGGGGTGGTGCGCATTGTATGGGTGTGTGTTACATTACATTCACTAGTAGGAGTGAGAAAAATGTCACGGGGTGGTGCGCATTGTATGGGTGTGTGTTACATTACATTCACTAGTAGGAGTGAGAAAAACATCACGGGGTGGTGTGAATCGGAGGGTCTGAATTAGGATAGGCAGTGAGTGGCAATGTAGGAAGGAGAAAATCACCGCGGGGTAGTCAGCATGGGGAGGTCAGGGAACATGCAGTGGCCATGTAGGATAGGTTTCTGAAAAACATCGCGGGGTGGTGCGCATTGTATGGGTGTGTGTTACATTACATTCACTAGTAGGAGTGAGAAAAACATCACGGGGTGGTGCACATTGTATGGGTGTGTGTTACATTACATTCACTAGTAGGAGTGAGAAAAACATCACACAGTGGTGTGAATCGGAAGGTCTGAATTACGATAGACAGTGAGTGGCAATGTAGGATGGAGAAAAGCACCGCGGGGTGGTCAGTATGGGGAGGTCAGGGAACATGCAGTGGCAATATAGGATAGGTTTCTGAAAAACATCGCGGGGTGGTGCGCATTGTATGGGTGTGTGTTACATTACATTCACTAGTAGAAGTGAGAAAAACATCACGGGGTGGTGCGCATTGTATGGGTGTGTGTTACATTACATTCACTAGTAGGAGTGAGAAAAACATCGCGGGGTGGTGCGCATTGTATGGGTGTGTGTTACATTACATTCACTAGTAGGAGTGAGAAAAACATCACGGGGTGGTGCGCATTGTATGGGTGTGTGTTACATTATATTCACTAGTAGGAGTGAGAAAAACATCACGGGGTGGTGCACATTGTATGGGTGTGTGTTACATTTCATTCACTAGTAGGAGTGAGAAAAACATCACGGGGTGGTGTGAATCGGAGGGTCTGAATTAGGATAGGCAGTGAGTGGCAATGTAGGATGGAGAAAAGCACTGCGGGGTGGTCAGCATGGGGAGGTCTGGGAACATGCAGTAGCAATGTTGGATAGGTTTCTGAAAAACATCGCGGGGTTTTGCGCATTGTATTGGTGTGTGTTACATTACATTAACTAGTAGGAGTGAGAAAAACATCACGGGGTGGTGCGCATTGTATGGGTGTGTGTTACATTACATTCAATAATAGGAGTGAGAAAAACATCACGTGGTGGTGTGAATCGGAGGGTCTGAATTAGGATAGGCAGTGAGTAGCAATGTAGGATGGAGAAAAGCACCGCGGGGTGGTCAGCATGGGGAGGTCAGGGAACATGCAGTGGCAATGTAGGATAGGTTTCTGAAAAACATCGCGGGGTGGTGCGCATTGTATGGGTGTGTGTTACATTACATTCACTAGTACGAGTGACAAAACATCATGGGGTGGAGCGCATTGTATGGGTGTGTGTTACATTACATTCAATAGAAGGAGTGAGAAAAACTTCGCGTGGTGGTGCGCATTGTATGGGTGTGTGTTACATTACATTCACTAGTACGAGTGACAAAAACATCACGGGGTGGTGCGCATTGTATGGGTGTGTGTTACATTACATTCAAGAGTAGGAGTGAGAAAAACATCACGGGGTGGTGTGAATCGGAGGGTCTGAATTAGGATAGACAGTGAGTGGCTATGTAGGATGGAGAAAAGCACCGCGGGGTGGTCCGCATGGGGAGGTCAGGGAACATGCAGTGGCAATGTAGGATAGTTTTCTGAAAAACATCGCGCGGTGTTGCGCAATGTATGGGTGTGTTTTACATTACATTCACTAGTAGGAGTGAGAAAAACATCACACGGTGGTGTGAATCGGAGGGTGGGAATTAGGATAGGCCGTGAGTGGCAATGTAGGATGGAGAAAAGCACCACGGGGTGGTCAGCATGTGGAAGTCAGGGAACATGCAGTCTCAATGTAGGATAGGTTTCTGAAAAACATCGCGGGTTGGTGCGCATTGTATGGGTGTGTGTTACATTACATTCACTAGTAGGAGTGAGAAAAACATCACGGGGTGGTGCGCATTGTATGGGTGTGTGTTACATTACATTCACTAGTAGGAGTGAGAAAAACATCGCGGGGTGGTGCGCATTGTATGTGTGTGTGTTACATTACATTCACTAGTAGGAGTGTGAAAAACATCGCGGGGTGGTGCGCATTGTATGGGTGTGTGTTACATTACATTCACTATTAGGAGTGAGAAAAACATCATGGGGTGGTGTGAATCGAAGGGTCTGAATTAGGATAGGCAGTGAGTGGCAATGTAGGATGGAGAAAAGCATCGCGGGGTGGTCAGCATGGGGAGGTCAGGGAACATGCAGTGGCAATGTAGGATAGGTTTCTGAAAAACATCGCGGGGTGGTGCGCATTGTATGGGTGTGTGTTACATTACATTCACTAGCAGGAGTGAGAAAAACATCATGGGGTGGTGCACATTGTATGGGTGTCTGTTACATTACATTCACTAGTAGGAGTGAGAAAAACATCACGCAGTGGTGTGAATCGGAGGGTCTGAATTAGGATAGGCAGTGAGTGGCAATGTAGGATGGAGAAAAGCACCGCGGGGTGGTCAGCATGGGGAGGTGAGGGAACATGCAGTGGCAATGTAGGATAGGTTTCTGAAAAACATCGCGGGGTGGTGCGCATTGTATGGGTGTGTGTTACATTACATTCACTAGTAGGAGTGAGAAAAACATCACGTGGTGGTGTGAATCGGAGGGTCTGAATTAGGATAGTCAGGAAGTGGCAATGTAGGATGGAGAAAAGCACCGCGGGGTGGTCAGCATGGGGAGGTCAGGGAACATGCAGTGGCCATGTAGTATAGGTTTCTGAAAAATATCGCGGTGTGGTGCGCATTGTATCGGTGTGTGTTACCTTACATTCACTAGTAGGAGTGAGAAAAACATCACGTGGTGGTGTGAATCGGAGGGTATGAATTAGGATAGGCAGTGAGTGGCAATGTAGGATGGAGAAAAGCACCGTGGGGTGGTCAGCATGGGGAGGTCAGGGAACATGCAGTGGCAATGTAGGATAGGTTTCTGAAAAACATCGCGGGGTGGTGCGCATTGTATGGGTGTGTGTTACATTACATTCACTAGTACGAGTGACAAAAACATCACGGGGTGGTGCGCATTGTATGGGTGTGTGTTACATTACATTCACTAGTAGGAGTGAGAAAAACATCACGGGGTGGTGTGAATCGCAGGGTCTGAATTAGGATAGGCAGTGAGTGGCAATGTAGGATGGAGTAAAGCACCGCGGGGTGGTCAGCATGGGGAGCTCAGGGAACATGCAGTGGCAATGTAGGATAGGTTTCTGAAAAACATCGCGGGTTGGTGCACATTGTATGGGTGTGTGTTACATTACATTCACTAGTAGGAGTGAGAAAAACATCACGGGGTGGTGCGCATTGTATGGGTGTGTGTTACATTACATTCACTAGTAGGAGTGAGAAAAACATCGCGGGGTGGTGCGCATTGTATATGTGTGTGTTACATTACATTCACTAGTAGGAGTGAGAAAAACATCGCGGTGTGGTGCGCATTGTATGGGTGTGTGTTACATTACATTCACTATTAGGAGTGAGAAAAACATCACGGGGTGGTGTGAATCGGAGGGTCTGAATTAGGATAGGCAGTGAGTGGCAATGTAGGTTGGAGAAAAGCACCGCGGGGTGGTCAGGATGGGGAGGTCAGGGAACATGCAGTGGCAATGTAGGATAGGTTTCTGAAAAACATCACGGGGTGGTGCGCATTGTATGGGTGTGTGTTACATTACATTCACTAGTAGGAGTGAGAAAAATGTCACGGGGTGGTGCGCATTGTATGGGTGTGTGTTACATTACATTCACTAGTAGGAGTGAGAAAAACATCACGGGGTGGTGTGAATCGGAGGGTCTGAATTAGGATAGGCAGTGAGTGGCAATGTAGGAAGGAGAAAATCACCGCGGGGTAGTCAGCATGGGGAGGTCAGGGAACATGCAGTGGCCATGTAGGATAGGTTTCTGAAAAACATCGCGGGGTGGTGCGCATTGTATGGGTGTGTGTTACATTACATTCACTAGTAGGAGTGAGAAAAACATCACGGGGTGGTGCACATTGTATGGGTGTGTGTTACATTACATTCACTAGTAGGAGTGAGAAAAACATCACACAGTGGTGTGAATCGGAAGGTCTGAATTACGATAGACAGTGAGTGGCAATGTAGGATGGAGAAAAGCACCGCGGGGTGGTCAGTATGGGGAGGTCAGGGAACATGCAGTGGCAATATAGGATAGGTTTCTGAAAAACATCGCGGGGTGGTGCGCATTGTATGGGTGTGTGTTACATTACATTCACTAGTAGAAGTGAGAAAAACATCACGGGGTGGTGCGCATTGTATGGGTGTGTGTTACATTACATTCACTAGTAGGAGTGAGAAAAACATCGCGGGGTGGTGCGCATTGTATGGGTGTGTGTTACATTACATTCACTAGTAGGAGTGAGAAAAACATCACGGGGTGGTGCGCATTGTATGGGTGTGTGTTACATTATATTCACTAGTAGGAGTGAGAAAAACATCACGGGGTGGTGCACATTGTATGGGTGTGTGTTACATTTCATTCACTAGTAGGAGTGAGAAAAACATCACGGGGTGGTGTGAATCGGAGGGTCTGAATTAGGATAGGCAGTGAGTGGCAATGTAGGATGGAGAAAAGCACTGCGGGGTGGTCAGCATGGGGAGGTCTGGGAACATGCAGTAGCAATGTTGGATAGGTTTCTGAAAAACATCGCGGGGTTTTGCGCATTGTATTGGTGTGTGTTACATTACATTAACTAGTAGGAGTGAGAAAAACATCACGGGGTGGTGCGCATTGTATGGGTGTGTGTTACATTACATTCAATAATAGGAGTGAGAAAAACATCACGTGGTGGTGTGAATCGGAGGGTCTGAATTAGGATAGGCAGTGAGTAGCAATGTAGGATGGAGAAAAGCACCGCGGGGTGGTCAGCATGGGGAGGTCAGGGAACATGCAGTGGCAATGTAGGATAGGTTTCTGAAAAACATCGCGGGGTGGTGCGCATTGTATGGGTGTGTGTTACATTACATTCACTAGTACGAGTGACAAAACATCATGGGGTGGAGCGCATTGTATGGGTGTGTGTTACATTACATTCAATAGAAGGAGTGAGAAAAACTTCGCGTGGTGGTGCGCATTGTATGGGTGTGTGTTACATTACATTCACTAGTACGAGTGACAAAAACATCACGGGGTGGTGCGCATTGTATGGGTGTGTGTTACATTACATTCAAGAGTAGGAGTGAGAAAAACATCACGGGGTGGTGTGAATCGGAGGGTCTGAATTAGGATAGACAGTGAGTGGCTATGTAGGATGGAGAAAAGCACCGCGGGGTGGTCCGCATGGGGAGGTCAGGGAACATGCAGTGGCAATGTAGGATAGTTTTCTGAAAAACATCGCGCGGTGTTGCGCAATGTATGGGTGTGTTTTACATTACATTCACTAGTAGGAGTGAGAAAAACATCACACGGTGGTGTGAATCGGAGGGTGGGAATTAGGATAGGCCGTGAGTGGCAATGTAGGATGGAGAAAAGCACCACGGGGTGGTCAGCATGTGGAAGTCAGGGAACATGCAGTCTCAATGTAGGATAGGTTTCTGAAAAACATCGCGGGTTGGTGCGCATTGTATGGGTGTGTGTTACATTACATTCACTAGTAGGAGTGAGAAAAACATCACGGGGTGGTGCGCATTGTATGGGTGTGTGTTACATTACATTCACTAGTAGGAGTGAGAAAAACATCGCGGGGTGGTGCGCATTGTATGTGTGTGTGTTACATTACATTCACTAGTAGGAGTGTGAAAAACATCGCGGGGTGGTGCGCATTGTATGGGTGTGTGTTACATTACATTCACTATTAGGAGTGAGAAAAACATCATGGGGTGGTGTGAATCGAAGGGTCTGAATTAGGATAGGCAGTGAGTGGCAATGTAGGATGGAGAAAAGCATCGCGGGGTGGTCAGCATGGGGAGGTCAGGGAACATGCAGTGGCAATGTAGGATAGGTTTCTGAAAAACATCGCGGGGTGGTGCGCATTGTATGGGTGTGTGTTACATTACATTCACTAGCAGGAGTGAGAAAAACATCATGGGGTGGTGCACATTGTATGGGTGTCTGTTACATTACATTCACTAGTAGGAGTGAGAAAAACATCACGCAGTGGTGTGAATCGGAGGGTCTGAATTAGGATAGGCAGTGAGTGGCAATGTAGGATGGAGAAAAGCACCGCGGGGTGGTCAGCATGGGGAGGTGAGGGAACATGCAGTGGCAATGTAGGATAGGTTTCTGAAAAACATCGCGGGGTGGTGCGCATTGTATGGGTGTGTGTTACATTACATTCACTAGTAGGAGTGAGAAAAACATCACGTGGTGGTGTGAATCGGAGGGTCTGAATTAGGATAGTCAGGAAGTGGCAATGTAGGATGGAGAAAAGCACCGCGGGGTGGTCAGCATGGGGAGGTCAGGGAACATGCAGTGGCCATGTAGTATAGGTTTCTGAAAAATATCGCGGTGTGGTGCGCATTGTATCGGTGTGTGTTACCTTACATTCACTAGTAGGAGTGAGAAAAACATCACGTGGTGGTGTGAATCGGAGGGTATGAATTAGGATAGGCAGTGAGTGGCAATGTAGGATGGAGAAAAGCACTGCGGGGTGGTCAGCATGGGGAGGTCTGGGAACATGCAGTAGCAATGTTGGATAGGTTTTTGAAAAACATCGCGGGGTGGTGCGCATTGTATTGGTGTGTGTTACATTACATTAACTAGTAGGAGTGAGAAAAACATCACGGGGTGGTGCGCATTGTATGGGTGTGTGTTACATTACATTCACTAGTACGAGTGACAAAAACATCACGGGGTGGTGCGCATTGTATGGGTGTGTGTTACATTACATTCACTAGTAGGAGTGAGAAAAACATCACGGGGTGGTGCGCATTGTATGGGTGTGTGTTACATTACATTCACTTGTAGGAGTGAGAAAAACATCGCGGGGTGGTGCGCATTGTATGGGTGTGTGTTACATTACATTCAATAGAAGGAGTGAGAAAAACTTCGCGGGGTGGAGCGCATTGTATGGGTGTGTGTTACATTACATTCACTAGTACGAGTGACAAAAACATCACGGGGTGGTGCGCATTGTATGGGTGAGTGTTACATTACATTCAAGAGTAGGAGTGAGAAAAACATCACGGGGTGGTGCGCATTGTAGGGGTGTTGTTACATTACATTCACTTGTAGGAGTGAGAAAAACATCGCGGGGTGGTGCGCATTGTATGGGTGTGTGTTACATTACATTCAATAGAAGGAGTGAGAAAAACTTCGCGGGGTGTTGCGCATTGTATGGGTGTGGGTTACATTACATTCACTAGTACGAGTGACAAAAACATCACCGGGTGGTGCGCATTGTATGGGTGTGTGTTACATTACATTCAAGAGTAGGAGTGAGAAAAACATCACGGGGTGGTGTGAATCGGAGGGTCTGAATTAGGAAAGGCAGTGAGTGGCTATGTAGGATGGAGAAAAGCACCGCGGGGTGGTCCGCATGGGGAGGTCAGGGAACATGCAGTGGCAATGTAGGATAGTTTTCTGAAAAACATCGCGCAGTGGTGCGCATTGTATGGGTGTGTGTTACATTACATTCACTAGTAGGAGTGAGAAAAACATCACGATGTGGTGCGCATTGTATGGGTGTGTGTTACATTACATTCACTAGTAGGAGTGAGAAAAACATCAAGGGGTGGTGCACATTTTATGGGTGTGTGTTACATTACATTCACTAGTAGGAGTGAGAAAAACATCACGGGGTGGTGCGCATTGTATGGGTGTGTGTTACATTACATTCACTAGTAGGAGTGAGAAAAACATCGCGGGGTGGTGCGCATTGTATGTGTGTGTGTTACATTACATTCACTAGTAGGAGTGAGAAAAACATCGCGGGGTGGTGCGCATTGTATGGGTGTGTGTTACATTACATTCACTATTAGGAGTGAGAAAAACATCACGGGGTGGTGTGAATCGGAGGGTCTGAATTAGGATAGGCAGTGAGTGGCAATGTAGGTTGGAGAAAAGCATCGCGGGGTGGTCAGGATGGGGAGGTCAGGGAACATGCAGTGGCAATGTAGGATAGGTTTCTGAAAAACATCGCGGGGTGGTGCGCATTGTATCGGTGTGTGTTACATTACATTCACTAGTAGGAGTGAGAAAAACATCACGATGTGGTGCGCATTGTATGGGTGTGTGTTACATTACATTCACTAGTAGGAGTGAGAAAAACATCAAGGGGTGGTGCACATTTTATGGGTGTGTGTTACATTACATTCACTAGTAGGAGTGAGAAAAACATCACGGGGTGGTTTGAATCGGAGGGTCTGAATTAGGATAGGCAGTGAGTGGCAATGTAGGATGGAGAAAAGCACTGCGGGGTGGTCAGCATGGGGAGGTCTGGGAACATGCAGTAGCAATGTTGGATAGGTTTTTGAAAAACATCGCGGGGTGGTGCGCATTGTATTGGTGTGTGTTACATTACATTAACTAGTAGGAGTGAGAAAAACATCACGGGGTGGTGCGCATTGTATGGGTGTGTGTTACATTACATTCACTAATAGGAGTGAGAAAAAGATCACGGGGTGGTGTGAATCGGAGGGTCTGAATAATGATAGGCAGTGAGTGGCAATTTGGATGGAGAAACGCACCGCGGGGTGGTCAGCATGGGGAGGTCAGGGAACATGCAGTGGCAATATAGGATAGGTTTCTGAAAAACATTGCGGGGTGGTGCGCATTGTATGGGTGTGTGTTACATTGCATTCACTAGTAGGAGTGAGAAAAACATCACGGGTTCATGTGAATCGGAGGGTCTGAATTAGGATAGGCATTTAGTGGCAATGTAGGATGGAGAAAAGCACCGCGGTGTGGTCAGCATGGGGAGGTCAGGGAACATTCAGTGGCAATGTAGGATAGGTTTCTGAAAAACATTGCGGGGTGGTGCGCATTGTATGGGTGTGTGTTACATTACATTCACTAGTAGGAGTGAGAAAAACATCACGGGGTGGTGTGAATCGGAGGGTCTGAATTAGGAAAGGCAGTGAGTGGCAATGTAGGATAGAGAAAAGCACCGTGGGGTGGTCAGCATGTGTAGGTCAGGGAACATGCAGTGGCAATGTAAGAAAGGTTTCTGAAAAACATCGCGGGGTGGTGCGCATTCTATGGGTGTGTGTTACATTACATTCACTAGTAGGAGTGAGAAAAACATCACGGGGTGGTGCGCATTGTATGGGTGTGTGTTACATTACATTCACTAGTAGGAGTGAGAAAAACATCGTGGGGTGGTGCGCATTGTATGGGTGTGTGTTACATTACATTCACTAGTAGGAGTGAGAAAAACATCGTGGGGTGGTGCGCATTGTATGGGTGTGTGTTACATTACATTCACTATTAGGAGTGAGAAAAATATCACGGGGTGGTGTGAATCGGATGGTCTGAATTAGGATAGGCAGTGAGTGGCAATGTAGGTTGGACAAAATCACCCCAGGGTGGTCAGTATGTGGAGGTCAGGGAACATGCAGTGGCAATGTAGGATAGGTTTCTGAAAAGCATCGCGGTGTGGTGCGCATTGTATGGGTGTGTGTTACATTACATTCACTAGTAGGAATGAGAAAAACATCACGGGGTGGTGCGCATTGTATGGGTGTGTGTTACATTACATTCACTAGTAGGAGTGAGAAAACCATCACGGGGTGGTGTGAATCGGAGGGTCTGAATTAGGATAGGCAGTGAGTGGCAATGTAGGATGGAGAAAATCACCGGGGGGTGGTCAGCATGGGGAGGTCAGGGAACATGCAGTGGCAATGTAGGATAGGTTTCTGAAAAACATCGCGGGGTGGTGCGCATTGTATGGGTGTGTGTTACATTACATTCACTAGTAGGAGTGAGAAAAACATCACGGGGTGGTGCACATTGTATGGGTGTGTGTTACATTACTTTCACTAGTAGGAGTGAGAAAAACATCACGCGGTGGTGTGAATCGGAAGGTCTGAATTAGGATAGGCAGTGAGTGGCAATGTAGGATGGAAAAAACACCGCGGGGTGGTCAGCATGGGGAGGTCAGGGAACATGCAGTGGCAATGTAGGATAGGTTTCTGAAAAACATTGCGGGGTGGTGCGCATTGTATGGGTGTGTGTTACATTACATTCACTAGTAGGAGTGAGAAAAACATCACGGGGTGGTGCGCATTGTATGGGTGTGTGTTACATTACATTCACTAGTAGGAGTGAGAAAAACATCACGGGGTGGTGTGAATCGGAGGGTCTGAATTAGGATAAGCAGTGCGTGGCTATGTAGGATGGAGAAAAGCACCGCCGTGTGGTCCGCATGTGGAGGTCAGGGAACATGCAGTGGCAATGTTGGATAGTTTTCTGAAAAACATCGCGCGGTGGTGCGCATTGTATGGGTGTGTTTTACATTACATTCACTAGTAGGAGTGACAAAAACATCATGGGGTGGTGTGAATCGGAGGGTCTGAATTAGGATAGGCAGTGAGTGGCAATGTAGGATTGAGACAAGCACTGCGGGGTGGTCAGCATGGGGAGGTCAGGGAACATGCAGTGGCAATGTAGGATACGTTTCTGAAAAACATCGAGGGGTGGTGCGCATTGTTCGGTGTGTGTTACATTACATTCACTAGTAGGAGTGAGAAAAACCTCACGGGGTGGTGCGCATTGTATGGGTGTTTGTTACATTTCATTCACTAGTAGCAGTGAGAAAAACATCACGCGGTTGTGTGAATCAGAGGGTCTGAATTAGGATAGGCAGTGAGTGGCAATGTAGGATGGAGAAAAGCACCGCGGGGTGGTCAGCATGGGGAGATCAGGGAACAATCAGTGGCAATGTAGGATAGGTTTCTGAAAAACATCGCGGGGTGGTGCGCATTGTATGGGTGTGTGTTACATTACATTCACTAGTAGGATTGAGAAAAACATCACGGGGTGTTGCGCATTGTATGGGTGTGTGTTACATTACATTCACTAGTAGGAGTGAGAAAAACATCACGGGGTGGTGTGAATCGTAGGGTCTGAATTCGGATAGGCAGTGAGTGGCAATGTAGGATGGAGAAAAGCATCGCGGGGTGGTCAGCATGGGGAGGTCAGGGAACAATCAGTGGCAATGTAGGATAGGTTTCTGAAAAACATCGCGGGGTGGTGCGCATTGTATGGGTGTGTGTTACATTACATTCACTAGTAGGATTGAGAAAAACATCACGGGGTGTTGCGCATTGTATGGGTGTGTGTTACATTACATTCACTAGTAGGAGTGAGAAAAACATCACGGGGTGGTGTGAATCGTAGTGTCTGAATTAGGATAGGCAGTGAGTGGCAATGTAGGATGGAGAAAAGCATCGCGGGGTGGTCAGCATGGGGAGGTCAGGGAACAAGCAGTGGCAATGTAGGATACGTTTCTGAAAAACATCGCGGGTTGGTGCGCATTGTATGGGTGTGTCTTACATTACATTCACTAGTAGGAGTGAGAAAAACATCACGGGGTGTGTGAATCGGAGGGTCTGAATTAGGATAGGCAGTGAGTGGCAATGAAGGATGGAGAAAAGCACCGCGGGGTGGTCAGCAAGGGGAGGTCAGGGAAAGTGCAGTGGCAATGTAGGATAGGTTTCTGAAAAACATCGCGGGGTGGTGCACATTGTATGGGTGTGTGTTACATTACATTCCCTAGTAGGAGTGAGAAAAACATCGCGGGTGGTGCGCATTGTATGGGTGTGTGTTACATTACATTCACTAGTAGGAGTGAGAAAAACATCACGGGGTGGTGCGCATTGTATGGGTGTGTGTTTCATTACATTCACTAGTAGGAGTGAGAAAAACATCACGGGGTGGTGTGAATCGGAGGGTCTGAATTAGAATAGGCAGTGAGTGGCAATGTAGGATGGAGAAAAGCACCGCAGGGTGGTCAGCATGGGGAGGTCAGGGAACAGGCAGTGGCAATGTAGGATAGGTTTCTGAAAAACATCGCGGGGTGGTGCGCATTGTATGGGTGTGTGTTACATTACATTCACTAGTAGGAGTGAGAAAAACATCACGGGGTGGTGCGCATTGTATGGGTGTGTGTTACATTACATTCACTAGTAGGAGTGAGAAAAACATCACGGGGTGGTGTGAATCGGAGGGTCTGAATTAGGATAGGCAGTGAGTGGCAAATTAGGATGGAGAAAAGCACCTTGGGGTGGTCAGCATGGGGAGGTCAGGGAACGTGCAGTGGCAACGTAGGATAGGTTTCTGAAAAACATCGCGGGGTGGTGCGCATTGAATGGGTGTGTGTTACATTACATTCACTAGTAGGAGTGAGAAAAACATCACGGGGTGGTGTGAATCGGAGGGTCTGTATTAGGATAGGCAGTGAGTGGCAATGTAGGACGCAGAAAAGCACCGCGTGGTGGTCAGCATTGGGGAAGTCAGGGAACATGCAGTGGCAATGTAGGTTAGTTTCTGAAAAATATCACGTGGTGGAGCGCATTGTATGGGTGTGTGTTACATTACATTCACTAGTAGGAGTGAGAAAAACATCACGGGGTGGTGTGAATCGGAGGGTCTGAATTAGGATAGGCAGTGATTGGCAATGTAGGATGGAGAAAAGCACCGCGGTGTGGTCAGCATGGGGAGGTCAGGGAAAATGCAGTGGCAATGTAGGATAGGTTTCTGAAAAACATCGCGGGTGGTCCGCATTGTATGGGTGTGTGTTACATTACATTCACTAGTAGGAGTGAGAAAAACATCACGTGGTGGTGTGCATCAGAGGGTCTGTATTAGGATAGGCAGTGAGTGGCAATGTAGGATGGAGAAAAGCACCGCGGGGTGGTCAGCATGGGGAGGTCAGGGAACATGCAGTGGCAATGTAGGATAGGTTTCTGAAAAACATCGCGGGGTGGTGAGCATTTTTCGGTGTGTGTTACATTACATTCACTAGTAGGAGTGAGAAAAACATCACGGGGTGGTGCGCATTGTATGGGTGTGTGTTACATTACATTCACTAATAGGAGTGAGAAAAACATCACGCGGTGGTGTGAATCAGAGGGTCTGAATTAGGATAGGCCGTGAGTGGCAATGTAGGATGGAGAAAAGCACGGCGGGGTGGTCAGCATGGGGTGGTCAGGGAACATGCAGTGGCAAAGTAGGATAGGTTTCTGAAAAACATCGCACGGTGGTGCGCCTTGTATGGGTGTGTGTTACATTACATTCACTAGTAGGAGTGAGAAAAACATCACGGGTGGTGCGCATTGTATGGGTGTGTGTTACATTACATTCACTAGTAGGAGTGAGAAAAACAACCAGTGGTGGTGCGCATTGTATGGGTGTGTGTTACATTACATTCATTAGTAGGAGTGAGAAAAACATCACGGGGTGGTGTGAATCGGAGGGTCTGAATTAGGAGAGGCAGTGAGTGGCAATATAGGATGGAGAAAAGCACCGCGGGGTGGTCAGCATGGGGAGGTCAGGGAACATGCAGTGGCAATGTAGGATAGGTTTCTGAAAAACATCGTTGGGTGGTGCGCATTGTATGGGTGTGTGTTACATTACATTCACTAGTATTAGTGAGCAAAACATCACGGGGTGGTGCTCATTGTATGGGTGTGTGATACATTACATTCACTAGTAGGAGTGAGAAAAACATCACGGGATGGTGTGAATCGGAGGGTCTGAATGAGGATAGGCAATGAGTGGCAATGTAGGATGGAGAAAATCACTGCGGGGTGGTCAGCATGGGGGGGTCAGGGAACATGCAGTGGCAATGTAGGATAGGTTTATGAAAAACATCGCGGGGTTGTGCGCATTGTATGGGTGTGTGTTACATTACATTCACTAGTAGGAGTGAGAAAAACATCACGGGGTGGTGCACATTGTATGGGTGTGTGTTACATTACAATCACTAGTAGGAGTTAGAAAAACATCACGCGGTGGTGTGAATCGGAAGGTCTGAATTAGGATAGGCAGTGAGTGGCAATGTAGGATGGAGAAAAGCACCGCGGGGTGGTCAGCATGGGGAGGTCAGGGAACATGCCGTGGCAATATAGGATAGGTTTCTGAAAAACATCGCGGGGTGGTGCGCATTGTATGGGTGTGTATTACATTACATTCACTAGTAGGAGTGAGAAAAACATCGCGGGGTGGTGCTCATTGTATGGGTGTGTGTTACATTACATTCACTAGTAGGAATCAGAAAAACATCACGGGGTGGTGAGAATCGGAGGGTCTGAATTAGAATAGGCAGTGAGTGGCAATGTAGGATGGAGAAAAGCACCGCGGGGTTGTCAGCATGGGGAGGTCAGGGAACATGCAGTGGCAATGTAGGATAGGTTTCTGAAAAATATCGCGGGGTGGTGCGAATTGTATGGGTGTGTGTTACATTACATTCACTAGTAGGAGTGAGAAAAACATCACGGGGTGGTGTGAATCGGAGGGTCTGAATTAGGATAGGCAGTGATTGGCAATGTAGGATGGAGAAAAGCACCGCGGGGTGGTCAGTATGGGGAGGTCAGGGAACATGCAGTGGCAATGTAGGATAGTTTTCTGAAAAACATCACGCTGTGTTGCGCTTTGTATGGGTGTGTGTTACAATATATTCACTAGCAGGAGTGAGAAAAACATCACGGGGTGGTGTGAATCGGAGGGTCTGAATTAGGATAGGCAGTGAGTGGCAAATTAGGATGGAGAAAAGCACCGAGGGGTGGTCAGCATGGGGAGGTCAGGGAACGTGCAGTGGCAATGTAGGATAGGTTTCTGAAAAACATCGCGGGGTGGTGCGCATTGAATGGGTGTGTGTTACATTACATTCACTAGTAGGAGTGAGAAAAACATCACGGGGTGGTGTGAATCGGAGGGTCTGTATTAGGATAGGCAGTGAGTGGCAATGTAGGATGCAGAAAAGCACCGCGTGGTGGTCAGCATTGGGGAAGTCAGGGAACATGCAGTGGCAATGTAGGATAGTTTCTGAAAAATATCACGTGGTGGTGCGCATTGTATGGGTGTGTGTTACATTACATTCACTAGTAGGAGTGAGAAAAACATCACGGGGTGGTGTGAATCGGAGGGTCTGAATTAGGATAGGCAGTGATTGGCAATGTAGGATGGAGAAAAGCACCGCGGTGTGGTCAGCATGGGGAGGTCAGGGAAAATGCAGTGGCAATGTAGGATAGGTTTCTGAAAAACATCGCGGGGTGGTCCGCATTGTATGGGTGTGTGTTACATTACATTCACTAGTAGGAGTGAGAAAAATATCGCGGGGTGGTGCGAATTGTATGGGTGTGTGTTACATTACATTCACTAGTAGGAATGAGAAAAACTTCGCGTGGTGGTGTGAATCGGAGGGTCTGAATGAGGATAGGCAGTGAGTGGCAATGTAGGATGGAGAAAAGCACCGCGGGGTGGTCAGCATGGGGAGGTCAGGGAACATGCTGTGGCAATGTAGGATAGGTTTCTGAAAAACATCGCGGGGTGGTGCGCATTGTATGGGTGTGTGTTACATTACATTCACTAGTAGGAGTGAGAAAAATATCGCGGGGTGGTGCGAATTGTATGGGTGTGTGTT
This sequence comes from Cavia porcellus, assembly GCF_034190915.1. NCBI lineage: Eukaryota > Metazoa > Chordata > Mammalia > Rodentia > Caviidae > Cavia > Cavia porcellus. The sequence continues at coordinate 983,596 of NW_026947595.1, read as the reverse complement.
ACATTACATTCACTAGTAGGAGTGAGAAAAACATCACGGTGTGGTGCGCATTGTATGGGTGTGTGTTACATTACCTTCACTAGTAGGAGTGAGAAAAACATCATGGGGTGGTGTGAATCGGAGGGTCTGAAAAAGGATAGGCTGTGAGTGGCAATGTAGGATGGAGAAAAGCACCGCCTGGTGGTCAGAATGTGGAGGTCAGGGAACATGCAGTGGCAATGTAGGATAGGTTTCTGAAAAACATCGCGGGGTGGTGCGCATTTTTCGGTGTGTGTTACATTATATTCACTAGTAGGAGTGAGAAAAACATCACGGTGTGGTGCGCATTGTATGGGTGTGTGTTACATTACATTCACTAGTAGGAGTGAGAAACACATCACGCGGTGGTGTGCATCAGAGGTTCTGTATTAGGATAGGCAGTGAGTGGCAATGTAGGATGGAGAAAAGCACCGCGGGGTGGTCAGCATGGGGAGGTCAGGGAACATGCAGTGGCAATGTAGGATAGGTTTCTGAAAAACATCGCGGGGTGGTGAGCATTTTTCGGTGTGTGTTACATTACATTCACTAGTAGGAGTGAGAAAAACATCACGGGTGGTGCACATTGTATGGGTGTGTGTTACATTACATTCACTAGTAGGAGTGAGAAAAACAACCAGGGGTGGTGCGCATTGTATGGGTGTGTGTTACATTACATTCATTAGTAGGAGTGAGAAAAACATCACGGGGTGGTGTGAATCAGAGGGTCTGAATTAGGAGAGGCAGTGAGTGGCAATATAGGATTGAGAAAAGCACCGCGGGGTGGTCAGCATGGGGAGGTCAGGGAACATGCAGTGGCAATGTAGGATAGGTTTCTGAAAAACATCGTTGGGTGGTGCGCATTGTATGGGTGTGTGTTATATTACATTCACTAGTATTAGTGAGCAAAACATCACGGGGTGGTGCGCATTGTATGGGTGTGTGATACATTACATTCACTAGTAGGAGTGAGAAAAACATCACGGGATGGTGTGAATCGGAGGGTCTGAATGAGGATAGGCAATGAGTGGCAATGTAGGATGGAGAAAATCACTGCGGGGTGGTCAGCATGGGGAGGTCAGGGAACATGCAGTGGCAATGTAGGATAGGTTTCTGAAAAACATCGCAGGGTTGTGCGCATTGTATGGGTGTGTGTTACATTACATTCACTAGTAGGAGTGAGAAAAACATCACGGGGTGGTGCACATTGTATGGGTGTGTGTTACATTACAATCACTAGTAGGAGTTAGAAAAACATCACGCGGTGGTGTGAATCGGAAGGTCTGAATTAGGATAGGCAGTGAGTGGCAATGTAGGATGGAGAAAAGCACCGCGGGGTGGTCAGCATGGGGAGGTCAGGGAATATGCCGTGGCAATATAGGATAGGTTTCTGAAAAACATCGCGGGGTGGTGCGCATTGTATGGGTGTGTGTTACATTATATTCACTAGTAGGAGTGAGAAAAATATCGCGGGGTGGTGCGCATTGTATGGGTGTGTGTTACATTACATTCACTAGTAGGAGTCAGAAAACCATCACGGGGTGGTGTGAAACGAAGGGTCTGAATTAGGATAGGCAGTGAGTGGCTATGTAGGATAGAGAAAAGCACCGCGGGGTGCTCCGCATGTGGAGGTCAGGGAACATGCAGTGGCAATATTGGATAGTTTTCTGAAAAACATCGCGCGGTGGTGCGCATTGTATGGGTGTGTTTTACATTACATTCACTAGTAGGAGTGAGAAAAACATCACGGGGTGGTGTGAATCGGAGGGTCTGAATTAGGATAGGCAGTGAGTGGCAATGTAGGATGGAGACAAGCACCGCGGGGTGGTCAGCAAGGGGAGGTCTGGGAACATGCAGTGGCAATGTAGGATACGTTTCGGAAAAATATCGCGGGTTTGTGCGCATTGTATGGCTGTGTGTTACATTACATTCACTAGTAGGAGTTAGAAAAACATCACGGGGTGGTGCGCATTGTATGGGTGTGTGTTACATTACATTCACTAGTAGGAGTGAGAAAAACATCACGGTGTGGTGCGCATTGCATGGGAGTTTGTTACATTACATTCACTAGTAGGAGTGAGAAAAACATTGCGGGGTGGTGCGCATTGTATGGGTGTGTGTTTCATTACATTCATTAGTAGGAGTGAGAAAAACATCACGGGGTGGTATGAATCGGAGTGTCTGAATTAGGAGAGGCAGTGAGTGGCAATGTAGGATGAAGAAAAGCACCGCGGGGTGGTCAGCATGGGGAGGTCAGGGAACATGCAGTGGCAATGTAGGATAGGTTTCTGAAAAACATCGCGGGGTGGTGCGCATTGTATGGGTGTGTGTTACATTACATTCACTAGTATTAGTGAGAAAAATATCATGGGGTGGTGTGCATTGTACGGGTGTGTGTTACATTACATTCACTAGTAGAAGTGAGAAAAACATCACGCGGTGGTGTGAATCGGAGGGTCTGAATTAGGATAGGCAGTGAGTGGCAATGTAGGATGGAGAAAAGCACCGCGGGGTGGTCAGCATGGGGAGGTCAGGGAACATGCAGTGGCAATGTAGGATAGGTTTCTGAAAAACATCGCGGGGTGGTGCGCATTGTATATGTGTGAGTTACATTACATTCACTAGTAGGAGTGAGAAAAACATCACGGGGTAGTGCGCATTGTATGGGTGTGTGTTACATTACATTCACTAGTAGGAGTGAGAAAAACATCACGCGGTGGTGTGAATCGGAGAGTCTGAATTAGGATACGCAGTGAGGGGCAATGTAGGATGGAGAAAAGCACCGCGGGGTGGTCAGCATGGGGAGGTCAGGGAACATGCATTGGCAATGTAGGATAGGTTTCTGAAAAACATCGCGGGGTGGTGCGCATTGTATGCATGTGGTTTCATTACATTCTCTAGTAGGAGTGAGAAAAACATGGCGAGGTGGTGCGCATTGTATGGGTGTGTGTTACATTACATTCACTAGTAGGAGTGAGAAAAACATAACGGGGTGGTGCGCATTGTATGGGTGTGTGTTACATTACATTCACTAGTAGGAGTGAGAAAAAAATAAAGGGGTGGTGTGAATCGGAGGGTCTGAATTAGGATAGGCAGTGAGTGGCAATGTAGGATGGAGAAAAGCACCCCGGGGTGGTCAGCATGGGGAGGTCAGGGAACATGCAGTGGCAATGTAGGATAGGTTACTGAAAAACATCGCGGGGTGGTGCGCATTGTATGGGTGTGTGTTACATTACATTCACTAGTAGGAGTGAGAAAAACATCACGGGGTGGTGCGCATTGTATGGGTGTGTGTTACATGACATTCACTAGTAGGAGTGAGAAAAACATCACGGGGTGGTGCGCATTGTATGGGTGTGTGTTACATTACATTCACTAGTAGGAGTTAGAAAAACATCATGGGGTAGTTTGAATCAGAGGGTCTGAATTAGTATAGGAAGTGAGTGACAATGTAGGATGGAGAAAAGCACTGCGGGGTCGTCAGCATGGGGAGGTTAGGGAACATGCAGTGGCAATGTAGGATAGGTTTCTGAAAAACATTGCGGGGTGGTGCGCATTGTATGGGTGTGTGGTACATTACATTCACTAGTAGGAGTCAGAAAAACATCACAGGGTGGTGCGCATTTTATGGCTGTGTGTTACATTACATTCACTAGTAGGAGTGAGAAAAACATTGCGGGGTGGTGCGCCTTGTATGGGTGTGTGTTTCATTACATTCATTAGTAGGAGTGAGAAAAACATCACGGGGTGGTGTGAATCGGAGTGTCTGAATTAGGAGAGGCAGTGAGTGGCAATGTAGGATGGACAAAAGCACCGCCGGGTGGTTAGCATGGGGAGGTCAGGGAACATGCAGTGGCAATGTAGGATAGGTTTCTGAAAAACATCGCGGGGTGGTGCGCATTGTATGGGTGTGTGTTACATTACATTCACTAGTATTAGTGAGAAAAATATCACAGGGTGGTGTGCATTGTACGGGTGTTTGTTACATAACATTCACTAGTAGGAGTGAGAAAAACATCACGCGGTGGTGTGAATCGGAGGGTCTGAATTAGGATAGGCAGTGAGTGGCAATGTAGGGTGGACAAAAGCACCGCGGGGTGGTCAGCATGGGGAGGTCAGGGAACATGGAGTGGTAATGTAGGATAGGTTTCTGAAAAAAATCGCGGGGTGGTGCGCATTGTATGGGTGTGTGTTACATTACATTCACTAGTAGGAGTGAGAAAAACATCACGGGGTAGTGCGCATTGTATGGGTGTGTGTTACATTACATTCACTAGTAGGAGTGAGAAATACATCACGGGGTGGTGTGAATCGGAGGGTCTGAATTAGGATAGGCAGTGAGTGGCAATATAGGATGGAGAAAAGCACCGCGGGGAGGTCAGCTTGGGGAAGTCACGGAACATGCAGTGGCAATATAGGATAGGTTTCTGAAAAACATCGCGGGGTGGTGCGCATTGTATGCATGTGTGTTACATTACATTCTCTAGTAGGAGTGAGAAAAACATCGCGGGGTGGTGCGCATTGTATGGGTGTGTGTTACATTACATTCACTAGTAGGAGTGAGAAAAACATAACGGGGTGGTGCGCATTTTATGGGTGTGTGTTACATTACATTCACTAGTAGGAGTGAGAAAAACATTACGGGTTGGTGTGAATCAGAGGGTCTGAATTAGGATAGGCAGTGAGTGGCAATGTAGGATGAAGAAAAGCACCGCGGGGTGGTCAGCATGGGGAGGTCAGGGAACATGCAGTGGCAATTTTGGATAGGTTTCTGAAAAACATCGCGGGGTGGTGCGCATTGTATGGGTGTGTTACATTACATTCACTAGGAGTGAGAAAAACATCACGGGGTGGTGCGCATTTTATGGGTGTGTGTTACATGACATACACTAGTAGGAGTGAGAAAAACATCACGGGGTGGTGTGAATCAGAGGGTCTGAATTAGGATAGGAAGTGAGTGACAATGTAGGATGGAGAAAAGCACCGCGGGGTCGTCAGCATGGGGAGGTCAGGGAACATGCAGTGGCAATGTAGGATAGGTTTCTGAAAAACATTGCGGGGTGGTGCACATTGTATGGGTGTGTGTTACATTACATTCACTAGTAGGAGTCAGAAAAACATCACAGGGTGGTGCGCATTGTATGGGTGTCTGTTACATTACATTCACTAGTAGGAGTAAGAAAAACATCACGGGGTGGTGCGCATTGTATGGGTGTGTGTTACATTACATTCACTAGTAGGAATCAGAAAAACATCACGGGGTGGTGAGAATCGGAGGGTCTGAATTAGAATAGGCAGTGAGTGGCAATGTAGGATGGAGAAAAGCACCGCGGGGTTGTCAGCATGGGGAGGTCAGGGAACATGCAGTGGCAATATAGGATAGGTTTCTGAAAAATATCGCGGGGTGGTGCGAATTGTATGGGTGTGTGTTACATTACATTCACTAGTAGGAGTGAGAAAAACATCACGGGGTGGTGTGAATCGGAGGGTCTGAATTAGGATAGGCAGTGATTGGCAATGTAGGATGGAGAAAAGCACCGCGGGGTGGTCAGTATGGGGAGGTCAGGGAACATGCAGTGGCAATGTAGGATAGTTTTCTGAAAAACATCACGCTGTGGTGCGCATTGTATGGGTGTGTGTTACAATATATTCACTAGCAGGAGTGAGAAAAACATCACGGGGTGGTGTGAATCGGAGGGTCTGAATTAGGATAGGCAGTGAGTGGCAAATTAGGATGGAGAAAAGCACCGTGGGGTGGTCAGCATGGGGAGGTCAGGGAACGTGCAGTGGCAATGTAGGATAGGTTTCTGAAAAACATCGCGGGGTGGTGCGCATTGAATGGGTGTGTGTTACATTACATTCACTAGTAGGAGTGAGAAAAACATCACGGGGTGGTGTGAATCGGAGGGTCTGTATTAGGTTAGGCAGTGAGTGGCAATGTAGGACGCAGAAAAGCACCGCGTGGTGGTCAGCATTGGGGAAGTCAGGGAACATGCAGTGGCAATGTAGGATAGTTTCTGAAAAATATCACGTGGTGGTGCGCATTGTATGGGTGTGTGTTACATTACATTCACTAGTAGGAGTGAGAAAAACATCACGGGGTGGTGTGAATCGGAGGGTCTGAATTAGGATAGGCAGTGATTGGCAATGTAGGATGGAGAAAAGCACCGCGGTGTGGTCAGCATGGGGAGGTCAGGGAAAATACAGTGGCAATGTAGGATAGGTTTCTGAAAAACATCGCGGGGTGGTCCGCATTGTATGGGTGTGTGTTACATTACATTCACTAGAAGGAGTGAGAAAAATATCGCGGGGTGGTGCGAATTGTATGGGTGTGTGTTACATTACATTCACTAGTAGGAGTGAGAAAAACTTCGCGTGGTGGTGTGAATCGGAGGGTCTGAATGAGGATAGGCAGTGAGTGGCAATGTAGGATGGAGAAAAGCACCGCGGGGTGGTCAGCATGGGGAGGTCAGGGAACATGCTGTGGCAATGTACGATAGGTTTCTGAAAAACATCGCGGGGTGGTGCGCATTGTATGGGTGTGTGTTACATTACATTCACTAGTAGGAGTGAGAAAAATATCGCGGGGTGGTGCGAATTGTATGGGTGTGTGTTACATTACATTCACTAGTAGGAGTGAGAAAAACATCACGGGGTGGTGCGCATTGTATGGGTGTGTGTTACATTACCTTCACTAGTAGGAGTGAGAAAAACATCATGGGGTGGTGTGAATCGGAGGGTCTGAATAAGGATAGGCTGTGAGTGGGAATGTAGGATGGAGAAAAGCACCGCGTTGTGGTCAGAATGTGGAGGTCAGGGAACATGCAGTGGCAATGTAGGATAGGTTTCTGAAAAACATCGCGGGGTGGTGCGCATTTTTCAGTGTGTGTTACATTATATTCACTAGTAGGAGTGAGAAAAACATCACGGTGTGGTGAGCATTGTATGGGTGAGTGTTACATTACATTCACTAGTAGGAGTGAGAAAAACGTCACGCGGTGGTGTGCATCAGAGGGTCTGTATTAGGATAGGCAGTGAGTGGCAATGTAGGATGGAGAAAAGCACCGCGGGGTGGTCAGCATGGGGAGGTCAGGGAACATGCAGTGGCAATGTAGGATAGCTTTCTGAAAAACATCGCGGGGTGGTGAGCATTTTTCGGTGTGTGTTACATTACATTCAATAGTAGGAGTGAGAAAAACATCACGGGGTGGTGCGCATCGTATGGGTGTGTGTTACATTACATTCACTAGTAGGAGTGAGAAAAACATCACGGGGTGGTGCGCATTGTATGGGTGTGTGTTACATTACATTCACTAATAGGAGTGAGAAAAACATCACGGGGTGGTGTGAATCGGAGGGTCTGAATTAGGAGAGGCAGTGATTGGCAATATAGGATGGAGAAAAGCACCGCGGGGTGGTCAGTATGGGGAGTTCAGGGAACATGCAGTGGCAAAGTAGGATAGTTTTCTGAAAAACATCACGCTGTGGTGCGCATTGTATGGGTGTGTGTTACAATATATTCACTAGCAGGAGTGAGAAAAACATCACGGGGTGGTGTGAATCGGAGGGTCTGAATTAGGATAGGCAGTGAGTGGCAATGTAGGATGGAGAAAAGCACCGTGGGGTGGTCAGCATGGGGAGGTCAGGGAACATGCAGTGGCAATGTAGGATAGGTTTCTGAAAAACATCGCGGGGTGGTGCGCATTGTATGGGTGTGTGTTACATTACATTCACTAGTAGGAGTGAGAAAAACATCACGGGGTGGTGTGAATCGGAGGGTCTGTATTAGGATAGGCAGTGAGTGGCAATGTAGGACACAGAAAAGCACCGCGTGGTGGTCAGCATTGGGGAAGTCAGGGAACATGCAGTGGCAATGTAGGATAGTTTCTGAAAAATATCACGTGGTGGTGCGCATTGTATGGGTGTGTGTTACATTACATTCACTAGTAGGAGTGAGAAAAACATCACGGGGTGGTGTGAATCGGAGGGTCTGAATTAGGATAGGCAGTGATTGGCAATGTAGGATGGAGAAAAGCACCGCGGTGTGGTCAGCATGGGGAGGTCAGGGAAAATGCAGTGGCAATGTAGGATAGGTTTCTGAAAAACATCGCGGGGTGGTCCGCATTGTATGGGTGTGTGTTACATTACATTCACTAGTAGGAGTGAGAAAAATATCGCGTGGTGGTGCGCATTGTATGGGTGTGTGTTACATTACATTCACTAGTAGGAGTGAGAAAAACATCACGGGATGGTGTGAATCGGAGGGTCTGAATTAGGATAGGCAGAGAGTGGCAATGTAGGATGGAGAAAAGCACTGCGGGGTGGTCAGCATGGGGAGGTCAGGGAACATGCTGTGGCAATGTACGATAGGTTTCTGAAAAACATCGCGGGGTGGTGCGCATTGTATGGGTGTGTGTTACATTACATTCACTAGTAGGAGTGAGAAAAACATCACGGGGTGGTGCGCATTGTATGGGTGTGTGTTACATTGCATTCACTAGTTGGAGTGAGAAAAACATCATGGGGTGGTGTGAATCGGAGGGTCTGAATTAGGAGAGGCAGTGAGTGGCAATATAGGATGGAGAAAAGCACCGCGGGGTGGTCAGCATGGGGAGGTCAGGGAACATGCAGTGGCAATGTAGGATAGGTTTCTGAAAAACATCGCGGGGTGGTGCGCATTGTATGGGTGTGTGTTACGTTACATTCACTAGTATTAGTGAGCAAAACATCACGGGGTAGTGCGCATTGTATGGGTGTGTGTTACATTACATTCACTAGTAGGAGTGAGAAAAACATCACGCGGTGGTGTGAATCGGAGAGTCTGAATTAGGATAATCAGTGAGGGGCAATGTAGGATGGAGAAAAGCACCGCGGGGTGGTCAGCATGGGGAGGTCAGGGAACATGCATTGGCAATGTAGGATAGGTTTCTGAAAAACATCGCGGGGTGGTGCGCATTGTATGCATGTGGTTACATTACATTCTCTAGTAGGAGTGAGAAAAACATGGCGGGGTGGTGCGCATTGTATGGGTGTGTGTTACATTACATTCACTAGTAGGAGTGAGAAAAACATAACGGGGTGGTGCGCATTGTATGGGTGTGTGTTACATTACATTCACTAGTAGGAGTGAGAAAAAAATAAAGGGGTGGTGTGAATCGGAGGGTCTGAATTAGGATAGGCAGTGAGTGGCAATGTAGGATGGAGAAAAGCACCCCGGGGTGGTCAGCATGGGGAGGTCAGGGAACATGCAGTGGCAATGTAGGATAGGTTACTGAAAAACATCGCGGGCTGGTGCGCATTGTATGGGTGTGTGTTACATTACATTCACTAGTAGGAGTGAGAAAAACATCACGGGGTGGTGCGCATTGTATGGGTGTGTGTTACATGACATTCACTAGTAGGAGTGAGAAAAACATCACGGGGTGGTGCGCATTGTATGGGTGTGTGTTACATTACATTCACTAGTAGGAGTTAGAAAAACATCACGGAGTGGTTTCAATCAGAGGGTCTGAATTAGGATAGGAAGTGAGTGACAATGTAGGATGGAGAAAAGCACTGCGGGGCCGTCAGCATGGGGAGGTTAGGGAACATGCAGTGGCAATGTAGGATAGGTTTCTGAAAAACATTGCGGGGTGGTGCGCATTGTATGGGTGTGTGGTACATTACATTCACTAGTAGGAGTCAGAAAAACATCACAGGGTGGTGCGCATTTTATGGCTGTGTGTTACATTATATTCACTAGTAGGAGTGAGAAAAACATTGCGGGGTGGTGCGCCTTGTATGGGTGTGTGTTTCATTACATTCATTAGTAGGAGTGAGAAAAACATCACGGGGTGGTGTGAATCGGAGTGTCTGAATTAGGAGAGGCAGTGAGTGGCAATGTAGGATGGAGAAAAGCACCGCCGGGTGGTCAGCATGGGGAGGTCAGGGAACATGCAGTGGCAATGTAGGATAGGATTCTGAAAAACATCGCGGGGTGGTGCGCATTGTATGGGTGTGTGTTACATTACATTCACTAGTATTAGTGAGAAAAATATCACAGGGTGGTGTGCATTGTACGGGTGTGTGTTACATTACATTCACTAGTAGGAGTGAGAAAAACATCACGCGGTGGTGTGAATCGGAGGGTCTGAATTAGGATAGGCAGTGAGTGGCAATGTAGGATGGACAAAAGCACCGCGGAGTGGTCAGCATGGGGAGGTCAGGGAACATGCAGTGGTAATGTAGGATAGGTTTCTGAAAAACATCGCGGGGTGGTGCGCATTGTATGGGTGTGTGTTACATTACATTCACTAGTAGGAGTGAGAAAAACATCACGGGGTAGTGCGCATTGTATGGGTGTGTGTTACATTACATTCACTAGTAGGAGTGAGAAATACATCACGGCGTGGTGTGAATCGGAGGGTCTGAATTAGGATAGGCAGTGAGTGGCAATGTAGGATGGAGAAAAGCACCGCGGGGAGGTCAGCTTGGGGAAGTCACGGAACATGCAGTGGCAATATAGGATAGGTTTCTGAAAAACATCGCGGGGTGGTGCGCATTGTATGCATGTGTGTTACATTACATTCTCTAGTAGGAGTGAGAAAAACATCGCGGGGTGGTGCGCATTGTATGGGTGTGTGTTACATTACATTCACTAGTAGGAGTGAGAAAAACATAACGGGGTGGTGCGCATTTTATGGGTGTGTGTTACATTACATTCACTAGTAGGAGTGAGAAAAACATTACGGGGTGGTGTGAATCAGAGGGTCTGAATTAGGATAGGCAGTGAGTGTCAATGTAGGATGAAGAAAAGCACCGCGGGGTGGTCAGCATGGGGAGGTAAGGGAACATGCAGTGGCAATGTTGGATAGGTTTCTGAAAAACATCGCGGGGTGGTGCGCATTGTATGGGTGTGTTACATTACATTCACTAGTAGGAGTGAGAAAAACATCACGGGGTTGTGCGCATTTTATGGGTGTGTGTTACATGACATACACTAGTAGGAGTGAGAAAAACATCACGGGGTGGTGCGCATTGTATGGGTGTGTGTTACATTACATTCACTAGTAGGAGTTAGAAAAACATCACGGCGTGGTGTGAATCCGAGGGTCTGAATTAGGATAGGAAGTGAGTGACAATGTAGGATGGAGAAAAGCACCGCTGGGTCGTCAGCATGGGGAGGTCAGGGAACATGCAGTGGCAATGTACGATAGGTTTCTGAAAAACATTGCGGGGTGGTGCGCATTGTATGGGTGTGTGTTACATTACATTCACTAGTAGGAGTCAGAAAAACATCACAGGGTGGTGTGCATTGTATGGGTGTGTGTTACATTACATTCACAAGTAGGAATCATAAAAACATCACGGGGTGGTGAGAATCGGAGGGTCTGAATTAGAATAGGCAGTGAGTGGCAATGTAGGATGGAGAAAAGCACCGCGGGGTTGTCAGCATGGGGATGTCAGGGAACATGCAGTGGCAATGTAGGATAGGTTTCTGAAAAATATCGCGGGGTGGTGCGAATTGTATGGGTGTGTGTTACACTACATTCACTAGTAGGAGTGAGAAAAACATCACGGGGTGGTGTGAATCGGAGGGTCTGAATTAGGATAGGCAGTGATTGGCAATGTAGGATGGAGAAAAGCACCGCGGGGTTGTCAGCATGGGGAGGTCAGGGAACATGCAGTGGCAATGTAGGATATGTTTCTGAAAAACATCACGCTGTGGTGCGCATTGTATGGGTGTGTGTTACAATATATTCACTAGCAGGAGTGAGAAAAACATCACGGGGTGGTGTGAATCGGAGGGTCTGAATTAGGATAGGCAGAGAGTGGCAAATTAGGATGGAGAAAAGCACCGTGGGGTGGTCAGCATGGGGAGGTCAGGGAACGTGCAGTTGCAATGTAGGATAGGTTTCTGAAAAACATCGCGGGGTGGTGCGCATTGAATGGGTGTGTGTTACATTACATTCACTAGTAGGAGTGAGAAAAACATCACGGGGTGGTGTGAATCGGAGGGTCTGTATTAGGTTAGGCAGTGAGTGGCAATGTAGGACGCAGAAAAGCACCGCGTGGTGGTCAGCATAGGGGAAGTCAGGGAACATGCAGTGGCAATGTAGGATAGTTTCTGAAAAATATCACGTGGTGGTGCGCATTGTATGGGTGTGTGTTACATTACATTCACTAGTAGGAGTGAGAAAAACATCACGGGGTGGTGTGAATCGGAGGGTCTGAATTAGGATAGGCAGTGATTGGCAATGTAGGATGGAGAAAAGCACCGCGGTGTGGTCAGCATGGGGAGGTCAGGGAAAATGCAATGGCAATGTAGGATAGGTTTCTGAAAAACATCGCGGGGTGGTCCGCATTGTATGGGTGTGTGTTACATTACATTCACTAGTAGGAGTGAGAAAAATATCGCGGGGTGGTGCGAATTGTATGGGTGTGTGTTACATTACATTCATTGGTAGGAGTGAGAAAAACTTCGCGTGGTGGTGTGAATCGGAGGGTCTGAATGAGGATAGGCAGTGAGTGGCAATGTAGGATGGAGAAAAGCACCGCGGGGTGGTCAGCATGGGGAGGTCAGGGAACATGCTGTGGCAATGTACGATAGGTTTCTGAAAAATATCGCGGTGTGGTGCGCATTGTATGGGTGTGTGTTACATTACATTCACTAGTAGGAGTGAGAAAAATATCGCGGGGTGGTGCGAATTGTATGGGTGTGTGTTACATTACATTCACTAGTAGGAGTGAGAAAAACATCACGGGGTGGTGCGCATTGTATGGGTGTGTGTTACATTACCTTCACTAGTAGGAGTGAGAAAAACATCATGGGGTGGTGTGAATCAGAGGGTCTGAATAAGGATAGGCTGTGAGTGGCAATGTAGGATGGAGAAAAGCACCGCCTGGTGGTCAGAATGTGGAGGTCAGGGAACATGCAGTGGCAATGTAGGATAGGTTTCAGAAAAACATCGCGGGGTGGTGCGCATTTTTCGGTGTGTGTTACATTATATTCACTAGTAGGAGTGAGAAAAACATCACGGTGTGGTGCGCATTGTATGGGTGAGTTTTACATTACATTCACTAGTAGGAGTGAGAAAAACGTCACGCGGTGGTGTGCATCAGAGGGTCTGTATTAGGATAGGCAGTGAGTGGCAATGTAGGATGGAAAAAAGCACCACGGGGTGGTCAGCATGGGGAGGTCAGGGAACATGCAGTGGCAATGTAGGATAGGTTTCTGAAAAACATCGCGGGGTGGTGAGCATTTTTCGGTGTGTGTTACATTACATTCACTAGTAGGAGTGAGAAAAACATCACGGGGTGGTGCGCATTGTATGGGTGTGTGTTACATTACATTCACTAGTAGGAGTGAGAAATACATCACGCGTTGGTGTGAATCAGAGGGTCTGAATTAGGATAGGAAGTGAGTGACAATGTAGGATGGAGAAAAGCACCGCGGGGTCGTCAACATGGGGAGGTCAGGGAACATGCAGTGGCAATGTAGGATAGGTTTCTGAAAAACATTGCGGGGTGGTGCGCATTGTATGGGTGTGTGTTACATTACATTCACTAGTAGGAGTAAGAAAAACATCACGGTGTGGTGCGCATTGTATGGGTGTGTGTTACATTACATTCACTAGGAGGAGTGAGAAAAACATCACGGGGTGGTGAGAATCGGAGGGTCTGAATTAGTATAGGCAGTGAGTGGCAATGTAGGATGGAGAAAAGCACCGCGGGTTTGTCAGCATGGGGAGGTCAGGGAACATGCAGTGGCAATGTAGGATAGGTTTCTGAAATACATCGCGGGGTGGTGCGCATTTTTCGGTGTGTGTTACATTACATTCACTAGTAGGAGTGAGAAAAACATCATGGGGTGGTGCGCATTGTATGGGTGTGTGTTACATTACATTCACTAGTAGGAGTGAGAAATACATCACGCGGTGGTGTGAATCAGAGGGTCTGAATTAGGATAGGCAGTGAGTGGCAATGTAGGATGGAGAAAAGCACCGCGGGGTGGTCACCATGGGGAGGTCAGATAACATGCAGTGGCAATGTAGGATAGGTTTCTGAAAAACATCGCGGGGTCGTGCGCATTTTATGGGTGTGTGTTACATTACATTCAGTAGTAGGAGTGAGAAAAACATCACGGGGTGGTGCGCATTGTATGGGTGTGTGTTACATTACATTCACTAGTAGGAGTGAGAAATACATCACGGGGTGGTGTGAATCGCAGTGTCTGAATTAGGAGAGGCAGTGAGTGGCAATGTAGGATGGAGAAAAGCACCGCGGGGTGGTCAGCAATGGGAGGTCAGGGAACATGCATTGGCAATGTAGGATAGGTTTCTGAAAAACATCGCGGGGTGGTGCGCATTGTATCTGTGTGTGTTACATTACATTCACTAGTAGGAGTGAGAAAAACATCACGGGGTGGTGCGCATTGTATGGGTGTGTTTTACATTACATTCTCTAGTAGGAGTGAGAAAAACATCGCGGGGTGGTGCGCATTGTATGGGTGTGTGTTACATTACATTCACTAGTAGGAGTGAGAAAAACATAACGGGGTGGTGTGAATCGGAGGGTCTGAATTAGGATAGGCAGTGAGTGACAATGTAGGATGAAGAAAAGCACCGCGGGGTCCTCAGCAATGGGAGGTCAGGGAACAGGCAGTGGCTATGTAGGATAGGTTTCTGAAAAACATTGCAGGGTGGTGCGCATTGAAGTTTGTGTGTTACATTACATTCACTAGTAGGAGTGAGAAAAACATCACAGGGTGGTGCGCATTGTATGGGTGTGTGTTACATGACATTCACTAGTAGGAGTAAGAAAAATATCACGGGGTGGTGCGCATTGTATGGGTGTGTGTTACATTACATTCACTAGTAGGAGTGAGAAAATCATCACGAGGTGGTGAGAAGCGGAGCGTCTGAATTAGGTTAGGCAGTGAGTGGCAATGTAGGATGGAGAAAAGCACCGCGGTGTGGTCAGCATGGGGAGGTCAGGGAACATGCAGTGGCAATGTAGGATAGGTTTCTGAAAAATATTGCGGGTTGGTGCGCATTGTATGGGTGTGTGTTACGTTACATTCACTAGTAGGAGTCAGAAAAACATCACGGGGTGGTGTGAATCGGAGGGTCTGTATTAGGATAGGCAGTGAGTGGCAATGTAGGACACAGAAAAGCACCGCGTGGTGGTCAGCATTGGGGAAGTCAGGGAACATGCAGTGGCAATGTAGGATAGTTTCTGAAAAATATCACGTGGTGGTGCGCATTGTATGGGTGTGTGTTACATTACATTCACTAGTAGGAGTGAGAAAAACATCACGGGGTGGTGTGAATCGGAGGGTCTGAATTAGGATAGGCAGTGATTGGCAATGTAGGATGGAGAAAAGCACCGCGGTGTGGTCAGCATGGGGAGGTCAGGGAAAATGCAGTGGCAATGTAGGATAGGTTTCTGAAAAACATCGCGGGGTGGTCCGCATTGTATGGGTGTGTGTTACATTACATTCACTAGTAGGAGTTAGAAAAATATCGCGGGGTGGTGCGCATTGTATGGGTGTGTGTTACATTACATTCACTAGTAGGAGTGAGAAAAACATCACGGGATGGTGTGAATCGGAGGGTCTGAATTAGGATAGGCAGAGAGTGGCAATGTAGGATGGAGAAAAGCACTGCGGGGTGGTCAGCATGGGGAGGTCAGGGAACATGCTGTGGCAATGTACGATAGGTTTCTGAAAAACATCGCGGGGTGGTGCGCATTGTATGGGTGTGTGTTACATTACATTCACTAGTAGGAGTGAGAAAAACATCACGGGGTGGTGCGCATTGTATGGGTGTGTGTTACATTGCATTCACTAGTTGGAGTGAGAAAAACATCATGGGGTGGTGTGAATCGGAGGGTCTGAATTAGGAGAGGCAGTGAGTGGCAATATAGGATGGAGAAAAGCACCGCGCGGTCGTCAGCATGGGGAGGTCAGGGAACATGCAGTGGCAATGTAGGATAGGTTTCTGAAAAACATCGCGGGGTGGTGCGCATTGTATGGGTGTGTGTTACATTACATTCACTAGTATTAGTGAGCAAAACATCACGGGGTAGTGCGCATTGTATGGGTGTGTGTTACATTACATTCACTAGTAGGAGTGAGAAAAACATCACGCGGTGGTGTGAATCGGAGAGTCTGAATTAGGATAATCAGTGAGGGGCAATGTAGGATGGAGAAAAGCACCGCGGGGTGGTCAGCATGGGGAGGTCAGGGAACATGCATTGGCAATGTAGGATAGGTTTCTGAAAAACATCGCGGGGTGGTGCGCATTGTATGCATGTGGTTACATTACATTCTCTAGTAGGAGTGAGAAAAACATGGCGGGGTGGTGCGCATTGTATGGGTGTGTGTTACATTACATTCACTAGTAGGAGTGAGAAAAACATAACGGGGTGGTGCGCATTGTATGGGAGTGTGTTACATTACATTCACTAGTAGGAGTGAGAAAAAAATAAATGGGTGGTGTAAATCGGAGGGTCTGAATTAGGATAGGCAGTGAGTGGCAATGTAGGATGGAGAAAAGCACCCCGGGGTGGTCAGCATGGGGAGGTCAGGGAACATGCAGTGGCAATGTAGGATAGGTTACTGAAAAACATCGCGGGGTGGTGCGCATTGTATGGGTGTGTGTTACATTACATTCACTAGTAGGAGTGAGAAAAACATCACGGGGTGGTGCGCATTGTATCGGTGTGTGTTACATGACATTCACTAGTAGGAGTGAGAAAAACATCACGGGGTGGTGCGCATTGTATGGGTGTGTGTTACATTACATTCACTAGTAGGAGTTAGAAAAACATCACGGAGTGCTTTCAATCAGAGGGTCTGAATTAGGATAGGAAGTGAGTGACAATGTAGGATGGAGAAAAGCACTGCGGGGCCGTCAGCATGGGGAGGTTAGGGAACATGCAGTGGCAATGTAGGATAGGTTTCTGAAAAACATTGCGGGGTGGTGCGCATTGTATGGGTGTGTGGTACATTACATTCACTAGTAGGAGTCAGAAAAACATCACAGGGTGGTGCGCATTTTATGGCTGTGTGTTACATTACATTCACTAGTAGGAGTGAGAAAAACATTGCGGGGTGGTGCGCCTTGTATGGGTGTGTGTTTCATTACATTCATTAGTAGGAGTGAGAAAAACATCACGGGGTGGTGTGAATCGGAGGGTCTGAATTAGGAGAGGCAGTGAGTGGCAATGTAGGATGGAGAAAAGCACCGCCGGGTGGTCAGCATGGGGAGGTCAGGGAACATGCAGTGGCAATGTAGGATAGGTTTCTGAAAAACATCGCGGGGTGGTGCGCATTGTATGGGTGTGTGTTACATTACATTCACTAGTATTAGTGAGAAAAATATCACAGGGTGGTGTGCATTGTACGGTTGTGTGTTACATTACATTCACTAGTAGGAGTGAGAAAAACATCACGCGGTGGTGTGAATCGGAGGGTCTGAATTAGGATAGGCAGTGAGTGGCAATGTAGGATGGACAAAAGCACCGCGGAGTGGTCAGCATGGGGAGGTCAGGGAACATGCAGTGGTAATGTAGGATAGGTTTCTGAAAAACATCGCGGGGTGGGGCGCATTGTATGGCTGTGTGTTACATTACATTCACTAGTAGGAGTGAGAAAAACATCACGGGGTAGTGCGCATTGTATGGGTGTGTGTTACATTACATTCACTAGTAGGAGTGAGAAATACATCACGGCGTGGTGTGAATCGGAGGGTCTGAATTAGGATAGGCAGTGAGTGGCAATGTAGGATGGAGAAAAGCACCGCGGGGAGGTCAGCTTGGGGAAGTCACGGAACATGCAGTGGCAATATAGGATAGGTTTCTGAAAAACATCGCGGGGTGGTGCGCATTGTATGCATGTGTGTTACATTACATTCTCTAGTAGGAGTGAGAAAAACATCGCGGGGTGGTGCGCATTGTATGGGTGTGTGTTACATTACATTCACTAGTAGGAGTGAGAAAAACATAACGGGGTGGTGCGCATTTTATCGGTGTGTGTTACATTACATTCACTAGTAGGAGTGAGAAAAACATTACGGGGTGGTGTGAATCAGAGGGTCTGAATTACGATAGGCAGTGAGTGGCAACGTAGGATGAAGAAAAGCACCGCGGGGTGGTCAGCATGGGGAGGTAAGGGAACATGCAGTGGCAATGTTGGATAGGTTTCTGAAAAACATCGCGGGGTGGTGCGCATTGTATGGGTGTGTTACATTACATTCACTAGTAGGAGTGAGAAAAACATCACGGGGTTGTGCGCATTTTATGGGTGTGTGTTACTTGACATACACTAGTAGGAGTGAGAAAAACATCACGGGGTGGTGCGCATTGTATGGGTGTGTGTTACATTACATTCACTAGTAGGAGTTAGAAAAACATCACGGCGTGGTGTGAATCAGAGGGTCTGAATTAGGATAGGAAGTGAGTGACAATGTAGGATGGAGAAAAGCACCGCTGGGTCGTCAGCATGGGGAGGTCAGGGAACATGCAGTGGCAATGTAGGATAGGTTTCTGAAAAACATTGCGGGGTGGTGCGCATTGTATGGGTGTGTGTTACATTACATTCACTAGTAGGAGTCAGAAAAACATCACAGGGTGGTGTGCATTGTATGGGTGTGTGTTACATTACATTCACTAGTAGGAGTAAGAAAAACATCACGGGGTGGTGCGCATTGTATGGGTGTGTGTTACATTACATTCACAAGTAGGAATCATAAAAACATCACGGGGTGGTGAGAATCGGAGGGTCTGAATTAGAATAGGCAGTGAGTGGCAATGTAGGATGGAGAAAAGCACCGCGGGGTTGTCAGCATGGGGAGGTCAGGGAACATGCAGTGGCAATGTAGGATAGGTTTCTGAAAAATATCGCGGGGTGGTGCGAATTGTATGGGTGTGTGTTACACTACATTCACTAGTAGGAGTGAGAAAAACATCACGGGGTGGTGTGAATCGGAGGGTCTGAATTAGGATAGGCAGTGATTGGCAATGTAGGATGGAGAAAAGCACCGCGGGGTTGTCAGCATGGGGAGGTCAGGGAACATGCAGTGGCAATGTAGGATATGTTTCTGAAAAACATCACGCTGTGGTGCGCATTGTATGGGTGTGTGTTACAATATATTCACTAGCAGGAGTGAGAAAAACATCACGGGGTGGTGTGAATCGGAGGGTCTGAATTAGGATAGGCAGAGAGTGGCAAATTAGGATGGAGAAAAGCACCGTGGGGTGGTCAGCATGGGGAGGACAGGGAACGTGCAGTGGCAATGTAGGATAGGTTTCTGAAAAACATCGCGGGGTGGTGCGCATTGAATGGGTGTGTGTTACATTACATTCACTAGTAGGAGTGAGAAAAACATCACGGTGTGGTGTGAATCGGAGGGTCTGTATTAGGTTAGGCAGTGAGTGGCAATGTAGGACGCAGAAAAGCACCGCGTGGTGGTCAGCATAGGGGAAGTCAGGGAACATGCAGTGGCAATGTAGGATAGTTTCTGAAAAATATCACGTGGTGGTGCGCATTGTATGGGTGTGTGTTACATTACATTCACTAGTAGGAGTGAGAAAAACATCACGGGGTGGTGTGAATCGGAGGGTCTGAATTAGGATAGGCAGTGATTGGCAATGTAGGATGGATAAAAGCACCGCGGTGTGGTCAGCATGGGGAGGTCAGGGAAAATGCAATGGCAATGTAGGATAGGTTTCTGAAAAACATCGCGTGTTGGTCCGCATTGTATGGGTGTGTGTTACATTACATTCACTAGTAGGAGTGAGAAAAATATCGCGGGGTGGTGCGAATTGTATGGGTGTGTGTTACATTACATTCACTAGTAGGAGTGAGAAAAACATCACGGGGTGGTGCGCATTGTATGGGTGTGTGTTACATTACCTTCACTAGTAGGAGTGAGAAAAACATCATGGGGTGGTGTGAATCGGAGGGTCTGAATAAGGATAGGCTGTGAGTGGGAATGTAGGATGGAGAAAAGCACCGCGGGGTGGTCAGAATGTGGAGGTCAGGGAACATGCAGTGGCAATGTAGGATAGGTTTCTGAAAAACATCGCGGGGTGGTGCGCATTTTTCAGTGTGTGTTACATTATATTCACTAGTAGGAGTGAGAAAAACATCACGGTGTGGTGAGCATTGTATGGGTGAGTGTTACATTACATTCACTAGTAGGAGTGAGAAAAACGTCACGCGGTGGTGTGCATCAGAGGGTCTGTATTAGGATAGGCAGTGAGTGGCAATGTAGGATGGAGAAAAGCACCGCGGGGTGGTCAGCATGGGGAGGTCAGGGAACATGCAGTGGCAATGTAGGATAGGTTTCTGAAAAACATCGCGGGGTGGTGAGCATTTTTCGGTGTGTGTTACATTACATTCACTAGTAGGAGTGAGAAAAACATCACGGGGTGGTGCGCATCGTATGGGTGTGTGTTACATTACATTCACTAGTAGGAGTGAGAAAAACATCACGGGGTGGTGCGCATTGTATGGGTGTGTGTTACATTACATTCACTAATAGGAGTGAGAAAAACATCACGGGGTGGTGTGAATCGGAGGGTCTGAATTAGGAGAGGCAGTGATTGGCAATATAGGATGGAGAAAAGCACCGCGGGGTGATCAGTATGGGGAGTTCAGGGAACATGCAGTGGCAATGTAGGATAGTTTTCTGAAAAACATCACGCTGTGGTGCGCATTGTATGGGTGTGTGTTACAATAAATTCACTAGCAGGAGTGAGAAAAACATCACGGGGTGGTGTGAATCGGAGGTTCTGAATTAGGATAGGCAGTGAGTGGCAATGTAGGATGGAGAAAAGCACCGTGGGGTGGTCAGCATGGGGAGGTCAGGGAACATGCAGTGGCAATGTAGGATAGGTTTCTGAAATACATCGCGGGGTGGTGCGCATTGTATGGGTGTGTGTTACATTACATTCACTAGTAGGAGTGAGAAAAACATCACGGGGTGGTGTGAATCGGAGGGTCTGTATTAGGATAGGCAGTGAGTGGCAATGTAGGACACAGAAAAGCACCGCGTGGTGGTCAGCATTGGGGAAGTCAGGGAACATGCAGTGGCAATGTAGGATAGTTTCTGAAAAATATCACGTGGTGGTGCGCATTGTATGGGTGTGTGTTACATTACATTCACTAGTAGGAGTGAGAAAAACATCACGGGGTGGTGTGAATCGGAGGGTCTGAATTAGGATAGGCAGTGATTGGCAATGTAGGATGGAGAAAAGCACCGCGGTGTGGTCAGCATGGGGAGGTCAGGGAAAATGCAGTGGCAATGTAGGATAGGTTTCTGAAAAACATCGCGGGGTGGTCCGCATTGTATGGGTGTGTGTTACATTACATTCACTAGTAGGAGTGAGAAAAATATCGCGTGGTGGTGCGCATTGTATGGGTGTGTGTTACATTACATTCACTAGTAGGAGTGAGAAAAACATCACGGGATGGTGTGAATCGGAGGGTCTCAATTAGGATAGGCAGAGAGTGGCAATGTAGGATGGAGAAAAGCACTGCGGGGTGGTCAGCATGGGGAGGTCAGGGAACATGCTGTGGCAATGTACGATAGGTTTCTGAAAAACATCGCGGGGTGGTGCGCATTGTATGGGTGTGTGTTACATTACATTCACTAGTAGGAGTGAGAAAAACATCACGGGGTGGTGCGCATTGTATGGGTGTGTGTTACATTGCATTCACTAGTTGGAGTGAGAAAAACATCATGGGGTGGTGTGAATCGGAGGGTCTGAATTAGGAGAGGCAGTGAGTGGCAATATAGGATGGAGAAAAGCACCGCGGGGTGGTCAGCATGGGGAGGTCAGGGAACATGCAGTGGCAATGTAGGATAGGTTTCTGAAAAACATCGCGGGGTGGTGCGCATTGTATGGGTTTGTGTTACATTACATTCACTAGTATTAGTGAGAAAAATATCACAGGGTGGTGTGCATTGTACGGGTGTGTGTTACATTACATTCACTAGTAGGAGTGAGAAAAACATCACGCGGTGGTGTGAATCGGAGGGTCTGAATTAGGATAGGCAGTGAGTGGCAATGTAGGATGGACAAAAGCACCGCGGAGTGGTCAGCATGGGGAGGTCAGGGAACATGCAGTGGTAATATAGGATAGGTTTCTGAAAAACATCGCGGGGTGGTGCGCATTGTATGGGTGTGTGTTACATTACATTCACTAGTAGGAGTGAGAAAAACATCACGGGGTAGTGCGCATTGTATGGGTGTGTGTTACATTACATTCACTAGTAGGAGTGAGAAATACATCACGGCGTGGTGTGAATCGGAGGGTCTGAATTAGGATAGGCAGTGAGTGGCAATGTAGGATGGAGAAAAGCACCGCGGTTAGGTCAGCTTGGGGAAGTCACGGAACATGCAGTGGCAATATAGGATAGGTTTCTGAAAAACATCGCGGGGTGGTGCGCATTGTATGCATGTGTGTTACATTACATTCTCTAGTAGGAGTGAGAAAAACATCGCGGGGTGGTGCGCATTGTATGGGTGTGTGTTACATTACATTCACTAGTAGGAGTGAGAAAAACATAACGGGGTGGTGCGCATTTTATGGGTGTGTGTTACATTACATTCACTAGTAGGAGTGAGAAAAACATTACGGGGTGGTGTGAATCAGAGGGTCTGAATTAGGATAGGCAGTGAGTGGCAATGTAGGATGAAGAAAAGCACCGCGGGGTGGTCAGCATGGGGAGGTAAGGGAACATGCAGTGGCAATGTTGGATAGGTTTCTGAAAAACATCGCGGGGTGGTGCGCATTGTATGGGTGTGTTACATTACATTCACTAGTAGGAGTGAGAAAAACATCACGGGGTTGTGCGCATTTTATGGGTGTGTGTTACATGACATACACTAGTAGGAGTGAGAAAAACATCACGGGGTGGTGCGCATTGTATGGGTGTGTGTTACATTACATTCACTAGTAGGAGTTAGAAAAACATCACGGCGTGGTGTGAATCAGAGGGTCTGAATTAGGATAGGAAGTGAGTGACAATGTAGGATGGAGAAAAGCACTGCTGGGTCGTCAGCATGGGGAGGTCAGGGAACATGCAGTGGCAATGTAGGATAGGTTTCTGAAAAACATTGCGGGTTGGTGCGCATTGTATGGGTGTGTGTTACATTACATTCACTAGTAGGAGTCAGAAAAACATCACAGGGTGGTGTGCATTGTATGGGTGTGTGTTACATTACATTCACTAGTAGGAGTAAGAAAAACATCACGGGGTGGTGCGCATTGTATGGGTGTGTGTTACATTACATTCACAAGTAGGAATCATAAAAACATCACGGGGTGGTGAGAATCGGAGGGTCTGAATTAGAATAGGCAGTGAGTGGCAATGTAGGATGGAGAAAAGCACCGCGGGGTTGTCAGCATGGGGAGGTCAGGGAACATGCAGTGGCAATGTAGGATAGGTTTCTGAAAAATATCGCGGGGTGGTGCGAATTGTATGGGTGTGTGTTACACTACATTCACTAGTAGGAGTGAGAAAAACATCACGGGGTGGTGTGAATCGGAGGGTCTGAATTAGGATAGGCAGTGATTGGCAATGTAGGATGGAGAAAAGCACCGCGGGGTTGTCAGCATGGGGAGGTCAGGGAACATGCAGTGGCAATGTAGGATATGTTTCTGAAAAACATCACGCTGTGGTGCGCATTGTATGGGTGTGTGTTACAATATATTCACTAGCAGGAGTGAGAAAAACATCACGGGGTGGTGTGAATCGGAGGGTCTGAATTAGGATAGGCAGAGAGGGGCAAATTAGGATGGAGAAAAGCACCGTGGGGTGGTCAGCATGGGGAGGTCAGGGAACGTGCAGTGGCAATGTAGGATAGGTTTCTGAAAAACATCGCGGGGTGGTGCGCATTGAATGGGTGTGTGTTACATTACATTCACTAGTAGGAGTGAGAAAAACATCACGGGGTGGTGTGAATCGGAGGGTCTGTATTAGGTTAGGCAGTGAGTGGCAATGTAGGACGCAGAAAAGCACCGCGTGGTGGTCAGCATAGGGGAAGTCAGGGAACATGCAGTGGCAATGTAGGATAGTTTCTGAAAAATATCACGTGGTGGTGCGCATTGTATGGGTGTGTGTTACATTACATTCACTAGTAGGAGTGAGAAAAACATCACGGGGTGGTGTGAATCGGAGGGTCTGAATTAGGATAGGCAGTGATTGGCAATGTAGGATGGAGAAAAGCACCGCGGTGTGGTCAGCATGGGGAGGTCAGGGAAAATGCAATGGCAATGTAGGATAGGTTTCTGAAAAACATCGCGTGTTGGTCCGCATTGTATGGGTGTGTGTTACATTACATTCACTAGTAGGAGTGAGAAAAATATCGCGGGGTGGTGCGAATTGTATGGGTGTGTGTTACATTACATTCACTAGTAGGAGTGAGAAAAACATCACGGGGTGGTGCGCATTGTATGGATGTGTGTTACATTACCTTCACTAGTAGGAGTGAGAAAAACATCATGGGGTGGTGTGAATCGGAGGGTCTGAATAAGGATAGGCTGTGAGTGGGAATGTAGGATGGAGAAAAGCACCGCGGGGTGGTCAGAATGTGGAGGTCAGGGAACATGCAGTGGCAATGTAGGATAGGTTTCTGAAAAACATCGCGGGGTGGTGCGCATTTTTCAGTGTGTGTTACATTATATTCACTAGTAGGAGTGAGAAAAACATCACGGTGTGGTGAGCATTGTATGGGTGAGTGTTACATTACATTCACTAGTAGGAGTGAGAAAAACGTCACGCGGTGGTGTGCATCAGAGGGTCTGTATTAGGATAGGCAGTGAGTGGCAATGTAGGATGGAGAAAAGCACCGCGGGGTGGTCAGCATGGGGAGGTCAGGGAACATGCAGTGGCAATGTAGGATAGGTTTCTGAAAAACATCGCGGGGTGGTGAGCATTTTTCGGTGTGTGTTACATTACATTCACTAGTAGGAGTGAGAAAAACATCACGGGGTGGTGCGCATCGTATGGGTGTGTGTTACATTACATTCACTAGTAGGAGTGAGAAAAACATCACGGGGTGGTGCGCATTGTATGGGTGTGTGTTACATTACATTCACTAATAGGAGTGAGAAAAACATCACGGGGTGGTGTGAATCGGAGGGTCTGAATTAGGAGAGGCAGTGATTGGCAATATAGGATGGAGAAAAGCAACGCGGGGTGGTCAGTATGGGGAGTTCAGGGAACATGCAGTGGCAATGTAGGATAGTTTTCTGAAAAACATCACGCTGTGGTGCGCATTGTATGGGTGTGTGTTACAATATATTCACTAGCAGGAGTGAGAAAAACACCACGGGGTGGTGTGAATCGGAGGTTCTGAATTAGGATAGGCAGTGAGTGGCAATGTAGGATGGAGAAAAGCACCGCGGGGTGGTCAGCATGGGGAGGTCAGGGAACATGCAGTGGCAATGTAGGATAGGTTTCTGAAAAACATCGCGGGGTGGTGAGCATTTTTCGGTGTGTGTTACATTACATTCACTAGTAGGAGTGAGAAAAACATCACGGGGTGGTGCGCATCGTATGGGTGTGTGTTACATTACATTCACTAGTAGGAGTGAGAAAAACATCACGGGGTGGTGCGCATTGTATGGGTGTGTGTTACATTACATTCACTAATAGGAGTGAGAAAAACATCACGGGGTGGTGTGAATCGGAGGGTCTGAATTAGGAGAGGCAGTGATTGGCAATATAGGATGGAGAAAAGCAACGCGGGGTGGTCAGTATGGGGAGTTCAGGGAACATGCAGTGGCAATGTAGGATAGTTTTCTGAAAAACATCACGCTGTGGTGCGCATTGTATGGGTGTGTGTTACAATATATTCACTAGCAGGAGTGACAAAAACACCACGGGGTGGTGTGAATCGGAGGTTCTGAATTAGGATAGGCAGTGAGTGGCAATGTAGGATGGAGAAAAGCACCGTGGGGTGGTCAGCATGGGGAGGTCAGGGAACATGCAGTGGCAATGTAGGATAGGTTTCTGAAAAACATCGCGGGGTGGTGCGCATTGTATGGGTGTGTGTTACATTACATTCACTAGTAGGAGTGAGAAAAACATCACGGGGTGGTGTGAATCGGAGGGTCTGTATTAGGATAGGCAGTGAGTGGCAATGTAGGACACAGAAAAGCACCGCGTGGTGGTCAGCATTGGGGAAGTCAGGGAACATGCAGTGGCAATGTAGGATAGTTTCTGAAAAATATCACGTGGTGGTGCGCATTGTATGGGTGTGTGTTACATTACATTCACTAGTAGGAGTGAGAAAAACATCACGGGGTGGTGTGAATCGGAGGGTCTGAATTAGGATAGGCAGTGATTGGCAATGTAGGATAGAGAAAAGCACCGCGGTGTGGTCAGCATGGGGAGGTCAGGGAAAATGCAGTGGCAATGTAGGATAGGTTTCTGAAAAACATCGCGGGGTGGTCCGCATTGTATGGGTGTGTGTTACATTACATTCACTAGTAGGAGTGAGAAAAATATCGCGTGGTGGTGCGCATTGTATGGGTGTGTGTTACATTACATTCACTAGTAGGAGTGAGAAAAACATCACGGGATGGTGTGAATCGGAGGGTCTGAATTAGGATAGGCAGAGAGTGGCAATGTAGGATGGAGAAAAGCACTGCGGGGTGGTCAGCATGGGGAGGTCAGGGAACATGCTGTGGCAATGTACGATAGGTTTCTGAAAAACATCGCGGGGTGGTGCGCATTCTATGGGTGTGTGTTACATTACATTCACTAGTAGGAGTGAGAAAAACATCACGGGGTGGTGCGCATTGTATGGGTGTGTGTTACATTGCATTTAATAGTTGGAGTGAGAAAAACATCATGGGGTGGTGTGAATCGGAGGGTCTGAATTAGGAGAGGCAGTGAGTGGCAATATAGGATGGAGAAAAGCACCGCGGGGTGGTCAGCATGGGGAGGTCAGGGAACATGCAGTGGCAATGTAGGATAGGTTTCTGAAAAACATCGCGGGGTGGTGCGCATTGTATGGGTGTGTGTTACGTTACATTCACTAGTATTAGTGAGCAAAACATCACGGGGTAGTGCGCATTGTATGGGTGTGTGTTACATTACATTCACTAGTAGGAGTGAGAAAAACATCACGCGGTGGTGTGAATCGGAGAGTCTGAATTAGGATAATCAGTGAGGGGCAATGTAGGATGGAGAAAAGCACCGCGGGGTGGTCAGCATGGGGAGGTCAGGGAACATGCATTGGCAATGTAGGATAGGTTTCTGAAAAACATCGCGGGGTGGTGCGCATTGTATGCATGTGGTTACATTACATTCTCTAGTAGGAGTGAGAAAAACATGGCGGGGTGGTGCGCATTGTATGGGTGTGTGTTACATTACATTCACTAGTAGGAGTGAGAAAAACATAACGGGGTGGTGCGCATTGTATGGGTGTGTGTTACATTACATTCACTAGTAGGAGTGAGAAAAAAATAAAGGGGTGGTGTGAATCGGAGGGTCTGAATTAGGATAGGCAGTGAGTGGCAATGTAGGATGGAGAAAAGCACCCCGGGGTGGTCAGCATGGGGAGGTCAGGGAACATGCAGTGGCAATGTAGGATAGGTTACTGAAAAACATCGCGGGGTGGTGCGCATTGTATGGGTGTGTGTTACATTACATTCACTAGTAGGAGTGAGAAAAACATCACGGGGTGGTGCGCATTGTATGGGTGTGTGTTACATGACATTCACTAGTAGGAGTGAGAAAAACATCACGGGGTGGTGCGCATTGTATGGGTGTGTGTTACATTACATTCACTAGTAGGAGTTAGAAAAACATCACGGAGTGGTTTCAATCAGAGGGTCTGAATTAGGATAGGAAGTGAGTGACAATGTAGGATGGAGAAAAGCACTGCGGGGCCGTCAGCATGGGGAGGTTAGGGAACATGCAGTGGCAATGTAGGATAGGTTTCTGAAAAACATTGCGGGGTGGTGCGCATTGTATGGGTGTGTGGTACATTACATTCACTAGTAGGAGTCAGAAAAACATCACAGGGTGGTGCGCATTTTATGGCTGTGTGTTACATTACATTCACTAGTAGGAGTGAGAAAAACATTGCGGGGTGGTGCGCCTTGTATGGGTGTGTGTTTCATTACATTCATTAGTAGGAGTGAGAAAAACATCACGGGGTGGTGTGAATCGGAGTGTCTGAATTAGGAGAGGCAGTGAGTGGCAATGTAGGATGGAGAAAAGCACCGCCGGGTGGTCAGCATGGGGAGGTCAGGGAACATGCAGTGGCAATGTAGGATAGGTTTCTGAAAAACATCGCGGGGTGGTGCGCATTGTATGGGTGTGTGTTACATTACATTCACTAGTATTAGTGAGAAAAATATCACAGGGTGGTGTGCATTGTACGGGTGTGTGTTACATTACATTCACTAGTAGGAGTGAGAAAAACATCACGCGTTGGTGTGAATCGGAGGGTCTGAATTAGGATAGGCAGTGAGTGGCAATGTAGGATGGACAAAAGCACCGCGGAGTGGTCAGCATGGGGAGGTCAGGGAACATGCAGTGGTAATGTAGGATAGGTTTCTGAAAAACATCGCGGGGTGGTGCGCATTGTATGCATGTGTGTTACATTACATTCTCTAGTAGGAGTGAGAAAAACATCGCGGGGTGGTGCGCATTGTATGGGTGTGTGTTACATTACATTCACTAGTAGGAGTGAGAAAAACATAACGGGGTGGTGCGCATTTTATGGGTGTGTGTTACATTACATTCACTAGTAGGAGTGAGAAAAACATTACGGGGTGGTGTGAATCAGAGGGTCTGAATTAGGATAGGCAGTGAGTGGCAATGTAGGATGAAGAAAAGCACCGCGGGGTGGTCAGCATGGGGAGGTAAGGGAACATGCAGTGGCAATGTTGGATAGGTTTCTGAAAAACATCGCGGGGTGGTGCGCATTGTATGGGTGTGTTACATTACATTCACTAGTAGGAGTGAGAAAAATATCACGGGGTTGTGCGCATTTTATGGGTGTGTGTTACATGACATACACTAGTAGGAGTGAGAAAAACATCACGGGGTGGTGCGCATTGTATGGGTGTGTGTTACATTACATTCACTAGTAGGAGTTAGAAAAGCATCACGGCGTGGTGTGAATCAGAGGGTCTGAATTAGGATAGGAAGTGAGTGACAATGTAGGATGGAGAAAAGCACTGCTGGGTCGTCAGCATGGGGAGGTCAGGGAACATGCAGTGGCAATGTAGGATAGGTTTCTGAAAAACATTGCGGGGTGGTGCGCATTGTATTGGTGTGTGTTACATTACATTCACTAGTAGGAGTCAGAAAAACATCACAGGGTGGTGTGCATTGTATGGGTGTGTGTTACATTACATTCACTAGTAGGAGTAAGAAAAACATCACGGGGTGGTGCGCATTGTATGGGTGTGTGTTACATTACATTCACAAGTAGGAATCATAAAAACATCACGGGGTGGTGAGAATCGGAGGGACTGAATTAGAATAGGCAGTGAGTGGCAATGTAGGATGGAGAAAAGCACCGCGGGGTTGTCAGCATGGGGAGGTCAGGGAACATGCAGTGGCAATGTAGGATATGTTTCTGAAAAACATCACGCTGTGGTGCGCATTGTATGGGTGTGTGTTACAATATATTCACTAGCAGGAGTGAGAAAAACATCACGGGGTGGTGTGAATCGGAGGGTCTGAATTAGGATAGGCAGAGAGTGGCAAATTAGGATGGAGAAAAGCACCGTGGGGTGGTCAGCATGGGGAGGTCAGGGAACGTGCAGTGGCAATGTAGGATAGGTTTCTGAAAAACATCGCGGGGTGGTGCGCATTGAATGGGTGTGTGTTACATTACATTCACTAGTAGGAGTGAGAAAAACATCACGGGGTGGTGTGAATCGGAGGGTCTGTATTAGGTTAGGCAGTGAGTGGCAATGTAGGACGCAGAAAAGCACCGCGTGGTGGTCAGCATTGGGGAAGTCAGGGAACATGCAGTGGCAATGTAGGATAGTTTCTGAAAAATATCACGTGGTGGTGCGCATTGTATGGGTGTGTGTTACATTACATTCACTAGTAGGCGTGAGAAAAACATCACGGGGTGGTGTGAATTGGAGGGTCTGAATTAGGATAGGCAGTGATTGGCAATGTAGGATGGAGAAAAGCACCGCGGTGTGGTCAGCATGGGGAGGTCAGGGAAAATGCAATGGCAATGTAGGATAGGTTTCTGAAAAACATCGCGGGGTGGTCCGCATTGTATGGGTGTGTGTTACATTACATTCACTAGTAGGAGTGAGAAAAATATCGCGGGGTGGTGCGAATTGTATGGGTGTGTGTTACATTACATTCATTGGTAGGAGTGAGAAAAACTTCGCGTGGTGGTGTGAATCGGAGGGTCTGAATGAGGATAGGCAGTGAGTGGCAATGTAGGATGGAGAAAAGCACCGCGGGGTGGTCAGCATGGGGAGGTCAGGGAACATGCTGTGGCAATGTACGATAGGTTTCTGAAAAATATCGCGGTGTGGTGCGCATTGTATGGGTGTGTGTTACATTACATTCACTAGTAGGAGTGAGAAAAATATCGCGGGGTGGTGCGAATTGTATGGGTGTGTGTTACATTACATTCACTAGTAGGAGTGAGAAAAACATCACGGGGTGGTGCGCATTGTATGGGTGTGTGTTACATTACCTTCACTAGTAGGAGTGAGAAAAACATCATGGGGTGGGGTGAATCAGAGGGTCTGAATAAGGATAGGCTGTGAGTGGCAATGTAGGATGGAGAAAAGCACCGCCTGGTGGTCAGAATGTGGAGGTCAGGGAACATGCAGTGGCAATGTAGGATAGGTTTCAGAAAAACATCGCGGGGTGGTGCGCATTTTTCGGTGTGTGTTACATTATATTCACTAGTAGGAGTGAGAAAAACATCACGGTGTGGTGCGCATTGTATGGGTGTGTTTTACATTACATTCACTAGTAGGAGTGAGAAAAACGTCACGCGGTGGTGTGCATCAGAGGGTCTGTATTAGGATAGGCAGTGAGTGGCAATGTAGGATGGAGAAAAGCACCGCGGGGTGGTCAGCATGGGGAGGTCAGGGAACATGCAGTGGCAATGTAGGATAGGTTTCTGAAAAACATCGCGGGGTGGTGAGCATTTTTCGGTGTGTGTTACATTACATTCACTAGTAGGAGTGAGAAAAACATCACGGGGTGGTGCGCATTGTATGGGTGTGTGTTACATTACATTCACTAGTAGGAGTGAGAAATACATCACGCGGTGGTGTGAATCAGAGGGTCTGAATTAGGATAGGAAGTGAGTGACAATGTAGGATGGAGAAAAGCACCGCGGGGTCGTCAACATGGGGAGGTCAGGGAACATGCAGTGGCAATGTAGGATAGGTTTCTGAAAAACATTGCGGGGTGGTGCGCATTGTATGGGTGTGTGTTACATTACATTCACTAGTAGGAGTAAGAAAAACATCACGGTGTGGTGCGCATTGTATGGGTGTGTGTTACATTACATTCACTAGGAGGAGTGAGAAAAACATCACGGGGTGGTGAGAATCGGAGGGTCTGAATTAGTATAGGCAGTGAGTGGCAATGTAGGATGGAGAAAAGCACCGCGGGTTTGTCAGCATGGGGAGGTCAGGGAACATGCAGTGGCAATGTAGGATAGGTTTCTGAAATACATCGCGGGGTGGTGCGCATTTTTCGGTGTGTGTTACATTACATTCACTAGTAGGAGTGAGAAAAACATCATGGGGTGGTGCGCATTGTATGGGTGTGTGTTACATTACATTCACTAGTAGGAGTAAGAAAAACATCACGGTGTGGTGCGCATTGTATGGGTGTGTGTTACATTACATTCACTAGGAGGAGTGAGAAAAACATCACGGGGTGGTGAGAATCGGAGGGTCTGAATTAGTATAGGCAGTGAGTGGCAATGTAGGATGGAGAAAAGCACCACGGGGTGGTCACCATGGGGAGGTCAGATAACATGCAGTGGCAATGTAGGATAGGTTTCTGAAAAACATCGCGGGGTCGTGCGCATTTTATGGGTGTGTGTTACATTACATTCAGTAGTAGGAGTGAGAAAAACATCACGGGGTGGTGCGCATTGTTTGGGTGTGTGTTACATTACATTCACTAGTAGGAGTGAGAAATACATCACGGGGTGGTGTGAATCGGAGTGTCTGAATTAGGAGAGGCAGTGAGTGGCAATGTAGGATGGAGAAAAGCACCGCGGGGTGGTCAGCATGGGGAGGTCAGGGAACATGCATTGGCAATGTAGGATAGGTTTCTGAAAAACATCGCGGGGTGGTGCGCATTGTATCTGTGTGTGTTACATTACATTTACTAGTAGGAGTGAGAAAAACATCACGGGGTGGTGCGCATTGTATGGGTGTGTTTTACATTACATTCTCTAGTAGGAGTGAGAAAAACATCGCGGGGTGGTGCGCATTGTATGGGTGTGTGTTACATTACATTCACTAGTAGGAGTGAGAAAAACATAACGGGGTGGTGTGAATCGGAGGGTCTGAATTAGGATAGGCAGTGAGTGACAATGTAGGATGAAGAAAAGCACCGCGGGGTCCTCAGCAATTGGAGGTCAGGGAACAGGCAGTGGCTATGTAGGATAGGTTTCTGAAAAACATTGCGGGGTGGTGCGCATTGAAGTTTGTGTGTTACATTACATTCACTAGTAGGAGTGACAAAAACATCACAGGGTGGTGCGCATTGTATGGGTGTGTGTTACATGACATTCACTAGTAGGAGTAAGAAAAATATCACGGGGTGGTGCGCATTGTATGGGTGTGTGTTACATTACATTCACTAGTAGGATTGAGAAAATCATCACGAGGTGGTGAAAAGCGGAGCGTCTGAATTAGGTTAGGCAGTGAGTGGCAATGTAGGATGGAGAAAAGCACCGCGGTGTGGTCAGCATGGGGAGGTCAGGGAACATGCAGTGGCAATGTAGGATAGGTTTCTGAAAAATATTGCGGGTTGGTGCGCATTGTATGGGTGTGTGTTACGTTACATTCACTAGTAGGAGTGAGAAAAACATCACGGGGTGGTGTGAATCGGAGGGTCTGTATTAGGATAGGCAGTGAGTGGCAATGTAGGACACAGAAAAGCACCGCGTGGTGGTCAGCATTGGGGAAGTCAGGGAACATGCAGTGGCAATGTAGGATAGTTTCTGAAAAATATCACGTGGTGGTGCGCATTGTATGGGTGTGTGTTACATTACATTCACTAGTAGGAGTGAGAAAAACATCACGGGGTGGTGTGAATCGGAGGGTCTGAATTAGGATAGGCAGTGATTGGCAATGTAGGATGGAGAAAAGCACCGCGGTGTGGTCAGCATGGGGAGGTCAGGGAAAATGCAGTGGCAATGTAGGATAGGTTTCTGAAAAACATCGCGGGGTGGTCCGCATTGTATGGGTGTGTGTTACCTTACATTCACTAGTAGGAGTGAGAAAAATATCGCGGGGTGGTGCGCATTGTATGGGTGTGTGTTACATTACATTCACTAGTAGGAGTGAGAAAAACATCACGGGATGG
Source organism: Cavia porcellus (assembly GCF_034190915.1). Lineage (NCBI taxonomy): Eukaryota > Metazoa > Chordata > Mammalia > Rodentia > Caviidae > Cavia > Cavia porcellus. The sequence goes on along the minus strand of NW_026947595.1, from coordinate 950,021 downwards.
TGTGAATCGGAGGGTCTGAATTAGGATAGGCAGAGAGTGGCAATGTAGGATGGAGAAAAGCACTGCGGGGTGGTCAGCATGGGGAGGTCAGGGAACATGCTGTGGCAATGTACGATAGGTTTCTGAAAAACATCGCGGGGTGGTGCGCATTGTATGGGTGTGTGTTACATTACATTCACTAGTAGGAGTGAGAAAAACATCACGGGGTGGTGCGCATTGTATGGGTGTGTGTTACATTGCATTCACTAGTTGGAGTGAGAAAAACATCATGGGGTGGTGTGAATCGGAGGGTCTGAATTAGGAGAGGCAGTGAGTGGCAATATAGGATGGAGAAAAGCACCGCGGGGTGGTCAGCATGGGGAGGTCAGGGAACATGCAGTGGCAATGTAGGATAGGTTTCTGAAAAACATCGCGGGGTGGTGCGCATTGTATGGGTGTGTGTTACGTTACATTCACTAGTATTAGTGAGCAAAACATCACGGGGTAGTGCGCATTGTATGGGTGTGTGTTACATTACATTCACTAGTAGGAGTGAGAAAAACATCACGCGGTGGTGTGAATCGGAGAGTCTGAATTAGGATAATCAGTGAGGGGCAATGTAGGATGGAGAAAAGCACCGCGGGGTGGTCAGCATGGGGAGGTCAGGGAACATGCATTGGCAATGTAGGATAGGTTTCTGAAAAACATCGCGGGGTGGTGCGCATTGTATGCATGTGGTTACATTACATTCTCTAGTAGGAGTGAGAAAAACATGGCGGGGTGGTGCGCATTGTATGGGTGTGTGTTACATTACATTCACTAGTAGGAGTGAGAAAAACATAACGGGGTGGTGCGCATTGTATGGGTGTGTGTTACATTACATTCACTAGTAGGAGTGAGAAAAAAATAAAGGGGTGGTGTGAATCGGAGGGTCTGAATTAGGATAGGCAGTGAGTGGCAATGTAGGATGGAGAAAAGCACCCCGGGGTGGTCAGCATGGGGAGGTCAGGGAACATGCAGTGGCAATGTAGGATAGGTTACTGAAAAACATCGCGGGGTGGTGCGCATTGTATGGGTGTGTGTTACATTACATTCACTAGTAGGAGTGAGAAAAACATCACGGGATGGTGCGCATTGTATGGGTGTGTGTTACATGACATTCACTAGTAGGAGTGAGAAAAACATCACGGGGTGGTGCGCATTGTATGGGTGTGTGTTACATTACATTCACTAGTAGGAGTTAGAAAAACATCACGGAGTGGTTTCAATCAGAGGGTCTGAATTAGGATAGGAAGTGAGTGACAATGTAGGATGGAGAAAAGCACTGCGGGGCCGTCAGCATGGGGAGGTTAGGGAACATGCAGTGGCAATGTAGGATAGGTTTCTGAAAAACATTGCGGGGTGGTGCGCATTGTTTGGGTGTGTGGTACATTACATTCACTAGTAGGAGTCAGAAAAACATCACAGGGTGGTGCGCATTTTATGGCTGTGTGTTACATTACATTCACTAGTAGGAGTGAGAAAAACATTGCGGGGTGGTGCGCCTTGTATGGGTGTGTGTTTCATTACATTCATTAGTAGGAGTGAGAAAAACATCACGGGGTGGTGTGAATCGGAGTGTCTGAATTAGGAGAGGCAGTGAGTGGCAATGTAGGATGGAGAAAAGCACCGCCAGGTGGTCAGCATGGGGAGGTCAGGGAACATGCAGTGGCAATGTAGGATAGGTTTCTGAAAAACATCGCGGGGTGGTGCGCATTGTATGGGTGTGTGTTACATTACATTCACTAGTATTAGTGAAAAAAATATCACAGGGTGGTGTGCATTGTACGGGTGTGTGTTACATTATATTCACTAGTAGGAGTGAGAAAAACATCACGCGGTGGTGTGAATCGGAGGGTCTGAATTAGGATAGGCAGTGAGTGGCAATGTAGGATGGACAAAAGCACCGCGGAGTGGTCAGCATGGGGAGGTCAGGGAACATGCAGTGGTAATGTAGGATAGGTTTCTGAAAAACATCGCGGGGTGGTGCGCATTGTATGGGTGTGTGTTACATTACATTCACTAGTAGGAGTGAGAAAAACATCACGGCGTGGTGTGAATCGGAGGGTCTGAATTAGGATAGGCAGTGAGTGGCAATGTAGGATGGAGAAAAGCACCGCGGGGAGGTCAGCTTGGGGAAGTCACGGAACATGCAGTGGCAATATAGGATAGGTTTCTGAAAAACATCGCGGGGTGGTGCGCATTGTATGCATGTGTGTTACATTACATTCTCTAGTAGGAGTGAGAAAAACATCGCGGGGTGGTGCGCATTGTATGGGTGTGTGTTACATTACATTCACTAGTAGGAGTGAGAAAAACATAACGGGGTGGTGCGCATTTTATGGGTGTGTGTTACATTACATTCACTAGTAGGAGTGAGAAAAACATTACGGGGTGGTGTGAATCAGAGGGTCTGAATTAGGATAGGCAGTGAGTGGCAATGTAGGATGAAGAAAAGCACCGCGGGGTGGTCAGCATGGGGAGGTAAGGGAACATGCAGTGGCAATGTTGGATAGGTTTCTGAAAAACATCGCGGGGTGGTGCGCATTGTATGGGTGTGTTACATTACATTCACTAGTAGGAGTGAGAAAAACATCACGGGGTTGTGCGCATTTTATGGGTGTGTGTTACATGACATACACTAGTAGGAGTGAGAAAAACATCACGGGGTGGTGCGCATTGTATGGGTGTGTGTTACATTACATTCACTAGTAGGAGTTAGAAAAACATCACGGCGTGGTGTGAATCAGAGGGTCTGAATTAGGATAGGAAGTGAGTGACAATGTAGGATGGAGAAAAGCACCGCTGGGTCGTCAGCATGGGGAGGTCAGGGAACATGCAGTGGCAATGTAGGATAGGTTTCTGAAAAACATTGCGGGGTGGTGCGCATTGTATGGGTGTGTGTTACATTACATTCACTAGTAGGAGTCAGAAAAACATCACAGGGTGGTGTGCATTGTATGGGTGTGTGTTACAATATATTCACTAGCAGGAGTGAGAAAAACATCACGGGGTGGTGCGCATTGTATGGGTGTGTGTTACATTACATTCACAAGTAGGAATCATAAAAACATCACGGGGTGGTGAGAATCGGAGGGTCTGAATTAGAATAGGCAGTGAGTGGCAATGTAGGATGGAGAAAAGCACCGCGGGGTTGTCAGCATGGGGAGGTCAGGGAACATGCAGTGGCAATGTAGGATAGGTTTCTGAAAAATATCGCGGGGTGGTGCGAATTGTATGGGTGTGTGTTACACTACATTCACTAGTAGGAGTGAGAAAAACATCACGGGGTGGTGTGAATCGGAGGGTCTGAATTAGTATAGGCAGTGATTGGCAATGTAGGATGGAGAAAAGCACCGCGGGGTTGTCAGCATGGGGAGGTCAGGGAACATGCAGTGGCAATGTAGGATATGTTTCTGAAAAACATCACGCTGTGGTGCGCATTGTATGGGTGTGTGTTACATTACATTCACTAGTAGGAGTAAGAAAAACATCACGGGGTGGTGCGCATTGTATGGGTGTGTGTTACATTACATTCACAAGTAGGAATCATAAAAACATCACGGGGTGGTGAGAATCGGAGGGTCTGAATTAGAATAGGCAGTGAGTGGCAATGTAGGATGGAGAAAAGCACCGCGGGGTTGTCAGCATGGGGAGGTCAGGGAACATGCAGTGGCAATGTAGGATAGGTTTCTGAAAAATATCGCGGGGTGGTGCGAATTGTATGGGTGTGTGTTACACTACATTCACTAGTAGGAGTGAGAAAAACATCACGGGGTGGTGTGAATCGGAGGGTCTGAATTAGTATAGGCAGTGATTGGCAATGTAGGATGGAGAAAAGCACCGCGGGGTTGTCAGCATGGGGAGGTCAGGGAACATGCAGTGGCAATGTAGGATATGTTTCTGAAAAACATCACGCTGTGGTGCGCATTGTATGGGTGTGTGTTACAATATATTCACTAGCAGGAGTGAGAAAAACATCACGGGGTGGTGTGAATCGGAGGGTCTGAATTAGGATAGGCAGAGAGTGGCAAATTAGGATGGAGAAAAGCACCGTGGGGTGGTCAGCATGGGGAGGTCAGGGAACGTGCAGTGGCAATGTAGGATAGGTTTCTGAAAAACATCGCGGGGTGGTGCGCATTGAATGGGTGTGTGTTACATTACATTCACTAGTAGGAGTGAGAAAAACATCACGGGGTGGTGTGAATCGGAGGGTCTGTATTAGGTTAGGCAGTGAGTGGCAATGTAGGACGCAGAAAAGCACCGCGTGGTGGTCAGCATAGGGGAAGTCAGGGAACATGCAGTGGCAATGTAGGATAGTTTCTGAAAAATATCACGTGGTGGTGCGCATTGTATGGGTGTGTGTTACATTACATTCACTAGTAGGAGTGAGAAAAACATCACGGGGTGGTGTGAATCGGAGGGTCTGAATTAGGATAGGCAGTGATTGGCAATGTAGGATGGAGAAAAGCACCGCGGTGTGGTCAGCATGGGGAGGTCAGGGAAAATGCAATGGCAATGTAGGATAGGTTTCTGAAAAACATCGCGGGGTGGTCCGCATTGTATGGGTGTGTGTTACATTACATTCACTAGTAGGAGTGAGAAAAATATCGCGGGGTGGTGCGAATTGTATGGGTGTGTGTTACATTACATTCATTGGTAGGAGTGAGAAAAACTTCGCGTGGTGGTGTGAATCGGAGGGTCTAAATGAGGATAGGCAGTGAGTGGCAATGTAGGATGGAGAAAAGCACCGCGGGGTGGTCAGCATGGGGAGGTCAGGGAACATGCTGTGGCAATGTACGATAGGTTTCTGAAAAATATCGCGGTGTGGTGCGCATTGTATGGGTGTGTGTTACATTACATTCACTAATAGGAGTGAGAAAAATATCGCTGGGTGGTGCGAATTGTATGGGTGTGTGTTACATTACATTCACTAGTAGGAGTGAGAAAAACATCACGGGGTGGTGCGCATTGTATGGGTGTGTGTTACATTACCTTCACTAGTAGGAGTGAGAAAAACATCATGGGGTGGTGTGAATCAGAGGGTCTGAATAAGGATAGGCTGTGAGTGGCAATGTAGGATGGAGAAAAGCACCGCCTGGTGGTCAGAATGTGGAGGTCAGGGAACATGTAGTGGCAATGTAAGATAGGTTTCAGAAAAACATCGCGGGGTGGTGCGCATTTTTCGGTGTGTGTTACATTATATTCACTAGTAGGAGTGAGAAAAACATCACGGTGTGGTGCGCATTGTATGGGTGTGTTTTACATTACATTCACTAGTAGGAGTGAGAAAAACGTCACGCGGTGGTGTGCATCAGAGGGTCTGTATTAGGATAGGCAGTGAGTGGCAATGTAGGATGGAGAAAAGCACCGCGGGGTGGTCAGCATGGGGAGGTCAGGGAACATGCAGTGGCAATGTAGGATAGGTTTCTGAAAAACATCGCGGTGTGGTGAGCATTTTTCGGTGTGTGTTACATTACATTCACTAGTAGGAGTGAGAAAAACATCACGGGGTGGTGCGCATTGTATGGGTGTGTGTTACATTACATTCACTAGTAGGAGTGAGAAATACATCACGCGGTGGTGTGAATCAGAGGGTCTGAATTAGGATAGGAAGTGAGTGACAATGTAGGATGGAGAAAAGCACCGCGGGGTCGTCAACATGGGGAGGTCAGGGAACATGCAGTGGCAATGTAGGATAGGTTTCTGAAAAACATTGCGGGGTGGTGCGCATTGTATGGGTGTGTGTTACATTACATTCACTAGTAGGAGTAAGAAAAACATCACGGTGTGGTGCGCATTGTATGGGTGTGTGTTACATTACATTCACTAGGAGGAGTGAGAAAAACATCACGGGGTGGTGAGAATCGGAGGGTCTGAATTAGTATAGGCAGTGAGTGGCAATGTAGGATGGAGAAAAGCACCGCGGGTTTGTCAGCATGGGGAGGTCAGGGAACATGCAGTGGCAATGTAGGATAGGTTTCTGAAATACATCGCGGGGTGGTGCGCATTTTTCGGTGTGTGTTACATTACATTCACTAGTAGGAGTGAGAAAAACATCATGGGGTGGTGCGCATTGTATGGGTGTGTGTTACATTACATTCACTAGTAGGAGTGAGAAATACATCACGCGGTGGTGTGAATCAGAGGGTCTGAATTAGGATAGGCAGTGAGTGGCAATGTAGGATGGAGAAAAGCACCGCGGGGTGGTCACCATGGGGAGGTCAGATAACATGCAGTGGCAATGTAGGATAGGTTTCTGAAAAACATCGCGGGGTCGTGCGCATTTTATGGGTGTGTGTTACATTACATTCAGTAGTAGGAGTGAGAAAAACATCGCGGGGTGGTGCGCATTGTATGGGTGTGTGTTACATTACATTCACTAGTAGGAGTGAGAAAAACATCACGGGGTGGTGCGCATTGTATGGGTGTGTGTTACATTGCATTCACTAGTTGGAGTGAGAAAAACATCATGGGGTGGTGTGAATCGGAGGGTCTGAATTAGGAGAGGCAGTGAGTGGCAATATAGGATGGAGAAAAGCACCGCGGGGTGGTCAGCATGGGGAGGTCAGGGAACATGCAGTGGCAATGTAGGATAGGTTTCTGAAAAACATCGCGGGGTGGTGCGCATTGTATGGGTGTGTGTTATGTTACATTCACTAGTATTAGTGAGCAAAACATCACGGGGTAGTGCGCATTGTATGGGTGTGTGTTACATTACATTCACTAGTAGGAGTGAGAAAAACATCACGCGGTGGTGTGAATCGGAGAGTCTGAATTAGGATAATCAGTGAGGGGCAATGTAGGATGGAGAAAAGCACCGCGGGGTGGTCAGCATGGGGAGGTCAGGGAACATGCATTGGCAATGTAGGATAGGTTTCTGAAAAACATCGCGGGGTGGTGCGCATTGTATGCATGTGGTTACATTACATTCTCTAGTAGGAGTGAGAAAAACATGGCGGGGTGGTGCGCATTGTATGGGTGTGTGTTACATTACATTCACTAGTAGGAGTGAGAAAAACATAACGGGGTGGTGCGCATTGTATGGGTGTGTGTTACATTACATTCACTAGTAGGAGTGAGAAAAAAATAAAGGGGTGGTGTGAATCGGAGGGTCTGAATTAGGATAGGCAGTGAGTGGCAATGTAGGATGGAGAAAAGCACCCCGGGGTGGTCAGCATGGGGAGGTCAGGGAACATGCAGTGGCAATGTAGGATAGGTTACTGAAAAACATCGCGGGGTGGTGCGCATTGTATGGGTGTGTGTTACATTACATTCACTAGTAGGAGTGAGAAAAACATCACGGGGTGGTGCGCATTGTATGGGTGTGTGTTACATGACATTCACTAGTAGGAGTGAGAAAAACATCACGGGGTGGTGCGCATTGTATGGGTGTGTGTTACATTACATTCACTAGTAGGAGTTAGAAAAACATCACGGAGTGGTTTCAATCAGAGGGTCTGAATTAGGATAGGAAGTGAGTGACAATGTAGGATGGAGAAAAGCACTGCGGGGCCGTCAGCATGGGGAGGTTAGGGAACATGCAGTGGCAATGTAGGATAGGTTTCTGAAAAACATTGCGGGGTGGTGCGCATTGTATGGGTGTGTGGTACATTACATTCACTAGTAGGAGTCAGAAAAACATCACAGGGTGGTGCGCATTTTATGGCTGTGTGTTACATTACATTCACTAGTAGGAGTGAGAAAAACATTGCGGGGTGGTGCGCCTTGTATGGGTGTGTGTTTCATTACATTCATTAGTAGGAGTGAGAAAAACATCACGGGGTGGTGTGAATCGGAGTGTCTGAATTAGGAGAGGCAGTGAGTGGCAATGTAGGATGGAGAAAAGCACCGCCAGGTGGTCAGCATGGGGAGGTCAGGGAACATGCAGTGGCAATGTAGGATAGGTTTCTGAAAAACATCGCGGGGTGGTGCGCATTGTATGGGTGTGTGTTACATTACATTCACTAGTATTAGTGAGAAAAATATCACAGGGTGGTGTGCATTGTACGGGTGTGTGTTACATTATATTCACTAGTAGGAGTGAGAAAAACATCACGCGGTGGTGTGAATCGGAGGGTCTGAATTAGGATAGGCAGTGAGTGGCAATGTAGGATGGACAAAAGCACCGCGGAGTGGTCAGCATGGGGAGGTCAGGGAACATGCAGTGGTAATGTAGGATAGGTTTCTGAAAAACATCGCGGGGTGGTGCGCATTGTATGGGTGTGTGTTACATTACATTCACTAGTAGGAGTGAGAAAAACATCACGGCGTGGTGTGAATCGGAGGGTCTGAATTAGGATAGGCAGTGAGTGGCAATGTAGGATGGAGAAAAGCACCGCGGGGAGGTCAGCTTGGGGAAGTCACGGAACATGCAGTGGCAATATAGGATAGGTTTCTGAAAAACATCGCGGGGTGGTGCGCATTGTATGCATGTGTGTTACATTACATTCTCTAGTAGGAGTGAGAAAAACATCGCGGGGTGGTGCGCATTGTATGGGTGTGTGTTACATTACATTCACTAGTAGGAGTGAGAAAAACATAACGGGGTGGTGCGCATTTTATGGGTGTGTGTTACATTACATTCACTAGTAGGAGTGAGAAAAACATTACGGGGTGGTGTGAATCAGAGGGTCTGAATTAGGATAGGCAGTGAGTGGCAATGTAGGATGAAGAAAAGCACCGCGGGGTGGTCAGCATGGGGAGGTAAGGGAACATGCAGTGGCAATGTTGGATAGGTTTCTGAAAAACATCGCGGGGTGGTGCGCATTGTATGGGTGTGTTACATTACATTCACTAGTAGGAGTGAGAAAAACATCACGGGGTTGTGCGCATTTTATGGGTGTGTGTTACATGACATACACTAGTAGGAGTGAGAAAAACATCACGGGGTGGTGCGCATTGTATGGGTGTGTGTTACATTACATTCACTAGTAGGAGTTAGAAAAACATCACGGCGTGGTGTGAATCAGAGGGTCTGAATTAGGATAGGAAGTGAGTGACAATGTAGGATGGAGAAAAGCACCGCTGGGTCGTCAGCATGGGGAGGTCAGGGAACATGCAGTGGCAATGTAGGATAGGTTTCTGAAAAACATTGCGGGGTGGTGCGCATTGTATGGGTGTGTGTTACATTACATTCACTAGTAGGAGTCAGAAAAACATCACAGGGTGGTGTGCATTGTATGGGTGTGTGTTACAATATATTCACTAGCAGGAGTGAGAAAAACATCACGGGGTGGTGCGCATTGTATGGGTGTGTGTTACATTACATTCACAAGTAGGAATCATAAAAACATCACGGGGTGGTGAGAATCGGAGGGTCTGAATTAGAATAGGCAGTGAGTGGCAATGTAGGATGGAGAAAAGCACCGCGGGGTTGTCAGCATGGGGAGGTCAGGGAACATGCAGTGGCAATGTAGGATAGGTTTCTGAAAAATATCGCGGGGTGGTGCGAATTGTATGGGTGTGTGTTACACTACATTCACTAGTAGGAGTGAGAAAAACATCACGGGGTGGTGTGAATCGGAGGGTCTGAATTAGTATAGGCAGTGATTGGCAATGTAGGATGGAGAAAAGCACCGCGGGGTTGTCAGCATGGGGAGGTCAGGGAACATGCAGTGGCAATGTAGGATATGTTTCTGAAAAACATCACGCTGTGGTGCGCATTGTATGGGTGTGTGTTACATTACATTCACTAGTAGGAGTAAGAAAAACATCACGGGGTGGTGCGCATTGTATGGGTGTGTGTTACATTACATTCACAAGTAGGAATCATAAAAACATCACGGGGTGGTGAGAATCGGAGGGTCTGAATTAGAATAGGCAGTGAGTGGCAATGTAGGATGGAGAAAAGCACCGCGGGGTTGTCAGCATGGGGAGGTCAGGGAACATGCAGTGGCAATGTAGGATAGGTTTCTGAAAAATATCGCGGGGTGGTGCGAATTGTATGGGTGTGTGTTACACTACATTCACTAGTAGGAGTGAGAAAAACATCACGGGGTGGTGTGAATCGGAGGGTCTGAATTAGTATAGGCAGTGATTGGCAATGTAGGATGGAGAAAAGCACCGCGGGGTTGTCAGCATGGGGAGGTCAGGGAACATGCAGTGGCAATGTAGGATATGTTTCTGAAAAACATCACGCTGTGGTGCGCATTGTATGGGTGTGTGTTACAATATATTCACTAGCAGGAGTGAGAAAAACATCACGGGGTGGTGTGAATCGGAGGGTCTGAATTAGGATAGGCAGAGAGTGGCAAATTAGGATGGAGAAAAGCACCGTGGGGTGGTCAGCATGGGGAGGTCAGGGAACGTGCAGTGGCAAAGTAGGATAGGTTTCTGAAAAACATCGCGGGGTGGTGCGCATTGAATGGGTGTGTGTTACATTACATTCACTAGTAGGAGTGAGAAAAACATCACGGGGTGGTGTGAATCGGAGGGTCTGTATTAGGTTAGGCAGTGAGTGGCAATGTAGGACGCAGAAAAGCACCGCGTGGTGGTCAGCATAGGGGAAGTCAGGGAACATGCAGTGGCAATGTAGGATAGTTTCTGAAAAATATCACGTGGTGGTGCGCATTGTATGGGTGTGTGTTACATTACATTCACTAGTAGGAGTGAGAAAAACATCACGGGGTGGTGTGAATCGGAGGGTCTGAATTAGGATAGGCAGTGATTGGCAATGTAGGATGGAGAAAAGCACCGCGGTGTGGTCAGCATGGGGAGGTCAGGGAAAATGCAATGGCAATGTAGGATAGGTTTCTGAAAAACATCGCGGGGTGGTCCGCATTGTATGGGTGTGTGTTACATTACATTCACTAGTAGGAGTGAGAAAAATATCGCGGGGTGGTGCGAATTGTATGGGTGTGTGTTACATTACATTCATTGGTAGGAGTGAGAAAAACTTCGCGTGGTGGTGTGAATCGGAGGGTCTAAATGAGGATAGGCAGTGAGTGGCAATGTAGGATGGAGAAAAGCACCGCGGGGTGGTCAGCATGGGGAGGTCAGGGAACATGCTGTGGCAATGTACGATAGGTTTCTGAAAAATATCGCGGTGTGGTGCGCATTGTATGGGTGTGTGTTACATTACATTCACTAATAGGAGTGAGAAAAATATCGCTGGGTGGTGCGAATTGTATGGGTGTGTGTTACATTACATTCACTAGTAGGAGTGAGAAAAACATCACGGGGTGGTGCGCATTGTATGGGTGTGTGTTACATTACCTTCACTAGTAGGAGTGAGAAAAACATCATGGGGTGGTGTGAATCAGAGGGTCTGAATAAGGATAGGCTGTGAGTGGCAATGTAGGATGGAGAAAAGCACCGCCTGGTGGTCAGAATGTGGAGGTCAGGGAACATGTAGTGGCAATGTAAGATAGGTTTCAGAAAAACATCGCGGGGTGGTGCGCATTTTTCGGTGTGTGTTACATTATATTCACTAGTAGGAGTGAGAAAAACATCACGGTGTGGTGCGCATTGTATGGGTGTGTTTTACATTACATTCACTAGTAGGAGTGAGAAAAACGTCACGCGGTGGTGTGCATCAGAGGGTCTGTATTAGGATAGGCAGTGAGTGGCAATGTAGGATGGAGAAAAGCACCGCGGGGTGGTCAGCATGGGGAGGTCAGGGAACATGCAGTGGCAATGTAGGATAGGTTTCTGAAAAACATCGCGGTGTGGTGAGCATTTTTCGGTGTGTGTTACATTACATTCACTAGTAGGAGTGAGAAAAACATCACGGGGTGGTGCGCATTGTATGGGTGTGTGTTACATTACATTCACTAGTAGGAGTGAGAAATACATCACGCGGTGGTGTGAATCAGAGGGTCTGAATTAGGATAGGAAGTGAGTGACAATGTAGGATGGAGAAAAGCACCGCGGGGTCGTCAACATGGGGAGGTCAGGGAACATGCAGTGGCAATGTAGGATAGGTTTCTGAAAAACATTGCGGGGTGGTGCGCATTGTATGGGTGTGTGTTACATTACATTCACTAGTAGGAGTAAGAAAAACATCACGGTGTGGTGCGCATTGTATGGGTGTGTGTTACATTACATTCACTAGGAGGAGTGAGAAAAACATCACGGGGTGGTGAGAATCGGAGGGTCTGAATTAGTATAGGCAGTGAGTGGCAATGTAGGATGGAGAAAAGCACCGCGGGTTTGTCAGCATGGGGAGGTCAGGGAACATGCAGTGGCAATGTAGGATAGGTTTCTGAAATACATCGCGGGGTGGTGCGCATTTTTCGGTGTGTGTTACATTACATTCACTAGTAGGAGTGAGAAAAACATCATGGGGTGGTGCGCATTGTATGGGTGTGTGTTACATTACATTCACTAGTAGGAGTGAGAAATACATCACGCGGTGGTGTGAATCAGAGGGTCTGAATTAGGATAGGCAGTGAGTGGCAATGTAGGATGGAGAAAAGCACCGCGGGGTGGTCACCATGGGGAGGTCAGATAACATGCAGTGGCAATGTAGGATAGGTTTCTGAAAAACATCGCGGGGTCGTGCGCATTTTATGGGTGTGTGTTACATTACATTCAGTAGTAGGAGTGAGAAAAACATCACGGGGTGGTGCGCATTGTATGGGTGTGTGTTACATTACATTCACTAGTAGGAGTGAGAAATACATCACGGGGTGGTGTGAATCGGAGTGTCTGAATTAGGAGAGGCAGTGAGTGGCAATGTAGGATGGAGAAAAGCACCGCGGGGTGGTCAGCATGGGGAGGTCAGGGAACATGCATTGGCAATGTAGGATAGGTTTCTGAAAAACATCGCGGGGTGGTGCGCATTGTATCTGTGTGTGTTACATTACATTCACTAGTAGGAGTGAGAAAAACATCACGGGGTGGTGCGCATTGTATGGGTGTGTTTTACATTACATTCTCTAGTAGGAGTGAGAAAAACATCGCGGGGTGGTGCGCATTGTATGGGTGTGTGTTACATTACATTCACTAGTAGGAGTGAGAAAAACATAACGGGGTGGTGTGAATCGGAGGGTCTGAATTAGGATAGGCAGTGAGTGACAATGTAGGATGAAGAAAAGCACCGCGCGGTCCTCAGCAATGGGAGGTCAGGGAACAGGCAGTGGCTATGTAGGATAGGTTTCTGAAAAACATTGCGGGGTGGTGCGCATTGAAGTTTGTGTGTTACATTACATTCACTAGTAGGAGTGACAAAAACATCACATGGTGGTGCGCATTGTATGGGTGTGTGTTACATGACATTCACTAGTAGGAGTAAGAAAAATATCACGGGGTGGTGCGCATTGTATGGGTGTGTGTTACATTACATTCACTAGTAGGAGTGAGAAAATCATCACGAGGTGGTGAGAAGCGGAGCGTCTGAATTAGGTTAGGCAGTGAGTGGCAATGTAGGATTGAGAAAAGCACCGCGGTGTGGTCAGCATGGGGAGGTCAGGGAACATGCAGTGGCAATGTAGGATAGGTTTCTGAAAAATATTGCGGGTTGGTGCGCATTGTATGGGTGTGTGTTACGTTACATTCACTATTAGGAGTGAGAAAAAGATCACGGGTTGGTGTGAATCGGAGGGTCTGAATTAGGATAGGCAGTGAGTGGCAATGTAGGATGGAGAATAGCACCGCGGGGTGGTCAGTATGGGGAGGTCAGGGAACATGCAGTGGCAATGTAGGATACTTTTCTGAAAAACATCACGGGGTGGTGCGCATTGTATGGGTGTGTGTTACATTACATTCACTAGTAGGAGTGAGAAAAACATCACGCGGTGGTGTGAATCAGAGGGTCTAAATTAGGATAGGCAGTGAGTGGCAATGTAAGATGGAGAAAAGCACCGCTGGGTGGTCAGCATGGGGAGGTCAGGGAACATGCAGTGGCAATGTAGGATAGGTTTCTGAAAAACATCGGGGGTGGAGCGCATTGTATGGGTGTGTGTTACATTACATTCACTAGTAGGAGTGAGAAAAACATCACGGGGTGGTGCGCATTGTATGGGTGTGTTTTACATTACATTCACTAGTTGGAGTGAGAAAAACATCACGGGGTGGTGCGCATTGTATGGGTATGTGTTACATTACATTCAGTAGTAGGAGTGAGAAAAACATCACGGGGTGGTTTGAATCGGAGGGTCTGAATTAGGAGAGGCAGTGAGTGGCAATATAGGATGGAGAAAAGCACCGCGGGGTCGTCAGCATGGGGAGGTCAGGGAACATGCAGTGGCAATGTAGGATAGGTTTCTGAAAAACATCGTGGGGTGGTGCGCATTGTATGGGTGTGTGTTACATTACATTCACTAGTATTAGTTTGCAAAACATCACGGGGTGGTGCGCATTTTATGGGTGTGTGTTACATTACATTCACTAGTAGGAGTGAGAAAAACATCAGGGGGTGGTGTGAATCGGAGGGTCTGAATTAAGATACGCAGTGAGGGGCAATGTAGGATGGAGAAAAGCACCGCGGGGTGGTCAGCATGGGGAGGTCAGGGAACATGCATTGGCAATGTAGGATAGGTTTCTGAAAAACATCGCGGGGTGGTGCGCATTGTATGCATGTGTGATACATTACATTCTCTAGTAGGAGTGAGAAAAACATGGCGGGGTGGTGCGCATTGTATGGGTGTGTGTTACATTACATTCACTAGTAGGAGTGAGAAAAACATAACGGGGTGGTGCGCATTGTATGGGTGTGTGTTACATTACATTCACTAGTAGGAGTGAGAAAAACATCACGGGGTGGTGTGAATCGGAGGGTCTGAATTAGGATAGGCAGTGAGTGGCAATGAAGGATGGAGAAAAGCACCCCGGGGTGGTCAGCATGGGGAGGTCAGGGAACATGCAGTGGCAATGTAGGATAGGTTACTGAAAAACATCGCGGGGTGGTGCGCATTGTATGGGTGTGTGTTACATTACATTCACTAGTAGGAGTGAGAAAAACATCACGGTGTGGTGCACATTGTATGGGTGTGTGTTACATGACATTCACTAGTAGGAGTGAGAAAAACATCACGGGGTGGTTCGCATTGTATGGGTGTGTGTTACATTACATTCACTAGTAGGAGTTAGAAAAACATCACGGGGTGGTGTGAATCAGAGGGTCTGAATTAGGATAGGAAGTGAGTGACAATGTAGAATGGAGAAAAGCACTGCGGGGTCATCAGCATGGGGAGGTTAGGGAACATGCAGTGGCAATGTAGGATAGGTTTCTGAAAAACATTGCGGGGTGGTGCGCATTGTATGGCTGTGTGTTACATTACATTCACTAGTAGGAGTGAGAAAAACATTGCGGGGTGGTGCGCCTTGTATGGGTGTGTGTTTCATTACATTCATTAGTAGGAGTGAGAAAAACATCACGGGTCGGTGTGAATCGGAGGGTCTGAATTAGGATAGGCAGTGAGTGGCAATGTAGGATGGAGAAAAGCACCGCGGGGAGGTCAGCTTGGGGAAGTCACGGAACATGCAGTGGCAATATAGGATAGGTTTCTGAAAAACATCGCGGCGTGGTGCGCATTGTATGCATGTGTGTTACATTACATTCTCTAGTAGGAGTGAGAAAAACATCGCGGGGTGGTGCGCATTGTATGGGTGTGTGTTACATTACATTCACTAGTAGGAGTGAGAAAAACATAACGGGGTGGTGTGAATCGGAGGGTCTGAATTAGGATAGGCAGTGAGTGACAATGTAGGATGAAGAAAAGCACCGCGGGGTCCTCAGCAAAGGGAGGTCAGGGAACAGGCAGTGGCTATGTAGGATAGGTTTCTGAAAAACATTGCGGGGTGGTGCGCATTGAAGGTTGTGTGTTACATTACATTCACTAGTAGGAGTGAGAAAAACATCACAGGGTGGTGCGCATTGTATGGGTGTGTGTTACATGACATTCACTAGTAGGAGTAAGAAAAATATCATGGGGTGGTGCGCATTGTATGGGTGTGTGTTACATTACATTCACTTGTAGGAGTGAGAAAATCATCACGAGGTGGAGAGAAGCGGAGCGTCTGAATTAGGTTAGGCAGTGAGTGGCAATGTAGGATGGAGAAAAGCACCGCGGTGTGGTCAGCATGGGGAGGTCAGGGAACATGCAGTGGCAATGTAGGATAGGTTTCTGAAAAATATTGCGGGTTGGTGCGCATTGTATCGGTGTGTGTTACGTTACATTCACTAGTAGGAGTGAGAAAAACATCACGGGGTGGTGTGAATCGGAGGGTCTGAATTAGGATAGGCAGTGAGTGGCAATGTAGGATGGAGAATAGCACCGCGGGGTGGTCAGTATGGGGAGGTCAGGGAACATGCAGTGGCAATGTAGGATACTTTTCTGAAAAACATCACGGGGTGGTGCGCATTGTATGGGTGTGTGTTACATTACATTCACTAGTAGGAGTGAGAAAAACATCAGGCGGTGGTGTGAATCGGAGGGTCTGAATTAAGATACGCAGTGAGGGGCAATGTAGGATGGAGAAAAGCACCGCGGGGTGGTCAGCATGGGGAGGTCAGGGAACATGCATTGGCAATGTAGGATAGGTTTCTGAAAAACATCGCGGGGTGGTGCGCATTGTATGCATGTGTGATACATTACATTCTCTAGTAGGAGTGAGAAAAACATGGCGGGGTGGTGCGCATTGTATGGGTGTGTGTTACATTACATTCACTAGTAGGAGTGAGAAAAACATAACGGGGTGGTGCGCATTGTATGGGTGTGTGTTACATTACATTCACTAGTAGGAGTGAGAAAAACATCACGGGGTGGTGTGAATCGGAGGGTCTGAATTAGGATAGGCAGTGAGTGGCAATGAAGGATGGAGAAAAGCACCCCGGGGTGGTCAGCATGGGGAGGTCAGGGAACATGCAGTGGCAATGTAGGATAGGTTACTGAAAAACATCGCGGGGTGGTGCGCATTGTATGGGTGTGTGTTACATTACATTCACTAGTAGGAGTGAGAAAAACATCACGGTGTGGTGCACATTGTATGGGTGTGTGTTACATGACATTCACTAGTAGGAGTGAGAAAAACATCACGGGGTGGTTCGCATTGTATGGGTGTGTGTTACATTACATTCACTAGTAGGAGTTAGAAAAACATCACGGGGTGGTGTGAATCAGAGGGTCTGAATTAGGATAGGAAGTGAGTGACAATGTAGAATGGAGAAAAGCACTGCGGGGTCATCAGCATGGGGAGGTTAGGGAACATGCAGTGCCAATGTAGGATAGGTTTCTGAAAAACATTGCGGGGTGGTGCGCATTGTATGGCTGTGTGTTACATTACATTCACTAGTAGGAGTGAGAAAAACATTGCGGGGTGGTGCGCCTTGTATGGGTGTGTGTTTCATTACATTCATAAGTAGGAGTGAGAAAAACATCACGGGTCGGTGTGAATCGGAGTCTCTGAATTAGGAGAGGCAGTGAGTGGCAATGTAGGATGGAGAAAAGCACCGCGGGGTGGTCAGCATGGGGAGGTCAGGGAACATGCAGTGGTAATGTAGGATAGGTTTCTGAAAACCATCTCGGGGTGGTGCGCATTGTATGGGTGTGTGTTACATTACATTCACTAGTAGGAGTGAGAAAAACATCACGGGGTAGTGCGCATTGTATGGGTGTGTTTTACATTACATTCACTAGTAGGAGTGAGAAATACATCACGGGGTGGTGTGAATCGGAGGGTCTGAATTAGGATAGGCAGTGAGTGGCAATGTAGGATGGAGAAAAGCACCGCGGGGAGGTCAGCTTGGGGAAGTCACGGAACATGCAGTGGCAATATAGGATAGGTTTCTGAAAAACATCGCGGGGTGGTGCGCATTGTATGCATGTGTGTTACATTACATTCTCTAGTAGGAGTGAGAAAAACATCGCGGGGTGGTGCGCATTGTATGGGTGTGTGTTACATTACATTCACTAGTAGGAGTGAGAAAAACATAACGGGGTGGTGTGAATCGGAGGGTCTGAATTAGGATAGGCAGTGAGTGACAATGTAGGATGAAGAAAAGCACAGCGGGGTCCTCAGCAAAGGGAGGTCAGGGAACAGGCAGTGGCTATGTAGGATAGGTTTCTGAAAAACATTGCGGGGTGGTGCGCATTGAAGGTTGTGTGTTACATTACATTCACTAGTAGGAGTGAGAAAAACATCACAGGGTGGTGCGCATTGTATGGGTGTGTGTTACATGACATTCACTAGTAGGAGTAAGAAAAATATCACGGGGTGGTGCGCATTGTATGGGTGTGTGTTACATTACATTCACTTGTAGGAGTGAGAAAATCATCACGAGGTGGAGAGAAGCGGAGCGTCTGAATTAGGTTAGGCAGTGAGTGGCAATGTAGGATGGAGAAAAGCACCGCGGTGTGGTCAGCATGGGGAGGTCAGGGAACATGCAGTGGCAATGTAGGATAGGTTTCTGAAAAATATTGCGGGTTGGTGCGCATTGTATCGGTGTGTGTTACGTTACATTCACTAGTAGGAGTGAGAAAAACATCACGGGGTGGTGTGAATCGGAGGGTCTGAATTAGGATAGGCAGTGAGTGGCAATGTAGGATGGAGAATAGCACCGCGGGGTGGTCAGTATGGGGAGGTCAGGGAACATGCAGTGGCAATGTAGGATACTTTTCTGAAAAACATCACGGGGTGGTACGCATTGTATGGGTGTGTGTTACATTATATTCACTAGTAGGAGTGAGAAAAACATCACGCGGTGGTGTGAATCAGAGGGTCTAAATTAGGATAGGCAGTGAGTGGAAATGTAAGATGGAGAAAAGCACCGCTGGGTGGTCAGCATGGGGAGGTCAGGGAACATGCAGTGGCAATGTAGGATAGGTTTCTGAAAAAAATCGCGGGGTGGTGCGCATTGTATGGGTGTGTGTTACATTACATTCACTAGTAGGAGTGAGAAAAACATCACGGGGTGGTGCGCATTGTATGGGTGTGTGTTACATTACATTCACTAGTTGGAGTGAGAAAAACATCACGGGGTGGTGCCCATTGTATGGGTATGTGTTACATTACATTCAGTAGTAGGAGTGAGAAAAACATCACGGGGTGGTTTGAATCGGAGGGTCTGAATTAGGAGAGGCAGTGAGTGGCAATATAGGATGGAGAAAAGCACCGCGGGGTCGTCAGCATGGGGAGGTCAGGGAACATGCAGTGGCAATGTAGGATAGGTTTCTGAAAAACATCGCGGGGTGGTGCGCATTGAATGGGTGTGTGTTACATTACATTCACTTGTAGGAGTGAGAAAATCATCACGAGGTGGAGAGAAGCGGAGCGTCTGAATTAGGTTAGGCAGTGAGTGGCAATGTAGGATGGAGAAAAGCACCGCGGTGTGGTCAGCATGGGGAGGTCAGGGAACATGCAGTGGCAATGTAGGATAGGTTTCTGAAAAATATTGCGGGTTGGTGCGCATTGTATCGGTGTGTGTTATGTTACATTCACTAGTAGGAGTGAGAAAAACATCACGGGGTGGTGTGAATCGGAGGGTCTGAATTAGGATAGGCAGTGAGTGGCAATGTAGGATGGAGAATAGCACCGCGGGGTGGTCAGTATGGGGAGGTCAGGGAACATGCAGTGGCAATGTAGGATAGTTTTCTGAAAAACATCACGGGGTGGTGCGCATTGTATGGATGTGTGTTACATTACATTCACTAGTAGGAGTGAGAAAAACATCAGGCGGTGGTGTGAATCGGAGGGTGTGAATTACGATACGCAGTGAGGGGCAATGTAGGATGGAGAAAAGCACCGCGGGGTGGTCAGCATGGGGAGGTCAGGGAACATGCATTGGCAATGTAGGATAGGTTTCTGAAAAACATCGCGGGGTGGTGCGCATTGTATGCATGTGTGATACATTACATTCTCTAGTAGGAGTGAGAAAAACATGGCGGGGTGGTGCGCATTGTATGGGTGTGTGTTACATTACATTCACTAGTAGGAGTGAGAAAAACATAACGGGGTGGTGCGCATTGTATGGGTGTGTGTTACATTACATTCACTAGTAGGAGTGAGAAAAACATCACGGGGTGGTGTGAATCGGAGGGTCTGAATTAGGATAGGCAGTGAGTGGCAATGAAGGATGGAGAAAAGCACCCCGGGGTGGTCAGCATGGGGAGGTCAGGGAACATGCAGTGGCAATGTAGGATAGGTTACTGAAAAACATCGCGGGGTGGTGCGCATTGTATGGGTGTGTGTTACATTACATTCACTAGTAGGAGTGAGAAAAACATCACGGTGTGGTGCACATTGTATGGGTGTGTGTTACATGACATTCACTAGTAGGAGTGAGAAAAACATCACGGGGTGGTTCGCATTGCATGGGTGTGTGTTACATTACATTCACTAGTAGGAGTTAGAAAAACATCACGGGGTGGTGTGAATCAGAGGGTCTGAATTAGGATAGGAAGTGAGTGACAATGTAGAATGGAGAAAAGCACTGCGGGGTCATCAGCATGGGGAGGTTAGGGAACATGCAGTGGCAATGTAGGATAGGTTTCTGAAAAACATTGCGGGGTGGTGCGCATTGTATGGCTGTGTGTTATATTACATTCACTAGTAGGAGTGAGAAAAACATTGCGGGGTGGTGCGCCTTGTATGGGTGTGTGTTTCATTACATTCATTAGTAGGAGTGAGAAAAACATCACGGGTCGGTGTGAATCGGAGTCTCTGAATTAGGAGAGGCAGTGAGTGGCAATGTAGGATGGAGAAAAGCACCGCGGGGTGGTCAGCATGGGGAGGTCAGGGAACATGCAGTGGTAATGTAGGATAGGTTTCTGAAAACCATCTCGGGGTGGTGCGCATTGTATGGGTGTGTGTTACATTACATTCACTAGTAGGAGTGAGAAAAACATCACGGGGTAGTGCGCATTGTATGGGTGTGTTTTACATTACATTCACTAGTAGGAGTGAGAAATACATCACGGGGTGGTGTGAATCGGAGGGTCTGAATTAGGATAGGCAGTGAGTGGCAATGTAGGATGGAGAAAAGCACCGCGGGGAGGTCAGCTTGGGGAAGTCACGGAACATGCAGTGGCAATATAGGATAGGTTTCTGAAAAACATCGCGGGGTGGTGCGCATTGTATGCATGTGTGTTACATTACATTCTCTAGTAGGAGTGAGAAAAACATCGCGGGGTGGTGCGCATTGTATGGGTGTGTGTTACATTACATTCACTAGTAGGAGTGAGAAAAACATAACGGGGTGGTGTGAATCGGAGGGTCTGAATTAGGATAGGCAGTGAGTGACAATGTAGGATGAAGAAAAGCACCGCGGGGTCCTCAGCAAAGGGAGGTCAGGGAACAGGCAGTGGCTATGTAGGATAGGTTTCTGAAAAACATTGCGGGGTGGTGCGCATTGAAGGTTGTGTGTTACATTACATTCACTAGTAGGAGTGAGAAAATCATCACAGGGTGGTGCGCATTGTATGGGTGTGTGTTACATGACATTCACTAGTATGAGTAAGAAAAATATCACGGGGTGGTGCGCATTGTATGGGTGTGTGTTACATTACATTCACTTGTAGGAGTGAGAAAATCATCACGAGGTGGAGAGAAGCGGAGCGTCTGAATTAGGTTAGGCAGTGAGTGGCAATGTAGGATGGAGAAAAGCACCGCGGTGTGGTCAGCATGGGGAGGTCAGGGAACATGCAGTGGCAATGTAGGATAGGTTTCTGAAAAATATTTCGGGTTGGTGCGCATTGTATCGGTGTGTGTTACGTTACATTCACTAGTAGGAGTGAGAAAAACATCACGGGGTGGTGTGAATCGGAGGGTCTGAATTAGGATAGGCAGTGAGTGGCAATGTAGGATGGAGAATAGCACCGCGGGGTGGTCAGTATGGGGAGGTCAGGGAACATGCAGTGGCAATGTAGGATACTTTTCTGAAAAACATCACGGGGTGGTGCGCATTGTATGGGTGTGTGTTACATTATATTCACTAGTAGGAGTGAGAAAAACATCACGCGGTGGTGTGAATCAGAGGGTCTAAATTAGGAGAGGCAGTGAGTGGAAATGTAAGATGGAGAAAAGCACCGCTGGGTGGTCAGCATGGGGAGGTCAGGGAACATGCAGTGGCAATGTAGGATAGGTTTCTGAAAAAAATCGCGGGGTGGTGCGCATTGTATGGGTGTGTGTTACATTACATTCACTAGTAGGAGTGAGAAAAACATCACGGGGTGGTGCGCATTGTATGGGTGTGTGTTACATTACATTCACTAGTTGGAGTGAGAAAAACATCACGGGGTGGTGCGCATTGTATGGGTATGTGTTACATTACATTCAGTAGTAGGAGTGAGAAAAACATCACGGGGTGGTTTGAATCGGAGGGTCTGAATTAGGAGAGGCAGTGAGTGGCAATATAGGATGGAGAAAATCACCGCGGAGTCGTCAGCATGGGGAGGTCATGGAACATGCAGTGGCAATGTAGGATAGGTTTCTGAAAAACATCGCGGGGTGGTGCGCATTGAATGGGTGTGTGTTACATTACATTCACTAGTATTAGTGAGCAAAACATCACGGGGTGGTGCGCATTGTATGGGTGTGTGTTACATTACATTCACTAGTAGTAGTGAGAAAAACATTAGGCGGTGGTGTGAATCGGAGGGTCTGAATTAAGATACGCAGTGAGGGGCAATGTAGGATGGAGAAAAGCACCGCGGGGTGGTCAGCATGGGGAGGTCAGGGAACATGCATTGGCAATGTAGGATAGGTTTCTGAAAAACATCGCGGGGTGGTGCGCATTGTATGCATGTGTGTTACATTACATTCTCTAGTAGGAGTGAGAAAAACATGGCGGGGTGGTGCGCATTGTATGGGTGTGTGTTACATTACATTCACTAGTAGGAGTGAGAAAAACATAACGGGGTGGTGCGCATTGTATGGGTGTGTGTTACATTACATTCACTAGTAGGAGTGAGAAAAACATCACGGGGTGGTGTGAATCGGAGGGTCTGAATTAGGATAGGCAGTGAGTGGCAATGAAGGATGGAGAAAAGCACCCCGGGGTGGTCAGCATGGGGAGGTCAGGGAACATGCAGTGGCAATGTAGGATAGGTTACTGAAAAACATCGCGGGGTGGTGCGCATTGTATGGGTGTGTGTTACATTACATTCACTAGTAGGAGTGAGAAAAACATCACGGTGTGGTGCACATTGTATGGGTGTGTGTTACATGACATTCACTAGTAGGAGTGAGAAAAACATCACGGGGTGGTGCGCATTGTATGGGTGTGTGTTACATTACATTCACTAGTAGGAGTTAGAAAAACATCACGGGGTGGTGTGAATCAGAGGGTCTGAATTAGGATAGGAAGTGAGTGACAATGTAGAATGGAGAAAAGCACTGCGGGGTCCTCAGCATGGGGAGGTTAGGGAACATGCAGTGGTAATGTAGGATAGGTTTCTGAAAAACATTGCGGGGTGGTGCGCATTGTATGGCTGTGTGTTACATTACATTCACTAGTAGGAGTGAGAAAAACATTGAGGGGTGGTGCGCCTTGTATGGGTGTGTGTTTCATTACATTCATTAGTAGGAGTGAGAAATACATCACGGGTCGGTGTGAATCGGAGTGTCTGAATTAGCAGAGGCAGTGAGTGGCAATGTAGGATGGAGAAAAGCACCGCGGGGTGGTCAGCATGGGGAGGTCATGGAACATGCAGTGGCAATGTAGGATAGGTTTCTGAAAAACATCGCGGGGTGGTGCGCATTGTATGGGTGTGTGTTACATTACATTCACTAGTATTAGTGAGAAAAATATCACAGGGTGGTGTGCATTGTACGGGTGTGTGTTACATTACATTCACTAGTAGGAGTGAGAAAAACATCACGCGGTGGTGTGAATCGGAGGGTCTGAATTAGGATAGGCAGTGAGTGGCAATGTAGGATGGAGAAAAGCACCGCGGGGTGGTAAGCATGGGGAGGTCAGGGAACATGCAGTGGTAATGTAGAATAGGTTTCTGAAAACCATCGCGTGGTGGTGCGCATTGTATGGGTGTGTGTTACATTACATTCACTAGTAGGAGTGAGAAAAACATCACTGGGTAGTGCGCATTGTATGGGTGTGTTTTACATTACATTCACTAGTAGGAGTGAGAAATACATCACGGGGTGGTGTGAATCGGAGGGTCTGAATTAGGATAGGCAGTGAGTGGCAATGTAGGATGGAGAAAAGCACCGCGGGGAGGTCAGCTTGGGGAAGTCACGGAACATGCAGTGGCAATATAGGATAGGTTTCTGAAAAACATCGCGGGGTGGTGCGCATTGTATGCATGTGTGTTACATTACATTCTCTAGTAGGAGTGAGAAAAACATCGTGGGGTGGTGCGCATTGTATGGGTGTGTGTTACATTACATTCACTAGTAGGAGTGAGAAAAACATAACGGGGGGTGCGCATTTTATGGGTGTGTGTTACATTACATTCACTAGTAGGAGTGAGAAAAACATTACGGTGTGGTGTGAATCGGAAGGTCTGAATTAGGATAGGCAGTGAGTGGCAATGTAGGATGGAGAAAAGCACCGCGGGGTGGTCAGCATGGGGAGGTAAGGGAACATGCAGTGGCAATGTAGGATAGGTTTCTGAAAAACATCGCGGGGTGGTGCGCATTGTATGGGTGTGTGTTACATTACATTCACTAGTAGGAGTGAGAAAAACATCACGGGGTGGTGCCCATTTTATGGGTGTGTGTTACATTACATTCACTAGTAGGAGTTAGAAAAACATCACGGCGTGGTGTGAATCAGAGGGTCTGAAGTAGGATTGGAAGTGAGTGACAATGTAGGATGGAGAAAAGCACCGCGGTGTCGTCAGCATGGGGAGGTCAGGGAACATGCAGTGGCAATGTAGCATAGGTTTCTGAAAAACATTGCGGGGTGGTGCGCATTGTATGGGTGTGTGTTACATTACATTCACTAGTAGGAGTGAGAAAAACATCGCGGGGTGGTGCGCATTTTATGGGTGTGTGTTACATTACATTCACTAGTAGGAGTGAGAAAAACATAATGGGGTGGTGCGCATTGTATGGGTGTGTGTTACATTACATTCACTTGTAGGAGTGAGAAAAACATCACGGGGTGGTGTGAATCGGAGGGTCTGAATTAGGATATGCAGTGAGTGACAATTTAGGATGGAGAAAAGCACCGCGGGGTCCTCAGCAAAGGGAGGTCAGGGAACAGGCAGTGGCTATGTAGGATAGGTTTCTGAAAAACATTTCGGGGTGGTGCGCATTGTATGGGTGTGTGTTACATTACATTCCCTAGTAGGAGTGAGAAAAACATCACAGGGTGGTGCGCATTGTATGGGTGTGTGTTACATGACATTCACTAGTATGAGTAAGAAAAATATCACGGGGTGGTGCGCATTGTATGGGTGTGTGTTACATTACATTCACTAGTAGGAGTGAGAAAATCATCACGAGGTGGTGAGAATCGGGGCGTCTGAATTAGGTTAGGCAGTGAGTGACAATGAAGGATGGAGAAAAGCACTGCGGGGTCGTCAGCATGGGGAGGTTAGGGAACATGCAGTGGCAATGTAGGATAGGTTTCTGAAAAACATTGCGGGGTGGTGCGCATTGTATGGGTGTGTGTTACATTACATTCACTAGTATTAGTGAGCAAAACATCACGGGGTGGTGCGCATTGTATGGGTGTGTGTTACATTACATTCACTAGTAGGAGTGAGAAAAACATCAGGCGGTGGTGTGAATCGGAAGGTCTGAATTAAGATACGCAGTGAGCGGCAATGTAGGATGGAGAAAAGCACCGCGGGTGGTCAGCATGGGGAGGTCAGGGAACATGCATTGGCAATGTAGGATAGGTTTCTGAAAAACATCGCGGGGTGGTGCGCATTGTATGCATGTGTGTTACATTATATTCTCTAGTAGGAGTGAGAAAAACATGGCGGGGTGGTGCGCATTGTATGGGTGTGTGTTACATTACATTCACTAGTAGGAGTGAGAAAAACATAACGGGGTGGTGCGCATTGTATGGGTGTGTGTTACATTACATTCACTAGTAGGAGTGAGAAAAACATCACGGGGTGGTGTGAATCGGAGGGTCTGAATTAGGATAGGCAGTGAGTGGCAATGAAGGATGGAGAAAAGCACCCCGGGGTGGTCAGCATGGGGAGGTCAGGGAACATGCAGTGGCAATGTAGGATAGGTTACTGAAAAACATCGCGGGGTGGTGCGCATTGTATGGGTGTGTGTTACATTACATTCACTAGTAGGAGTGAGAAAAACATCACGGTGTGGTGCACATTGTATGGGTGTGTGTTACATGACATTCACTAGTAGGAGTGAGAAAAACATCACGGGGTGGTGCGCATTGTATGGGTGTGTGTTACATTACATTCACTAGTAGGAGTTAGAAAAACATCACGGGGTGGTGTGAATCAGAGGGTCTGAATTAGGATAGGAAGTGAGTGACAATGTAGAATGGAGAAAAGCACTGCGGGGTCGTCAGCATGGGGAGGTTAGGGAACATGCAGTGGCAATGTAGGATAGGTTTCTGAAAAACATTGCGGGGTGGTGCGCATTGTATGGCTGTGTGTTACATTACATTCACTAGTAGGAGTGAGAAAAACATTGCGGGGTGGTGCGCCTTGTATGGGTGTGTGTTTCATTACATTCATTAGTAGGAGTGAGAAAAACATCACGGGTCGGTGTGAATCGGAGTGTCTGAATTAGGAGAGGCAGTGAGTGGCAATGTAGGATGGAGAAAAGCACCGCGGGGTGGTCAGCATGGGGAGGTCAGGGAACATGCAGTGGCAATGTAGGATAGGTTTCTGAAAAACATCGCGGGGTGGTGCGCATTGTATGGTTGTGTGTTACATTACATTCACTAGTATTAGTGAGAAAAATATCACAGGGTGGTGTGCATTGTACGGGTGTGTGTTACATTACATTCACTAGTAGGAGTGAGAAAAACATCACGCGGTGGTGTGAATCAGAGGGTCTGAATTAGGATAGGCAGTGAGTGGCAATGTAGGATGGAGAAAAGCACCGCGGGGTGGTCAGCATGGGGAGGTCAGGGAACATGCAGTGGTAATGTAGGATAGGTTTCTGAAAACCATCGCGGGGTGGTGCGCATTGTATGGGTGTGTGTTACATTACATTCACTAGTAGGAGTGAGAAAAACATCACGGGGTAGTGCGCATTGTATGGGTGTGTTTTACATTACATTCACTAGTAGGAATGAGAAATACATCACGGGGTGGTGTGAATCGGAGGGTCTGAATTAGGATAGGCAGTGAGTGGCAATGTAGGATGGAGAAAAGCACCGCGGGGAGGTCAGCTTGGGGAAGTCACGGAACATACAGTGGCAATATAGGATAGGTTTCTGAAAAACATCGCGGGGTGGTGCGCATTGTATGCATGTGTGTTACATTACATTCTCTAGTAGGAGTGAGAAAAACATCGCGGGGTGGTGCGCATTGTATGGGTGTGTGTTACATTACATTCACTAGTAGGAGTGAGAAAAACATAACGGGGGGTGCGCATTTTATGGGTGTGTGTTACATTACATTCACTAGTAGGAGTGAGAAAAACATTACGGGGTGGTGTGAATCGGAAGGTCTGAATTAGGATAGGCAGTGAGTGGCAATGTAGGATGGAGAAAAGCACCGCGGGGTGGTCAGCATGGGGAGGTAAGGGAACATGCAGTGGCAATGTAGGATAGGTTTCTGAAAAACATCGCGGGGTGGTGCGCATTGTATGGGTGTGTGTTACATTACATTCACTAGTAGGAGTGAGAAAAACATCATGGGGTGGTGCCCATTTTATGGGTGTGTGTTACATGACATACACTAGTAGGAGTGAGAAAAACATCACGGGGTGGTGCGCATTGTATGGGTGTGTGTTACATTACATTCACTAGTAGGAGTTAGAAAAACATCACGGCGTGGTGTGAATCAGAGGGTCTGAATTAGGATTGGAAGTGAGTGACAATGTAGGATGGAGAAAAGCACCGCGGGGTCGTCAGCATGGGGAGGTCAGGAACATGCAGTGGCAATGTAGCATAGGTTTCTGAAAAACATTGCGGGGTGGTGCGCATTGTATGGGTGTGTGTTACATTACATTCACTAGTAGGAGTGAGAAAAACATCGCGGGGTGGTGCGCATTTTATGGGTGTGTGTTACATTACATTCACTAGTAGGAGTGAGAAAAACATAATGGGGTGGTGCGCATTGTATGGGTGTGTGTTACATTACATTCACTAGTAGGAGTGAGAAAAACATCACGGGGTGGTGTGAATCGGAGGGTCTGAATTAGGATAGGCAGTGAGTGACAATTTAGGATGGAGAAAAGCACCGCGGGGTCCTCAGCAAAGGGAGGTCAGGGAACAGGCAGTGGCTATGTAGGATAGGTTTCTGAAAAACATTGCGGGGTGGTGCGCATTGTATGGGTGTGTGTTACATTACATTCCCTAGTAGGAGTGAGAAAAACATCACAGGGTGGTGCGCATTGTATGGGTGTGTGTTACATGACATTCACTAGTATGAGTAAGAAAAATATCACGGGGTGGTGCGCATTGTATGGGTGTGTGTTACATTACATTCACTAGTAGGAGTGAGAAAATCATCACGAGGTGGTGAGAATCGGGGCGTCTGAATTAGGTTAGGCAGTGAGTGACAATGAAGGATGGAGAAAAGCACTGCGGGGTCGTCAGCATGGGGAGGTTAGGGAACATGCAGTGGCAATGTAGGATAGGTTTCTGAAAAACATTGCGGGGTGGTGCGCATTGTATGGGTGTGTGTTACATTACATTCACTAGTATTAGTGAGCAAAACATCACGGGGTGGTGCGCATTGTATGGGTGTGTGTTACATTACATTCACTAGTAGGAGTGAGAAAAACATCAGGCGGTGGTGTGAATCGGAGGGTCTGAATTAAGATACGCAGTGAGCGGCAATGTAGGATGGAGAAAAGCACCGCGGGGTGGTCAGCATGGGGAGGGCAGGGAACATGCATTGGCAATGTAGGATAGGTTTCTGAAAAACATCGCGGGGTGGTGCGCATTGTATGCATGTGTGTTACATTACATTCTCTAGTAGGAGTGAGAAAAACATGGCGGGTGGTGCGCATTGTATGGGTGTGTGTTACATTACATTCACTAGTAGGAGTGAGAAAAACATAACGGGGGGTGCGCATTTTATGGGTGTGTGTTACATTACATTCACTAGTAGGAGTGAGAAAAACATTACGGGGTGGTGTGAATCGGAAGGTCTGAATTAGGATAGGCAGTGAGTGGCAATGTAGGATGGAGAAAAGCACCGCGGCGTGGTCAGCATGGGGAGGTCAGGGAACATGCAGTGGCAATGTAGGATAGGTTTCTGAAAAACATCGCGGGGTGGTGCGCATTGTATGTGTGTGTGTTACATTACATTCACTAGTAGGAGTGAGAAAAACATCACGGGGTGGTGCCCATTTTATGGGTGTGTGTTACATGACATACACTAGTAGGAGTGAGAAAAACATCACGGGGTGGTGCGCATTGTATGGGTGTGTGTTACATTACATTCACTAGTAGGAGTTAGAAAAACATCACGGCGTGGTGTGAATCAGAGGGTCTGAATTAGGATTGGAAGTGAGTGACAATGTAGGATGGAGAAAAGCACCGCGGGGTCGTCAGCATGGGGAGGTCAGGGAACATGCAGTGGCAATGTAGGATAGGTTTCTGAAAAACATCGCGGGGTGGTGCGCATTGTATGGGTGTGTGTTGCATTACATTCACTAGTAGGAGTGAGAAAAACATAATGGGGTGGTGCGCATTGTATGGGTGTGTGTTACATTACATTCACTAGTAAGAGTGAGAAAAACATCACGGGGTGGTGTGAATCGGAGGGTCTGAATTAGGATAGGCAGTGAGTGACAATTTAGGATGGAGAAAAGCACCGCGGGGTCCTCAGCAAAGGGAGGTCAGGGAACAGGCAGTGGCTATGTAGGATAGGTTTCTGAAAAACATTGCGGGGTGGTGCGCATTGTATGGGTGTGTGTTACATTACATTCACTAGTAGGAGTAAGAAAAATATCACGGGGTGGTGCGCATTGTATGGGTGTGTGTTACATTACATTCACTAGTAGGAGTGAGAAAATCATCACGAGGTGGTGAGAATCGGAGCGTCTGAATTAGGTTAGGCAGTGAGTGGCAATGTAGGATGGAGAAAAGCACCGCGGTGTGGTCAGTATGGGGAGGTCAGGGAACATGCAGTGGCAATGTAGGATAGGTTTCTGAAAAATATTGCGGGTTGGTGCGCATTGTATGGTTGTGTGTTACGTTACATTCATTAGTAGGAGTGAGAAAAACATCACGGGTTGGTGTGAATCGGAGGGTCTGAATTAGGATAGGCAGTGAGTGGCAATG
Organism: Cavia porcellus; assembly: GCF_034190915.1. Lineage (NCBI taxonomy): Eukaryota > Metazoa > Chordata > Mammalia > Rodentia > Caviidae > Cavia > Cavia porcellus. The sequence continues at coordinate 919,708 of NW_026947595.1, read as the reverse complement.
TAGGATGGAGAAAAGCACCGCGGGGTGGTCAGTATGGGGAGGTCAGGGAACATGCATTGGCAATGTAGGATAGTTTTCTGAAAAACATCACTGGGTGGTGCGCATTGTATGGGTGTGTGTTACATTACATTCACTAGTAGGAGTGAGAAAAACATCACGCGGTGGTGTGAATCAGAGGGTCTAAATTAGGATAGGCAGTGAGTGGCAATGAAGGATGGAGAAAAGCACCGCGGGGTGGTCAGCATGGGGAGGTCAGGGAACATGCAGTGGCAATGTAGGATAGGTTTCTGAAAAACATCGCGGGGTGGTGCGCATTGTAGGGGTGTGTGTTACATTACATTCACTAGTAGGAGTGAGAAAAACATCACGGGGTGGTGCGCATTGTATGGGTGTGTGTTACATTACATTCACTAGTTGGAGTGAGAAAAACATCACGGGGTGGTGCGCATTGTATGGGTGTGTGTTACATTACATTCAGTAGTAGGAGTGAGAAAAACATCACGGGGTGGTGCGCATTGTATGGGTGTGTGTTACATTACATTCACTAGTAGGAGTGAGAAAAACATCACGGGGTGGTGCGCATTGTATGGGTGTGTGTTACATTACATTCACTAGTTGGAGTGAGAAAAACATCACGGGGTGGTGCGCATTGTATGGGTGTGTGTTACATTACATTCAGTAGTAGGAGTGAGAAAAACATCACGGGGTGGTGCGCATTGTATGGGTGTGTGTTACATCACATGCACTAGTAGGAGTTAGAAAATCATCACGGGGTGGTGTGAATCAGAGGGTCTGAATTAGGATAGGAAGTGAGTGACAATGTAGGATGGAGAAAAGCACTGCGGGGTCGTCAGCATGGGGAGGTTAGGGAACATGCAGTGGCAATGTAGGATAGATTTCTGAAAAACACTGCGGGGTGGTGCGCATTGTATGGCCGTGTGTTACATTACATTCACTAGTAGGAGTGAGAAAAACATTGCGGGGTGGTGCGCCTTGTATGGGTGTGTGTTTCATTACATTCATTAGTAGGAGTGAGAAAAACATCACGGGGTGGTGTGAATCGGAGTGTCTGAATTAGGAGAGGCAGTGAGTGGCAATGTAGGATGGAGAAAAGCACCGCGGGGTGGTCAGCATGGGGAGGTCAGGGAACATGCAGTGGCAATGTAGGATAGGTTTCTGAAAAACATCGCGGGGTGGTGCGCATTGTATGGGTGTGTGTTACATTACATTCACTAGTATTAGTGAGAAAAATATCACAGGGTGGTGTGCATTGTACGGGTGTGTGTTACATTACATTCACTAGTAGGAGTGAGGAAAACATCACGGGGTAGTGCGCATTGTATGGGTGTGTTTTACATTACATTCACTAGTAGGAGTGAGAAATACATCACGGGGTGGTGTGAATCGGAGGGTCTGAATTAGGATAGGCAGTGAGTGGCAATGTAGGATGAAGAAAAGCACCGCGGGGTGGTCAGCATGGGGAGGTCAGGGAACATGCAGTGGTAATGTAGGATAGGTTTCTGAAAAACATCGCGGGGTGGTGCGCATTGTATGGGTGTGTGTTACATTACATTCACTAGTAGGAGTGAGAAAAACATCACGGGGTAGTGCGCATTGTATGGGTGTGTTTTACATTACATTCACGAGTAGGAGTGAGAAATACATCACGGGGTGGTGTGAATCGGAGGGTCTGAATTAGGATAGGCAGTGAGTGGCAATGTAGGATGGAGAAAAGCACCGCGGGGAGGTCAGCTTGGGGAAGTCACGGAACATGCAGTGGCAATATAGGATAGGTTTCTGAAAAACATCGCGGGGTGGTGCGCATTGTATGCATGTGTGTTACATTACATTCTCTATTAGGAGTGAGAAAAACATCACAGGGTGGTGCACATTGTATGGGTGTGTGTTACATTACATTCACTAGTAGGGGTGAGAAAAACATAACGGGATGGTGCGCATTTTATGGGTGTGTGTTACATTACATTCACTAGTAGGAGTGAGAAAAACATTACGGGGTGGTGTGAATCGGAAGGTCTGAATTAGGATAGGCAGTGAGTGGCAATGTAGGATGAAGAAAAGCACCGCGGGGTGGTCAGCATGGGGAGGTCAGGGAACATGCAGTGGCAGTGTAGGATAGGTTTCTGAAAAACATCGCGGTGTGGTGCGCATTGTATGGGTGTGTGTTACATTACATTCACTAGTAGGAGTGAGAAAAACATCACGGGGTGGTGCGCATTTTATGGGTGTGTGTTACATGACATACACTAGTAGGAGTGAGAAAAACATCACGGGGTGGTGCGCATTGTATGGGTGTGTGTTACATTACATTCACTAGTAGGAGTTAGAAAAACATCACGGCGTGGTGTGAATCTGAGGGTCTGAATTAGGATAGGAAGTGAGTGACAATGTAGGATGGAGAAAAGCACCGCGGGGTCGTCAGCATGGGGAGGTCAGGGAACATGCAGTGGCAATGTAGGATAGGTTTCTGAAAAATATCGCGGGGTGGTGCGAATTGTATGGGTGTGTGTTACATTACATTCACTAGTAGGAGTGAGAAAAACATCACGGGGTGGTGTGAATCGGAGGATCTGAATTAGGATAGGCAGTGATTGGCAATGTAGGATGGAGAAAAGCACCGTGGGGTGGTCAGCATGGGGAGGTCAGGGAACATGCCGTGGCAATGTAGGATAGGTTTCTGAAAAACATCGCGGGGTGGTGCGCATTGTATGGGTGTGTGTTACATTACATTCACTAGTAGGAGTGAGAAAAACATCACGGTTTGGTGTGAATCGGAGGGTCTGTATTAGGATAGGCAGTGAGTGGCAATGTAGGACCTAGAAAAGCACCGCGTGGTGGTCAGCATTGGGGAAGTCAGGGAACATGCAGTGGCAATGTAGGATAGTTTCTGAAAAATATCACGTGGTGGTGCGCATTGTATGGGTGTGTGTTACATTACATTCACTAGTAGGAGTGAGAAAAACATCACGGGTGGTGTGAATCGGAGGGTCTCAATTAGGATAGGCAGTGATTGGCAATGTAGGATGGAGAAAAGCACCGTGGTGTGGTCAGCATGGGGAGGTCAGGGAAAATGCAGTGGCAATGTAGGATAGGTTTCTGAAAAACATCGCGGGGTGGTCCGCATTGTATGGGTGTGTGTTACATTACATTCACTAGTAGGAGTGAGAAAAATATCGCGGGGTGGTGCGCATTGTATGGGTGTGTGTTACATTACATTCACTAGTAGGAGTGAGAAAAACATCACGGGGTGGTGTGAATCGGAGGGTCTGAATTAGGATAGGCAGTGAGTGGTAATGTAGGATGGAGAAAAGCACTGCGGGGTGGTCAGCATGGGGAGGTCACGGAACATGCTGTGGAAATGTACGATAGGTTTCTGAAAAACATCGCGGGGTGGTGCGCATTGTATGGGTCTGTGTTACATTACATTCACTAGTAGGAGTGAGAAAAACATCACGGGGTGGTGCGCATTGTATGGGTGTGTGTTACATTACATTCACTAGTAGGAGTGAGAAAAACATCATGGGGTGGTGTGAATCGGAGGGTCTGAATAAGGATAGGCAGTGAGTGGCAATGTAGGATGGAGAAAAGCACCGCCTTTTGGTCAGAATGGGGAGGTCAGGGAACATGCAGTGGCAATGTAGGATAGGTTTCTGAAAAATATCGCGGGGTGGTGCGCATTTTTCGGTGTGTGTTACATTATATTCACTAGTAGGAGTGAGGAAAACATCACGGTGTGGTGCGCATTGTATGGGTGTGTGTTACATTACATTCACTAGTAGGAGTGAGAAAAACAACACGCGGTGGTGTGCATCAGAAGGTCTGTATTAGGATAGGCAGTGAGTGGCAATGTAGGATGGAGAAAAGCACCGCGGGGTGGTCAGCATTGGGAGGTCAGGGAACATGCAGTGGCAATGTAGGATAGGTTTCTGAAAAACATCGCGGGGTGGTGCGCATTTTTCGGTGTGTGTTACATTACATTCACTAGTAGGAGTGAGAAAAACATCACGGGGTGGTGCGCATTGTATGGGTGTGTGTCACATTACATTCACAAGTAGGAGTAAGAAAAACATCACGCGGTGTTGTGAATCAGAGGGTCTGAATTAGGATAGGCAGTGAGTGGCAATGTAGGATGGAGAAAAGCACCGCGGTGTGGTCAGCATGGGGTGGTCAGGGAACAGGCAGTGGAAATGTAGGATAGGTTTCTGAAAAACATCGCGGTGTGGTGCACCTTGTATGGGTGTGTGTTACATTACATTCAGTAGTAGGAGTGAGAAATACATCACGGGTGGTGCGCATTGTATGGGTGTGTGTTACATTACATTCACTAGTAGGAGTGAGAAAAACATCACGGGGTGGTGCGCATTGTATGGGTGTGTGTTACATTTCATTCATTACTAGGAGTGAGAAAAACATCACGGGGTGGTGTGAATCGGAGGGTCTGAATTAGGAGAGGCAGTGAGTGGCAATATAGGATGGAGAAAAGCACCGCGTGGTGGTCAGCATGGGGAGGTCAGGGAACATGCAGTGGCAATGTAGGATAGGTTTCTGAAAAACATCGTTGGGTGGTGCGCATTGTATGGGTGTGTGTTACATTACATTCACTAGTATTAGTGAGCAAAACATCACGGGGTGGTGCGCATTGTATGGGTGTGTGTTATATTACATTCAATAGTAGGAGTGAGAAAAACATCACGTGGTGGTGTGAATCGGAGGGTCTGAATTAGGATAGGCAGTGAGGGGCAATGTAGGATGGAGAAAAGCACCGCGGGGTGGTCAGCATGGGGAGGTCAGGGAACATGCATTGGCAATGTAGGATAGGTTTCTGAAAAACATCGCGGGGTGGTGCGCTTTGTATGCATGTGTGTTACATTACATTCTCTAGTAGGAGTGAGAAAAACATAACGGGGTGGTGCGCATTTTATGGGTGTGTGTTACATGACATTCACTAGTAGGAGTGAGAAAAACATCACGTGGTGGTGCGCATTGTATGGGTGTGTGTTACATTACATTCACAAGTAGGAGTGAGAAAAACATCACGCGGTGTTGTGAATCAGAGGGTCTGAATTAGGATAGGCAGTGAGTGGCAATGTAGGATGGAGAAAAGCACCGCGGTGTGGTCAGCATGGGGTGGTCAGGGAACAGGCAGTGGAAATGTAGGATAGGTTTCTGAAAAACATCGCGGTGTGGTGCACCTTGTATGGGTGTGTGTTACATTACATTCACTAGTAGGAGTGAGAAAAACAACACGCGGTGGTGTGCATCAGAGGGTCTGTATTAGGATAGGCAGTGAGTGGCAATGTAGGATGGAGAAAAGCACCGCGGGGTGGTCAGCATTGGGAGGTCAGGGAACATGCAGTGGCAATGTAGGATAGGTTTCTGAAAAACATCGCGGGGTGGTGCGCATTTTTCGGTGTGTGTTACATTACATTCACTAGTAGGAGTGAGAAAAACATCACGGGGTGGTGCGCATTGTATGGGTGTGTGTTACATTACATTCACAAGTAGGAGTGAGAAAAACATCACGCGGTGTTGTGAATCAGAGGGTCTGAATTAGGATAGGCAGTGAGTGGCAATGTAGGATGGAGAAAAGCACCGCGGTGTGGTCAGCATGGGGTGGTCAGGGAACAGGCAGTGGAAATGTAGGATAGGTTTCTGAAAAACATCGCGGTGTGGTGCACCTTGTATGGGTGTGTGTTACATTACATTCACTAGTAGGAGTGAGAAATACATCACGGGTGGTGCGCATTGTATGGGTGTGTGTTACATTACATTCACTAGTAGGAGTGAGAAAAACATCACGGGGTGGTGCGCATTTTATGGGTGTGTGTTACATTTCATTCATTACTAGGAGTGAGAAAAACATCACGGGGTGGTGTGAATCGGAGGGTCTGAATTAGGAGAGGCAGTGAGTGGCAATATAGGATGGAGAAAAGCACCGCGTGGTGGTCAGCATGGGGAGGTCAGGGAACATGCAGTGGCAATGTAGGATAGGTTTCTGAAAAACATCGTTGGGTGGTGCGCATTGTATGGGTGTGTGTTACATTACATTCACTAGTATTAGTGAGCAAAACATCACGGGGTGGTGCGCATTGTATGGGTGTGTGTTATATTACATTCAATAGTAGGAGTGAGAAAAACATCACGTGGTGGTGTGAATCGGAGGGTCTGAATTAGGATAGGCAGTGAGGGGCAATGTAGGATGGAGAAAAGCACCGCGGGGTGGTCAGCATGGGGAGGTCAGGGAACATGCATTGGCAATGTAGGATAGGTTTCTGAAAAACATCGCGGGGTGGTGCGCATTGTATGCATGTGTGTTACATTACATTCTCTAGTAGGAGTGAGAAAAACATCGCGGGGTGGTGCGCATTGTATGGGTGTGTGTTACACTACATTCACTAGTAGGAGTGAGAAAAACATAACGGGGTGGTGCGCATTGTATGGGTGTGTGTTATATTATATTCACAGGTAGGAGTGAGAAAAACATCACGGGGTTGTGTGAATCGGAGGCTCTGAATTAGGATAGGCAGTGAGTTGCAATGTAGGATGGAGAAAAGCACCGCGGGGCGGTCAGCATGGGGAGGTCAGGGAACATGCTGTGGAAATGTAGGATAGGTTACTGAAAAACATCGCGGAGTGGTGCGCATTGTATGGGTGTGTGTTACATTACATTCACTAGTAGGAGTGAGAAAAACATCACGGGGTGGTGCGCATTTTATGGGTGTGTGTTACATGACATTCACTAGTAGGAGTGAGAAAAACATCACGGGGTGGTGTGCATTGTATGGGTGTGTGTTACATTACATTCACTAGTAGGAGTTAGAAAAACATCACGGGGTGGTGTGAATCAGAGTGTCTGAATTAGGATAGGAAGTGAGTGACAATGTAGGATGGAGAAAAGCACCGCGGGGTCGTCAACATGGGGAGGTCAGGGAACATGCAGTGGCAATGTAGGATAGGTTTCTGAAAAACATTGCGGGGTGGTGCGCATTGTATGGGTGTGTGTTACATTACATTCACTAGTAGGAGTGAGAAAAACATCACGGGGTGGTGCGCATTGTATGGGTGTGTGTTACATTACATTCACTAGTAGGAGTTAGAAAAACATCACGGGGTGGTGTGAATCGGAGGGTCTGAATTAGGATAGGAAGTGAGTGACAATGTAGGATGGAGAAAAGCACCGCGGGGTGGTCAGCATGGGGAGGTCAGGGAACATGCAGTGGCAATGTAGGATAGGTTTCTGAAAAACATCGCGGGGTGGTGCGCCTTGTATGGGTGTGTGTTACATTACATTCATTAGTAGGAGTGAGAAAAACATCACGGGGTGGTGCGCATTGTATGGGTGTGTGTTACATTACATTCACTAGTAGGAGTGAGAAAAACATCACGGGGTGGTGCGCATTTTATGGGTGTGTGTTACATGACATTCACTAGTAGGAGTGAGAAAAACATCACGGGGTGGTGTGCATTGTATGGGTGTGTGTTACATTACATTCACTAGTAGGAGTTAGAAAAACATCACTGTGTGGTGTGAATCAGAGGGTCTGAATTAGGATAGGAAGTGAGTGACAATGTAGGATGGAGAAAAGCACCGCGGGGTCGTCAGCATGGGGAGGTCAGGGAACATGCAGTGGCAATGTAGGATAGGTTTCTGAAAAACATTGTGGGGTGGTGCGCATTGTATGGGTGTGTGTTACATTACATTCACTAGTAGGAGTAAGAAAAACATCACGGGGTGGTGCGCATTGTATGGGTGTGTGTTACATTACATTCACTAGTAGGAGTGAGAAAAACATCCCGGGGTGGTGAGAATCGGAGGGTCTGAATTAGGATAGGCAGAGAGTGGCAATGTAGGATGGAGAAAAGCACGGCGGGGTTGTCAGCATGGGGAGGTCAGGGAACATGCAGTGGCAATGTAGGATAGGTTTCTGAAAAATATCGCGGGGTGGTGCGCATTGTATGGGTGTGTGTTACATTACACTCACTAGTAGGAGTGAGAAAAACATCACGGGGTGGTGTGAATCGGAGGGTCTGAATTAGGATAGGCAGTGAGTGGCAATGTAGGATGGAGAAAATCACCGCGGGGTGGTCAGTATGGGGAGGTCAGGGAACATGCTATGGCAATGTATGATAGTTTTCTGAAAAACATCACGCTGTGGTGCGCATTGTATGGGTGTGTGTTACAACACATTCACTAGTAGGAGTGAGAAAAACATCACGGGGTGGTGTGAATCGGAGGGTCTGAATTAGGATAGGCAGTGATTGGCAATGTAGGATGGAGAAAAGCACCGCGGGGTGGTCAGCATGGGGAGGTCAGGGAAAATGCAGTGGCAATGTAGGATAGGTTTCTGAAAAACATCGCGGGGTGGTCCGCATTGTATGGGTGTGTGTTACATTACATTCACTAGTAGGAGTGAGAAAAATATCGCGGGGTGGAGCGCATTGTATGGGTGTGTGTTACATTACATTCACTAGTAGGAGTGAGAAAAACATAACTGGGTGGTGTGAATAGGAGGGTCTGAATTAGGATAGGCAGTGAGTGGCAATGTAGGATGGAGAAAAGCACCGCGGGGTGGTCAGCTTGGGGAAGTCACGGAACATGCAGTGGCAATATAGGATAGGTTTCTGAAAAACATCGCTGGGTGGTGCGCATTGTATGCATGTGTGTTACATTACATTCTCTATTAGGAGTGAGAAAAACATCACGGGGTGGTGCACATTGTATGGGTGTGTGTTACATTACATTCACTAGTAGGAGTGAGAAAAACATAACGGGGTGGTGCGCATTTTATGGGTGTGTGTTACATTACATTCACTAGTAGGAGTGAGAAAAACATTACGGGGTGGTGTGAATCGGAAGGTCTGAATTAGGATAGGCAGTGAGTGGCAATGTAGGATGAAGAAAAGCACCGCGGGGTGGTCAGCATGGGGAGGTCAGGGAACATGCAGTGGTAATGTAGGATAGGTTTCTGAAAAACATCGCGGGGTGGTGCGCATTGTATGGGTGTGTGTTACATTACATTCACTAGTAGGAGTGAGAAAAACATCACGGGGTAGTGCGCATTGTATGGGTGTGTTTTACATTACATTCACTAGTAGGAGTGAGAAATACATCACGGGGTGGTGTGAATCGGAGGGTCTGAATTAGGATAGGCAGTGAGTGGCAATGTAGGATGGAGAAAAGCACCGCGGGGAGGTCAGCTTGGGGAAGTCACGGAACATGCAGTGGCAATATAGGATAGGTTTCTGAAAAACATCTCGGGGTGGTGCGCATTGTATGCATGTGTGTTACATTACATTCTCTATTAGGAGTGAGAAAAACATCACGGGGTGGTGCACATTGTATGGGTGTGTGTTACATTACATTCACTAGTAGGAGTGAGAAAAACATAACGGGGTGGTGCGCATTTTATGGGTGTGTGTTACATTACATTCACTAGTAGGAGTGAGAAAAACATTACGGGGTGGTGTGAATCGGAAGGTCTGAATTAGGATAGGCAGTGAGTGGCAATGTAGGATGAAGAAAAGCACCGCGGGGTGTTCAGCATGGGGAGGTCAGGGAACATGCAGTGGCAATGTAGGATAGGTTTCTGAAAAACATCGCGGTGTGGTGCGCATTATATGGGTGTGTGTTACATTACATTCACTAGTAGGAGTGAGAAAAACATCACGGGGTGGTGCGCATTTTATGGGTGTGTGTTACATGACATACACTAGTAGGAGTGAGAAAAACATAACGGGGTGGTGCGCATTGTATGGGTGTGTGTTACATTACATTCACTAGTAGGAGTGAGAAAAATATCACGGGGTGGTGCGCATTTTATGGGTGTGTGTTACATGACATTCACTAGTAGGAGTGAGAAAAACATCACGGGGTGGTGTGCATTGTATGGGTGTGTGTTACATTACATTCACTAGTAGGAGTTAGAAAAACATCACGGGGTGGTGTGAATCAGAGTGTCTGAATTAGGATAGGAAGTGAGTGACAATGTAGGATGGAGAAAAGCACCGCGGGGTCGTCAACATGGGGAGGTCAGGGAACATGCAGTGGCAATGTAGGATAGGTTTCTGAAAAACATTGCGGGGTGGTGCGCATTGTATGGGTGTGTGTTACATTACATTCACTAGTAGGAGTGAGAAAAACATCACGGGGTGGTACGCATTGTATGGGTGTGTGTTACATTACATTCACTAGTAGGAGTGAGAAAAACATCATGGGGTGGTGTGAATCGGAGTGTCTGAATAAGGATAGGCAGTGAGTGGCAATGTAGGATGGAGAAAAGCACCGCCTTTTGGTCAGAATGGGGAGGTCAGGGAACATGCAGTGGCAATGTAGGATAGGTTTCTGAAAAATATCGCGGGGTGGTGCGCATTTTTCGGTGTGTTTTACATTATATTCACTAGTAGGAGTGAGAAAAACATCACGGTGTGGTGCGCATTGTATGGGTGTGTGTTACATTACATTCACTAGTAGGAGTGAGAAAAACAACACGCGGTGGTGTGCATCAGAGGGTCTGTATTAGGATAGGCAGTGAGTGGCAATGTAGGATGGAGAAAAGCACCGCGGGGTGGTCAGCATTGGGAGGTCAGGGAACATGCAGTGGCAATGTAGGATAGGTTTCTGAAAAACATCGCGGGGTGGTGCGCATTTTTCGGTGTGTGTTACATTACATTCACTAGTAGGAGTGAGAAAAACATCACGGGGTGGTGCGCATTGTATGGGTGTGTGTTACATTACATTCACTAGTAGGAGTGAGAAAAACATCACGCGGTGTTGTGAATCAGAGGGTCTGAATTAGGATAGGCAGTGAGTGGCAATGTAGGATGGAGAAAAGCACCGCGGGGTGGTCAGCATGGGGTGGTCAGGGAACATGCAGTGGAAATGTAGGATAGGTTTCTGAAAAACATCGCGGTGTGGTGCGCCTTGTATGGGTGTGTGTTACATTACATTCACTAGTAGGAGTGAGAAATACATCACGGGTGGTGCGCATTGTATGGGTGTGTGTTACATTACATTCACTAGTAGGAGTGAGAAAAACATCACGGGGTGGTGCGCATTGTATGGGTGTGTGTTACATTTCATTCATTACTAGGAGTGAGAAAAACATCACGGGGTGGTGTGAATCGGAGGGTCTGAATTAGGAGAGGCAGTGAGTGGCAATATAGGATGGAGAAAAGCACCGCGGGGTGGTCAGCATGGGGAGGTCAGGGAACATGCAGTGGCAATGTAGGATAGGTTTCTGAAAAACATCGTTGGGTGGTGCGCATTGTATGGGTGTGTGTTACATTACATTCACTAGTATTAGTGAGCAAAACATCACGGGGTGGTGCGCATTGTATGGGTGTGTGTTATATTACATTCAATAGTAGGAGTGAGAAAAACATCACGCGGTGGTGTGAATCGGAGGGTCTGAATTAGGATAGGCAGTGAGGGGCAATGTAGGATGGAGAAAAGCACCGCGGGGTGGTCAGCATGGGGAGGTCAGGGAACATGCATTGGCAATGTAGGATAGGTTTCTGAAAAACATCGCGGGGTGGTGCGCATTGTATGCATGTGTGTTACATTACATTCTCTAGTAGGAGTGAGAAAAACATCGCGGGGTGGTGCGCATTGTATGGGTGTGTGTTACACTACATTCACTAGTAGGAGTGAGAAAAACATAACGGGGTGGTGCGCATTGTATGGGTGTGTGTTATATTACATTCACTAGTAGGAGTGAGAAAAACATCACGGTGTTGTGTGAATCGGAGGGTCTGAATTAGGATAGGCAGTGAGTGGCAATGTAGGATGGAGAAAAGCACCGCGGGGCGGTCAGCATGGGGAGGTCAGGGAACATGCATTGGCAATGTAGGATAGGTTTCTGAAAAACATCGCGGGGTGGTGCGCATTGTATGCATGTGTGTTACATTACATTCACTAGTAGGAGTGAGAAAAACATCACGGGGTGGTGCGCATTTTATGGGTGTGTGTTACATGACATTCACTAGTAGGAGTGAGAAAAACATCACGGGGTGGTGTGCATTGTATGGGTGTGTGTTACATTACATTCACTAGTAGGAGTTAGAAAAACATCACGGGGTGGTGTGAATCAGAGTGTCTGAATTAGGATAGGAAGTGAGTGACAATGTAGGATGGAGAAAAGCACCGCGGGGTCGTCAGCATGGGGAGGTCAGGGAACATGCAGTGGCAATGTAGGATAGGTTTCTGAAAAGCATTGCGGGGTGGTGCGCATTGTATGGGTGTGTCTTACATTACATTCACTAGTAGGAGTAAGAAAATCATCACGGGGTGGTGCGCATTGTATTGGTATGTGTTACATTACATTCACTAGTAGGAGTGAGAAAAACATCACGGGGTGGTGAGAATCGGAGGGTCTGAATTAGGATAGGCAGTGAGTGGCAATGTAGGATGGAGAAAAGCACCGCGGGGTTGTCAGCATGGGGAGGTCAGGGAACATGCAGTGGCAATGTATTATAGGTTTCTGAAAAATATCGCGGGGTGGTGCGCATTGTATGGGTGTGTGTTACATTACATTCACTAGTAGGAGTGAGAAAAACATCACGGGGTGGTGTGAATCGGAGGGTCTGAATTAGGATAGGCAGTGAGTGGCAATGTAGGATGGAGAAAATCACCGCGGGGTGGTCAGTATGGGGAGGTCAGGGAACATGCTATGGCAATGTATGATAGTTTTCTGAAAAACATCACGCTGTGGTGCGCATTGTATGGGTGTGTGTTACAACACATTCACTAGTAGGAGTGAGAAAAACATCACGGGGTGGTGTGAATCGGAGGGTCTGAATTAGGATAGGCAGTGATTGGCAATGTAGGATGGAGAAAAGCACCGCGGGGTGGTCAGCATGGGGAGGTCAGGGAAAATGCAGTGGCAATGTAGGATAGGTTTCTGAAAAACATCGCGGGGTGGTCCGCATTGTATGGGTGTGTGTTACATTACATTCACTAGTAGGAGTGAGAAAAATATCGCGGGGTGGAGCGCATTGTATGGGTGTGTGTTACATTACATTCACTAGTAGGAGTGAGAAAAACATAACGATGTGGTGCGCATTGTATGGGTGTGTGTTACATTACATTCAATAGTAGGAGTGAGAAAAACATCACGGGGTGGTGCGCATTGTATGGGTGTGTGTTACAATACATTCATTAGTAGGAGTGAGAAAAACATCACGGGGTGGTGTGAATCGGAGGGTCTGAATTAGGCTAGGCAGTGAGTGGCATTGTAGGATGCAGAAAAGCTCCGTGGGGTGATCAGCATGAGGAGGTCAGGGAACATGAAGTGGCAATGTAGGATAGGTTTCTGAAAAACATCGCGGGGTGGTGCGCATTGTATGGGTGTGTGTTACATTACATTCACTAGTATTAGTGAGCAAAACATCACGGGGTGGTGTGCATTGTATGGGTGTGTGTTACATTACATTCACTAGTAGGAGTGAGAAAAACATCACGCGGTGGTGTGAATCGGAGGGTCTGAATTAGGATAGGCAGTGAGGGGCAATGTAGGATGGAGAAAAGCACCGCGGGGTGGTCAGCATGGGGAGGTCAGGGAACATGCTTTGGCAATGTAGGATAGGTTTCTGAAAAACATCCCGGGGTGGTGCGCATTGTATCTGTGTGTGTTACATTACATTCACTAGTAGGAGTGAGAAATACATCACGGGGTGGTGTGAATCGGAGTGTCTGAATTAGGAGAGGCAGTGAGTGGCAATATAGGATGGAGAAAAGCACCGCGGGGTGGTCAGAATGGGGAGGTCACGGAACATGCAGTGGCAATGTAGGATAGGTTTCTGAAAAACATCGCGGGGTGGTGCGCATTGTATGTGTGTGTGTTACATTACATTCTCTAGTAGGAGTGAGAAAAACATCGCGGGGTGGTGCGCATTGTATGGGTGTGTGTTACATTACATTCACTAGTAGGAGTGAGAAAAACATCACGGGGTGGTGTGAATCGGAGGTCTCAATTAGAATCGGCAGTGAGTGGCAATGTAGGATAGAGAAAAGCACCGCCGGGTGGTCAGCATGGGGAGGTCAGGGAACATGCAGTGGCCATGTAGGATAGGTTTCTGAAAAACATCGCGGGGTGGTGCGCATTGTATGGGTGTGTGTTACATTACATTCACTAGTAGGAGTGAGAAAAACATCACGGGGTGGTGTGAATCGTAGGGTCTAAATTAGGATAGGCCGTGAGTGACAATGTAGGATGGAGAAAAGCACCGCGGGGTCGTCAGCAAAGGGAGGTCAGGGAACAGGCAGTGGCTATGTAGGATAGGTTTCTGAAAAACATTGCGGGGTGGTGCGCATTGTATGGGTGTGTGTTACATTACATTCACTAGTAGGAGTGAGAAAAACATCACAGGGTGGTGCGCATTGTATGGGTGTGTGTTACATTACATTCACTAGTAGGAGTAAGAAAAATATCACGGGGTGGTGCGCATTGTATGGGTGTGTGTTACATTACATTCACTAGTAGGAGTGAGAAAATCATCACCAGGTGGTGAGAATCGGAGCGTCTGAATTAGGTTAGGCAGTGAGTGGCAATGTAGGATGGAGAAAAGCACCGCGGTGGGGTCAGCATGGGGAGGTCAGGGAACATGCAGTGGCAATATAGGATAGGTTTCTGAAAAATATTGCGGGTTGGTGCGCATTGTATGGGTGTGTGTTATGTTACATTCACTAGTAGGAGTGAGAAAACATCACGGGGTGGTGTGAATCGGAGGGTCTGAATTAGGATAGGCAGTGAGTAGCAATGTAGGTTGGAGATAAGCACCGCGGGGTGGTCAGTATGGGGAGGTCAGGGAACATGCAGCGGCAATGTAGGATAGTTTTCTGTAAAACATCACGGGGTGGTGCGCATTGTATGGGTGTTTGTTACAATACATTCACTAGTAGGAGTGAGAAAAACATCACGGGGTGGTGTGAATCGGAGGGTCTGAATTAGGATAGGCAGTGATTGGCAATGTAGGATGGAGAAAAGCACAGCGGGGTGGTCAGCATGGGGAGGTCAGGGAACATGCAGTGGCAATGTAGGATAGGTTTCTGAAAAACATCGCGGGGTGGTGCGCATTGTATGGGTGTGTGTTACATTACATTCACTAGTAGGAGTGAGAAAAACATCACGGGGTGGTGTGAATCGGAGTGTCTGAATTAGGATAGGCAGTGAGTGGCAATGTAGGATGGAGAAAAGCCCCGCGGGGTGGTCAGCATGTGGAGGTCAGGGAACATGCAGTGGCAATGTAGGATATGTTTTTGAAAATCATCGCGGGGTGGTACGCATTTTATGGGTGTGTGTTACATTACATTCACTAGTAGGAGTGAGAAAAACATCATGGGGTGGTGTGAATCGGAGGGTCTGAATTAGGATAGGCAGTGAGTGGCAATGTAGCATGGAGAAAAGCACCGCGGGGTGTTCAGCATGGGGAAGTCAGGGATCATGCAGTGGCAATGTAGGATAGGTTTCTGAAAAACATCGCGGTGTGGTGCGCATTGTATGGGTGTGTGTTACATTACATTCACTAGTAGGAGGGAGAAAAACATCACGGGGTGGTGTGAAGTGGAGGGTCTGAATTAGGATAGGCAGTGAGTGGCAATGTAGGATGGAGAAACGCACCGCGGGGTGGTCAGCATTGGGAGGTCAGGGAACATGCAGTGGCAATGTAGGATAGTTTTATGAAAAACGTCACGGGGTGGTGCGCATTGCGTGGGTGTGTGTTACATTACATTCACTAGTAGGAGTGAGAAAAACATCACGAGATGGTGTGAATCGGAGGTTCTGAATTAGGATAGGCATTGAGTGGCAATGTAGGATGGAGAAAAGCACCGCGGGGTGGTCAGCATGGGAAGGTCAGGGAACATGCAGTGGCAATGTAGGATAGGTTTCTGAAAAACATCGCGGGGTGGTGCGCATTGTATGGGTGTGTGTTACATTACATTAACTAGTATGAGTGAGAAAAACATCACGGGGTGGTGCGGATTGTATGGTTGTGTGTTACATTACATTCACTAGTAGGAGTGATAAAAACATCACGGTGTGGGCCGCATTGTATGGGTGTGTGTTACATTACATTCACTAGTAGGAGTGAGAAAAACATCACGGGGTGGTGTGAATCAGAGGGTCTGAATTAGGATACGCAGTGAGTGGCAATGTAGGATGGAGAAAAGCACCGCAGGGTGGTCAGTATGGGGAGGTCAGGGAACATGCAGTGGCAATGTAGGATAGGTTTCTGAAAAACATCGCGGGGTGGTGCGCATTGTATGGGTGTGTGTTACATTTCATTCACTAGTATGAGTGAGAAAAAAATCACGGGGTGGTGTGAATCAGAGGGTCTGAATTAGGATAGGCAGTGAGTGGCAATGTAGGATGGAGAAAAGCACCGCGGGGTCGTCAGCATGTGGAGGTCAGGGAACATGCAGTGGCAATGTAGGATAGGTTTCTGAAAAACATCGCTGGGTGGTGAGCATTGTGTGGGTGTGTGTTCATTACATTCACTAGTAGGAGTGAGAAAAACATCACGGGGTGGTGCGAATTGTATGGATGTGTGTTACATTACATTCACTAGTAGGAGTGAGAAAAACATCACGGGGTGGTGTGAATCGGAGGGTCTGAATTAGGATAGGCAGTGAGTGGCAATGTAGGAGGGAGAAAATCACCGCGGGGTGGTCAGCATGGGGAGGTCAGGGAACATGCAGTGGCAATGTAGGATAGGATTCTGAAAAATATCGCGGGGTGGTGCGCATTGTATGGGTGTGTGTTACATTACATTCACTAGTAGGAGTGAGAAAATCATCACGAGGTGGTGAGAATCGGAGCGTCTGAATTAGGTTAGGCAGTGAGTGGCAATGTAGGATGGAGAAAAGCACCGCGGTGTGGTCAGCATGGGGAGGTCAGGGAACATGCAGTGGCAATGTAGGATAGGTTTCTGAAAACTATTGCGGGTTGGTGCGCATTGTATGGGTGTGTGTTATGTTACATTCACTAGTAGGAGTGAGAAAAACATCACGGGGTGGTGTGAATCGGAGGGTCTGAATTAGGATAGGCAGTGAGTGGCAATGTAGGATGGAGAAAAGCACCGCGGGGTGGTCAGTATGGGGAGGTCAGGGAACATGCAGTGGCAATGTAGGATAGTTTTCTGTAAAACATAACGGGGTGGTGCGCATTGTATGGGTGTTTGTTACAATACATTCACTAGTAGGAGTGAGAAAAACATCACGGGGTGGTGCGGATTGTATGGTTGTGTGTTACATTACATTCACTAGTAGGAGTGATAAAAACATCACGGGGTGGGGCGCATTGTATGGGTGTGTGTTACATTACATTCACTAGTAGGAGTGAGAAAAACATCACGGGGTGGTGTGAATCAGAGGGTCTGAATTAGGATAGGCAGTGAGTGGCAATGTAGGATGGAGAAAAGCACCGCGGGATGGTCAGTATGGGAGGTCAGGGAATATGCTGTGGCAATGTAGGATAGGTTTCTGAAAAACATCGCCGGGTGGTGCACATTGTATGGGTGTGTGTTACATTATATTCACTAGTAGGAGTGAGAAAAACATCACGAGGTGGTGTGAATCGGAGGGTCTGAATTAGGATAGGCAGTGAGTGGCAATGTATGATGGAGAAAAGCACCGCGGGGTGGTCAGCTTGGGGAGGTCAGGGAACATGCAGTGGCAATGTTGGATAGGTTTCTGAAAAACATCGCGGGGTGGTGCGCATTGTATGGGTGTGTGTTACATTACATACACTAGTAAGAGTGAGAAAAACATCACAGGTTTGTGCGCATTGTATAGGTGTGTGTTACATTACATTCACTATTAGGAGTAAGAAAAACATCACAGGGTGGTGCGCATTGTATGGGTGTGTGTTACATTACATTCACTAGTAGGAGTGAGAAAAACATCACGAGGTGGTGAGAATCGGAGGGTCTGAATTAGGTTAGGCAGTGAGTGGCAATGTAGGATGGAGAAAAGCACCGCGGGGTGGTCATCATTGGGAGGTCAGGGAACATAGAGTGGCAATGTAGGATAGGTTTCTGAAAAATATCGCGAGGTGGTGCGCATTGTATGTGTGTGTGTTACATTACATTCACTAGTAGGAGTGAGAAAAACATCACGGGGTGGTGTGAATCGGAGGGTCTGAATTAGGATAGGCAGTGAGTGGCAATGTAGGATGGAGAAAAGCACCGCGGGGTGGTCAGTATGGGGAGGTCAGGGAACATGCAGTGGCAATGTAGGATAGATTTCTGAAAAACATCACGGGGTGGTGCGCATTGTATGGGTGTGTGTTACAATACATTCACTAGTAGGAGTGAGAAAAACATCACGGGGTGGTGCGCATTGTATGGGTGTGTGTTACATTACATTCACTAGTAGGAGTGAGAAAAACATCACGGGGTGGTGTGAATTAGAGGGTCTGAATTATGAATGGCAGTGAGTGACAATGTAGGATGGAGAAAGGCACCGCGGGGTCGTCAGCAAGGGGAGGTCAGGGAACAGGCAGTGGCTATGTAGGATATGTTTCTGAAAAACATTGCGGGGTGGTGCGCCATGTATGGGTGTGTGTTACATTACATTCACTAGTAGGAGTGAGAAAAACATGACAGGGTTGTGCGCATTGTATGGGTGTGTGTTACATTACATTCACTAGTAGGAGTAAGAAAAACATCACGGGGTGGTGCGCATTGTATGGGTGTGTGTTACATTACATTCACTAGTAGGAGTGAGAAAAACATCACGAGGTGGTGAGAATCGGAGGGTCTGAATTAGGTTAGGCAGTGAGTGGCAATGTAGGATGGAGAAAAGCACCGCGGGGTGGTCAGCATGGGGAGGTCAGGGAACATAGAGTGGCAATGTAGGATAGGTTTCTGAAAAATATCGCGGGGTGGTGCGCATTGTATGGGTGTGTGTTACATTACATTCACTAGTATGAGTGAGAAAAACATCACGGGGTGGTGTGAATCGGAGGGTCTGAATTAGGATAGGCAGTGCGTGGCAATGTAGGATGGAGAAAAGCACCGCGGGGTGGTCAGCATTGGGGAAGTCAGGGAACATGCAGTGGCAATGTAGGATAGTTTTCTGAAAAATATCACGTGGTTGTGCGCATTGTATGGGTGTGTGTTACATTACATTCACTAGTAGGAGTGAGAAAAACATCACGGGGTGGTGTGAATCGGAGGGTCTGAATTAGGATAGGCAGTGAGTGGCAATGTAGGATGGAGAAAAGCACCACGTGGTGGTCAGCATGGGGAGGTCAGGGAACATGCAGTGGCAATGTAGGATAGGTTTTTGAAAATCATCGCGGGGTGGTGCGCATTGTATGGGTGTGTGTTACATTACATTCACTAGTAGGAGTGAGAAAAACATCACGGGGTGGTGTGAATCGGAGGGTCTGAATTAGGATAGGCAGTGAGTGGCAATGTAGGATGGAGAAAAGCACCGCGCGGTGGTCAGCATGGGGAAGTCAGGGAACAGGCAGTGGCAATGTAGGATAGGTTTCTGAAAAAAATCGCGGGGTAGAGCGCATTGTATGGGTGTTTGTTACGTTACATTCACTAGTAGGAGTGAGAAACACATCACAGTGTGTGGTGAATCCGAGTGTCTGAATTAGGAGAGGCAGTGAGTGGCAATATAGGATGGAGAAAAGCACCGCGGGGTGGTCAGCATTGGGGAAGTCAGGGAACATGCAGTGGCAATGTAGGATAGTTTTCTGAAAAACGTCACGGGCTGGTGCGCATTGTGTGGGTGTGTGTTGCATTACATTCACTTGTAGGAGGGAGAAAAACATCACGGGATGGTGTGAATCGGAGGTTCTGAATTAGGATAGGCATTGAGTGGCAACGTAGGATGGAGAAAAGCACCGCGGGGTGGTCAGCATGGGGAGGTCTGGGAACATGCAGTGGCAATGTAGGATAGGTTTCTGAAAAAGATCGCAGGGTGGTGCGCATTGTATGGGTGTGTGTTACATTACATTAACTAGTATGAGTGAGAAAAACATCTGGGGGTGGTGCGGATTGTATGGTTTTTTTTACATTACATTCACTAGTAGGAGTGATAAAAACATCATGGGGTGGGGCGCATTGTATGGGTGTGTGTTACATTACATTCACTAGTAGGAGTGACAAAAACATCACGGGGTGGTGTGAATCAGAGGGTCTGAATTAGGATAGGCAGTGAGTGGCGATGTAGGATGGAGAAAAGCACCGCATGGTGGTCAGTATGGGGAGGTCAGGGAACATACAGTGGCAATGTAGGATAGGTTTCTGAAAAACATCGCGGGGTGGTGCGCATTGTATGGGTGTGTGTTACCTGTCATTCACTAGTATGAGTGAGAAAAACATCACGGGGTGGTGTGAATCAGAGGGTCTGAATTAGGATACGCAGTGAGTGACAATGTAGGATGGAGAAAAGCACCGCGGGGTCGTCAGCATGGGGAGGTCAGGGAACATGCAGTGGCAATGTAGGATAGGTTTCTGAAAAACATCGCGGGGTGGTGCGCATTGTGTGGGTGTGTGTTCATTACATTCACTAGTAGGAGTGAGAAAAACATCACGGGGTGGTGCGCATTGTATGGGTGTGTGTTACATTACATTCACTAGTAGGAGTGAGAAAAACATGACAGGGTTGTGCGCATTGTATGGGTGTGTGTTACATTACATTCACTAGTAGGAGTAAGAAAAACATCACGGGGTGGTGCGCATTGTATGGGTGTGTGTACATTACATTCACTAGTAGGAGTGAGAAAAACATCACGAGGTGGTGAGAATCGGAGGGTCTGAATTAGGTTAGGCAGTGAGTGGCAATGTAGGATGGAGAAAAGCACCGCGGGGTGGTCAGCATGGGGAGGTCAGGGAACATAGAGTGGCAATGTAGGATAGGTTTCTGAAAAATATCGCGGGGTGGTGCGCATTGTATGGGTGTGTGTTACATTACATTCACTAGTAGGAGTGAGAAAAACTTCACGGGGTGGTGTGAATCGGAGGGTCTGAATTAGGATAGGCAGTGAGTGGCAATGTAGGATGGAGAAAAGCACCGCGGCGTGGTCAGTATGGGGAGGTCAGGGAACATGCAGTGGCAATGTAGGATAGTTTTCTGAAAAACATCACGGGGTGGTGCGCATTGTATGGGTGTGTGTTACAATACATTCACTAGTAGGAGTGAGAAAAACATCACGGGGTGGTGTGAATCGGAGGGTCTGAATTAGGATAGGCAGTGAGTGGCAATGCAGGATGGGGAAAAGCACCGCGGGGTGGTCAGCATGATGAGGTCAGGGAACATGCATTGGCAATGTAGGATAGGTTTCTGAAAAACATCGCGGGGTGGTGCGCATTGTATGGGTGTGTGTTACATTACATTCACTAGTAGGAGTGAGAAAAACATCACGGGGTGGTGTGAATCGGAGGGTCTGAATTAGGATAGGCAGTGTGTGGCAATGCAGGATGGAGAAAAGCACCGCGGGGTGGTCAGCATTGGGGAAGTCAGGGAACATGCAGTGGCAATGTAGGATAGTTTTCTAAAAAATATCACGTGGTTGTGCGCATTGTATGGGTGTGTGTTACATTACATTCACTAGTAGGAGTGATAAAAACATCACGGGGTGGTGTGAATCGGAGGGTCTGAATTAGGATAGGCAGTGAGTGGCAATGTAGGATGGAGAAAAGCACCGCGTGGTGGTCAGCATGGGGAGGTCAGGGAACATGCAGTGGCAATGTAGGATAGGTTTTTGAAAATCATCGCGGGGTGGTGCGCATTGTATGGGTGTGTGTTACATTATATTCACTAGTAGGAGTGAGAAAAACATCACGGGGTGGTGTGAATCGGAGGGTCTGAATTAGGATAGGCAGTGAGTGGCAATGTAGGATGGAGAAAAGCACCGCGCGGTGGTCACCATGGGGAAGTCAGGGAACAGGCAGTGGCAATGTAGGATAGGTTTCTGAAAAACATCGCGGGGTGGTGCGCATTGTATGGGTGTTTGTTACGTTACATTCACTAGTAGGAGTGAGAAACACATCACAGGGTGGGGTGAATCCGAGTGTCTGAATTAGGAGAGGCAGTGAGTGGCAATATAGGATGGAGAAAAGCACCGCGGGGTGGTCAGGATTTGGGAAGTCAGGGAACATGCAGTGGCAATGTAGGATAGTTTTCTGAAAAACGTCACGGGCTGGTGCGCATTGTGTGGGTGTGTGTTGCATTACATTCACTTGTAGGAGTGAGAAAAACATCACGGGATGGTGTGAATCGGAGGTTCTGAATTAGGATAGGCATTGAGTGGCAATGTAGGATGGAGAAAAGCACCGCGGGGTGGTCAGCATGGGGAGGTCTGGGAACATGCAGTGGCAATGTAGGATAGCTTTCTGAAAAAGATCGCGGGGTGGTGCGCATTGTATGGGTGTGTGTTACATTACATTAACTAGTATGAGTGAGAAAAACATCTGGGGGTGGTGCGGATTGTATGGTTGTGTTTTACATTACTTTCACTAGTAGGAGTGATAAAAACATCATGGTGTGGGGCGCATTGTATGGGTGTGTGTTACATTACATTCACTAGTAGGAGTGACAAAAACATCACGGGGTGGTGTGAATCAGAGGGTCTGAATTAGGATAGGCAGTGAGTGGCAAAGTAGGATGGAGAAAAGCACCGCGGGGTGGTCAGTATGGGGAGGTCAGGGAACATGCAGTGGCAATGTAGGATAGGTTTCTGAAAAACATCGCGGGGTGGTGCGCATTGTGTGGGTGTGTGTTACATTTCATTCACTAGTATGAGTGAGAAAAACATCACGGGGTGGTGTGAATCAGAGGGTCTGAATTAGGTTACGCAGTGAGTGGCAATATAGGATGGAGAAAAGCACCGCGGGGTGGTCAGCATTGGGGAAGTCAGGGAACATGCAGTGGCAATGTAGGATAGCTTTCTGAAAAACGTCACGGGCTGGTGCGCATTGTGTGGGTGTGTGTTGCATTACATTCACTTGTAGGAGTGAGAAAAACATCACGGGATGGTGTGAATCGGAGGTTCTGAATTAGGATAGGCATTGAGTGCCAATGTAGGATGGAGAAAAGCACCGCGGGGTGGTCAGCATGGGGAGGTCTGGGAACATGCAGTGGCAATGTAGGATAGGTTTCTGAAAAAGATCGCGGGGTGGTGCGCATTGTATGTGTGTGTGTTACATTACATTAACTAGTATGAGTGAGAAAAACATCTGGGGGTGGTGCGGATTGTATGGTTGTGTTTTACATTACATTCACTAGTAGGAGTGATAAAAACATCATGGGGTGGGGCGCATTGTATGGGTGTGTGTTACATTACATTCACTAGTAGGAATGACAAAAACATCACGGGGTGGTGTGAATCAGAGGGTCTGAATTAGAATAGGCAGTGAGTGGCAATGTAGGATGGAGAAAAGCACCGCGGGGTGGTCAGTATGGGGAGGTCAGGGAACATGCAGTGGCAATGTAGGATAGGTTTCTGAAAAACATCGCGGGGTGGTGCGCATTGTATGGGTGTGTGTTACATTTCATTCACTAGTATGAGTGAGAAAAACATCACGGGGTGGTGTGAATCAGAGGGTCTGAATTAGGATACGCAGTGAGTGACAATGTAGGATGGAGAAAAGCACCGCGGGGTCGTCAGCATGGGGAGGTCAGGGAACATGCAGTGGCAATGTAGGATAGGTTTCTGAAAAACATCGCGGGGTGGTGCGCATTGTGTGGGTGTGTGTTCATTACATTCACTAGTAGGAGTGAGAAAAACATCACGGGGTGGTGCGCATTGTATGGGTGTGTGTTACATTACATTCACTAGTAGGAGTGAGAAAAACATGTCAGGGTTGTGCGCAGTGTATGGGTGTGTGTTACATTACATACACTAGTAGGAGTAAGAAAAACATCACGGGGTGGTGCGCATTGTATGGATGAGTGTTACATTACATTCACTAGTAGGAGTGAGAAAAACATCACGAGGTGGTGAGAATCGGAGGGACTGAATTAGGTTAGGCAGTGAGTGGCAATGTAGGATGGAGAAAAGCACCGCGGGGTGGTCAGCATCGGGAGGTCAGGGAACATAGAGTGGCAATGTAGGATAGGTTTCTGAAAAATATCGCTTGGTGGTGCGCATTGTATGGGTGTGTGTTACATTACATTCACTAGTAGGAGTGAGAAAAACTTCACGGGGTGGTGTGAATCGGAGTGTCTGAATTAGGATAGGCAGTGAGTGGCAATGTAGGATGGAGAAAAGCACCGCGGGGTGGTCAGTATGGGGAGGTCAGGGAACATGCAGTGGCAATGTAGGATAGTTTTCTGAAAAACATCACGGGGTGGTGCGCATTGTCTGGGTGTGTGTTACAATACATTCACTAGTAGGAGTGAGAAAAACATCACGGGGTGTTGTGAATCAGAGGGTCTGAATTAGGATACGCAGTGAGTGACAATGTAGGATGGAGAAAAGCACCGCGGGGTCGTCAGCATGGGGAGGTCAGGGAACATGCAGTGGCAATGTAGGATAGGTTTCTGAAAAACATCGCGGGGTGGTGCGCATTGTGTGGGTGTGTGTTCATTACATTCACTAGTAGGAGTGAGAAAAACGTCACGGGGTGGTGCGCATTGTATGGGTGTGTGTTACATTACATTCACTAGTAGGAGTGAGAAAAACATCACGGGGTGGTGTGAATCGGAGGGTCTGAATTAGGATAGGCAGTGCGTGGCAATGTAGGATGGAGAAAAGCATCGCGGGGTGGTCAGCATTGGGGAAGTCTGGGAACATGCAGTGGCAATGTAGGATAGGTTTCTGAAAAACATCGCGGGGTGGTGCGCATTGTATGGGTGTGTGTTACATTACATTAACTAGTAGGAGTGAGAAAAACATCACGGGGTGGTGCGGATTGTATGGTTGTGTGTTACATTACATTCACTAGTAGGACTGATAAAAACATCACGGGGTGGGGCGCATTGTATGGGTGTGTGTTACATTACATTCACTAGTAGGAGTGAGAAAAACATCACGGGGTGGTGTGAATCAGAGGGTCTGAATTAGGATACGCAGTGAGTGGCAATGTAGGATGGAGAAAAGCACCGCGGGGTGGTCAGTATGGTTAGGTCAGGGAACATGCAGTGGCAATGTAGGATAGGTTTCTGAAAAACATCGCTGGGTGGTGCACATTGTATGGGTGTGTGTTACATTATATTCACTAGTAGGAGTGAGAAAAACATCACGGGGTGGTGTGAATCGGAGGGTCTGAATTAGGATAGGCAGTGAGTGGCAATGTATGATGGAGAAAAGCACCGCGGGGTGGTCAGCTTGGGGAGGTCAGGGAACATGCAGTGGCAATGTTGGATAGGTTTCTGAAAAACATCGCGGGGTGGTGCGCATTGGATGGGTGTGTGTTACATTACATTAACAAGTAGGAGTTAGAAAAACATCACAGGGTGGTGTGAATAGGAACGTCTGAATTAGGATAGGCAGTGAGTGGCAATGTAGGATGGAGAAAAGCACCGCGGGGTGGTCAGCATGGGGAGGTCAGGGAACATGCAGTGGCAATGTAGGATAGGTTTCTGAAAAACATCGCGGGGTGGTGCGCATTGTATGGGTGTGTGTTACATTACATTCACTAGTAGGAGTGAGAAAAACATCACGGGGTGGTGCGCATTGTATGGGTGTGTGTTACATTACATTAACTAGTATGAGTGAGAAAAACATCTGGGGGTGGTGCGGATTGTATGGTTGTGTTTTACATTACATTCACTGGTAGGAGTGATAAAAACATCATGGGGTGGGGCGCATTGTATGGGTGTGTGTTACATTACATTCACTAGTAGGAGTGACAAAAACATCACGGGGTGGTGTGAATCAGAGTGTCTGAATTAGGATAGGCAGTGAGTGGCAATGTAAGATGGAGAAAAGCACCGCGGGGTGGTCAGTATGGGGAGGTCAGGGAACATGCAGTGGCAATGTAGGATAGGTTTCTGAAAAACATCGCGGGGTGGTGCGCATTGTATGGGTGTTTGTTACGTTACATTCACTAGTAGGAGTGAGAAACACATCACAGGTTGGGGTGAATCCGAGTGTCTGAATTAGGAGAGGCAGTGAGTGGCAATATAGGATGGAGAAAAGCACCGCGGGGTGGTCAGCATTGGGGAAGTCAGGGAACATGCAGTGGCAATGTAGGATCGTTTTCGGAAAAACGTCACGGGCTGGTGCGCATTGTGTGGGTGTGTGTTGCATTACATTCACTTGTAGGAGTGAGAAAAACATCATGGGATGGTGTGAATCGGAGGTTCTGAATTAGGATAGGCATTGAGTGGCAATGTAGGATGGAGAAAAGCACCGCGGGGTGCTCAGCATGGGGAGGTCTGGGAACATGCAGTGGCAATGTAGGATAGCTTTCTGAAAAAGATCGCGGGGTGGTGCGCATTGTATGGGTGTGTGTTACATTACATTAACTAGTATGAGTGAGAAAAACATCTGGGGGTGGTGCGGATTGTATGGTTGTGTTTTACATTACATTCACTAGTAGGAGTGATAAAAACATCATGGGGTGGGGCGCATTGTATGGGTGTGTGTTACATTACATTCACTAGTAGGAGTGACAAAAACATCACGGGGTGGTGTGAATCAGAGTGTCTGAATTAGGATAGGCTGTGAGTGGCAATGTAGGATGGAGAAAAGCACCGCGGTGTGGTCAGTATGGGGAGGTCAGGGAACATGCATTGGCAATGTAGGATAGGTTTCTGAAAAACATCGCGGGGTGGTGCGCATTGTGTGGGTGTGTGTTACATTTCATTCACTAGTATGAGTGAGAAAAACATCACGGGGTGGTGTGAATCAGAGGGTCTGAATTAGCATACGCAGTGAGTGGGAATACAGGATGGAGAAAAGCACCGCGGGGTGGTCAGCATTGGGGAAGTCAGGGAACATGCAGTGGCAATGTAGGATAGTTTTCTGAAAAACGTCACGGGCTGGTGCGCATTGTGTGGGTGTGTGTTGCATTACATTCACTTGTAGGAGTGAGAAAAACATCACGGGATGGTGTGAATCGGAGGTTCTGAATTAGGATAGGCATTGAGTGGCAATGTAGGATGGAGAAAAGCACCGCGGGGTGGTCAGCATGGGGAGGTCTGGGAACATGCAGTGGCAATGTAGGATAGGTTTCTGAAAAAGATCGCGGGGTGGTGCGCATTGTATGTGTGTGTGTTACATTACATTAACTAGTATGAGTGAGAAAAACACCTGGGGGTGGTGCGGATTGTATGGTTGTGTTTTACATTACATTCACTAGTAGGAGTGATAAAAACATCATGGGGTGGGGCGCATTGTATGGGTGTGTGTTACATTACATTCACTAGTAGGAGTGACAAAAACATCACGGGGTGGTGTGAATCAGAGGGTCTGAATTAGGATAGGCAGTGAGTGGCAATGTAGGATGGAGAAAAGCGCCGCGGGGTGGTCAGTATGGGGAGGTCAGGGAACATGCAGTGGCAATGTAGGATAGGTTTCTGAAAAACATCGCGGGGTGGTGCGCATTGTATGGGTGTGTGTTACATTTCACTCACTAGTATGAGTGAGAAAAACATCACGGGGTGTTGTGAATCAGAGGGTCTGAATTAGGATACGCAGTGAGTGACAATGTAGGATGGAGAAAAGCACTTCGGGTTCGTCAGCATGGGGAGGTCAGGGAACATGCAGTGGCAATGTAGGATAGGTTTCTGAAAAACATCGCGGGGTGGTGCGCATTGTGTGGGTGTGTGTTCATTACATTCACTAGTAGGAGTGAGAAAAACATCACGGGGTGGTGCGCATTGTATGGGTGTGTGTTACATTACATTCACTAGTAGGAGTGAGAAAAACATGACAGGGTTGTGCGCATTGTATGGGTGTGTGTTACATTACATTCACTAGTAGGAGTAAGAAAAACATCACGGGGTGGTGCGCATTGTATGGGTGTGTGTTACATTACATTCACTAGTAGGAGTGAGAAAAACATCACGAGGTGGTGAGAATCGGAGGGTTTGAATTAGGTTAGGCAGTGAGTGGCAATGTAGGATGGAGAAAAGCACCGCGGGGTGGTCAGCATCGGGAGGTCAGGGAACATAGAGTGGCAATGTAGGATAGGTTTCTGAAAAATATCGCGGGGTGGTGCGCATTGTATGGGTGTGTGTTACATTACATTCACTAGTAGGAGTGAGAAAAACATCACGGGGTGGTGTGAATCAGAGGGTCTGAATTAGGATACGCAGTGAGTGACAATGTAGGATGGAGAAAAGCACCGCGGGGTCGTCAGCATGGGGAGGTCAGGGAACATGCAGTGGCAATGTAGGATAGGTTTCTGAAAAACATCGCGGGGTGGTGCGCATTGTGTGGGTGTGTGTTCATTACATTCACTAGTAGGAGTGAGAAAAACATCACGGGGTGGTGCGCATTGTATGGGTGTGTGTTACATTACATTCACTAGTAGGAGTGAGAAAAACATGTCAGGGTTGTGCGCAGTGTATGGGTGTGTGTTACATTACATACACTAGTAGGAGTAAGAAAAACATCACGGGGTGGTGCGCATTGTATGGATGAGTGTTACATTACATTCACTAGTAGGAGTGAGAAAAACATCACGAGGTGGTGAGAATCGGAGGGACTGAATTAGGTTAGGCAGTGAGTGGCAATGTAGGATGGAGAAAAGCACCGCGGGGTGGTCAGCATCGGGAGGTCAGGGAACATAGAGTGGCAATGTAGGATAGGTTTCTGAAAAATATCGCTTGGTGGTGCGCATTGTATGGGTGTGTGTTACATTACATTCACTAGTAGGAGTGAGAAAAACTTCACGGGGTGGTGTGAATCAGAGGGTCTGAATTAGGATAGGCAGTGAGTAGCAATGTAGGATGGAGAAAAGCACCGCGTGGTGGTCAGCATGGGGAGGTCAGGGAACATGCAGTGGCAATGTAGGATAGGTTTTTGAAAATCATCGCGGGGTGGTGCGCATTGTATGGGTGTGTGTTACATTACATTGACTAGTAGGAGTGAGAAAAACATCACGGGGTGGTGTGAATCGGAGGGTCTGAATTAGGATAGGCAGTGAGTGGCAATGTAGGATGGAGAAAAGCACCGCGGGGTGGTCAGCATGGGGAAGTCAGGGAACATGCAGTGGCAATGTAGGATAGGTTTCTGAAAAACATCGCGGGGTGGTGCGCATTGTATGGCTGTGTGTTACATTACATTCACTAGTAGGAGTGAGAAACACATCACAGGGTGCGGTGAATCCGAGTGTCTGAATTAGGAGAGGCAGTGAGTTTCAATATAGGATGGAGAAAAGCACCGCGGGGTGGTCAGCATTGGGGAAGTCAGGGAACATGCAGTGGCAAAGTAGGATAGTTTTCTGAAAAACGTCACGGGCTGGTGCGCATTGTATGGGTGTGTGTTACATTGCATTCACTAGTAGGAGTGAGAAAAACATCACGGGGTGGTGCGCATTGTATGAGTGTGTGTTACATTACATTCACTAGTAGGAGTGAGAAAAACATCACGGGGTGGTGCGCATTGTATGGGTGTGTGTTACATTACATTAACTAGTATGAGTGAGAAAAACATCTGGGGGTGGTGCGGATTGTATGGTTGTGTTTTACATTACATTCACTGGTAGGAGTGATAAAAACATCATGGGGTGGGGCGCATTGTATGGGTGTGTGTTACATTACATTCACTAGTAGGAGTGACAAAAACATCACGGGGTGGTGTGAATCAGAGTGTCTGAATTAGGATAGGCAGTGAGTGGCAATGTAGGATGGAGAAAAGCACCGCGGGGTGGTCAGTATGGGGAGGTCAGGGAACATGCAGTGGCAATGTAGGATAGGTTTCTGAAAAACATCGCGGGGTGGTGCGCATTGTGTGGGTGTGTGTTACATTTCATTCACTAGTATGAGTGAGAAAAACATCACGGGGTGGTGTGAATCAGAGGGTCTGAATTAGGATACGCAGTGAGTGGCAATATAGGATGGAGAAAAGCACCGCGGGGTGGTCAGCATTGGGGAAGTCAGGGAACATGCAGTGGCAATGTAGGATAGTTTTCTGAAAAACGTCACGGGCTGGTGCGCATTGTGTGGGTGTGTGTTGCATTACATTCACTTGTAGGAGTGAGAAAAACATCACGGGATGGTGTGAATCGGAGGTTCTGAATTAGGATAGGCATTGAGTGGCAATGTAGGATGGAGAAAAGCACCGCGGGGTGGTCAGCATGGGGAGGTCTGGGAACATGCAGTGGCAATGTAGGATAGGTTTCTGAAAAAGATCGCGGGGTGGTGCGCATTGTATGTGTGTGTGTTACATTACATTAACTAGTATGAGTGAGAAAAACACCTGGGGGTGGTGCGGATTGTATGGTTGTGTTTTACATTACATTCACTAGTAGGAGTGATAAAAACATCATGGGGTGGGGCGCATTGTATGGGTGTGTGTTACATTACATTCACTAGTAGGAGTGACAAAAACATCACGGGGTGGTGTGAATCAGAGGGTCTGAATTAGGATAGGCAGTGAGTGGCAATGTAGGATGGAGAAAAGCGCCGCGGGGTGGTCAGTATGGGGAGGTCAGGGAACATGCAGTGGCAATGTAGGATAGGTTTCTGAAAAATATCGCGGGGTGGTGCGCATTGTATGGGTGTGTGTTACATTTCATTCACTAGTATGAGTGAGAAAAACATCACGGGGTGTTGTGAATCAGAGGGTCTGAATTAGGATACGCAGTGAGTGACAATGTAGGATGGAGAAAAGCACCGTGGGGTCGTCAGCATGGGGAGGTCAGGGAACATGCAGTGGCAATGTAGGATAGGTTTCTGAAAAACATCGCGGGGTGGTGCGCATTGTGTGGGTGTGTGTTCATTACATTCACTAGTAGGAGTGAGAAAAACATCACGGGGTGGTGCGCATTGTATGGGTGTGTGTTACATTACATTCACTAGTAGGAGTGAGAAAAACATGACAGGGTTGTGCGCATTGTATTGGTGTGTGTTACATTACATTCACTAGTAGGAGTAAGAAAAACATCACGGGGTGGTGCGCATTGTATGGGTGTGTGTTACATTACATTCACTAGTAGGAGTGAGAAAAACATCACGGGATTGTGTGAATCGGAGGTTCTGAATTAGGATAGGCAGTGAGTGGCAATGTAGGATGGAGAAAAGCACCGCGGGGTGGTCAGCATGGGGAGGTCTGGGAACATGCAGTGGCAATGTAGGATAGGTTTCTGAAAAACATCGCGGGGTGGTGCGCATTGTATGGGTGTGTGTTACATTACATTAACTAGTAGGAGTGAGAAAAACATCACGGGGTGGTGCGGATTGTATGGTTGTGTGTTACATTACATTCACTAGTAGGAGTGATAAAAACATCACGGGGTGGGGCGCATTGTATGGGTGTGTGTTACATTACATTCACTAGTAGGAGTGAGAAAAACATCACGGGGTGGTGTGAATCAGAGGGTCTGAATTAGGATAGGCAGTGAGTGGCAATGTAGGATGGAGAAAAGCACCGCGGGGTGGTCAGTATGGGGAGGTCAGGGAACATGCAGTGGCAATGTAGGATAGGTTTCTGAAAAACATCGCCGGGTGGTGCACATTGTATGGGTGTGTGTTACATTATATTCACTAGTAGGAGTGAGAAAAACATCACGGGGTGGTGTGAATCGGAGGGTCTGAATTAGGATAGGCAGTGAGTGGCAATGTATGATGGAGAAAAGCACCGCGGGGTGGTCAGCTTGGGGAGGTCAGGGAACATGCAGTGGCAATGTTGGATAGGTTTCTGAAAAACATCGCGGGGTGGTGCGCATTGCATGGGTGTGTGTTACATTACATTAACAAGTAGGAGTTAGAAAAACATCACAGGGTGGTGTGAATAGGAACGTCTGAATTAGGATAGGCAGTGAGTGGCAATGTAGGATGGAGAAAAGCACCGCGGGGTGGTCAGCATGGGGAGGTCAGGGAACATGCAGTGGCAATGTAGGATACGTTTCTGAAAAACATCGCGGGGTGGTGCGCATTGTATGGGTGTGTGTTACATTACATTCACTAGTAGGAGTGAGAAAAACATCACGGGGTGGTGTAAATCGGAGGGTCTGAATTAGGATAGGCAGTGAGTGGCAATGTAGGATGGAGAAAAGCACCGCGTGGTGGTCAGCATGGGGAGGTCAGGGAACATGCAGTGGCAATGTAGGATAGGTTTTTGAAAATCATCGCGGGGTGGTGCGCATTGTATGGGTGTGTGTTACATTACATTCACTAGTAGGAGTGAGAAAAACATCACGGGGTGGTGTGAATCGGAGGGTCTGAATTAGGATAGGCAGTGATTGGCAATGTAGGATGGAGAAAAGCACCGCGCGGTGGTCAGCATGGGGAAGTCAGGGAACAGGCAGTGGCAATGTAGGATAGGTTTCTGAAAAACATCGCGGGGTGGTGCGCATTGTATGGGTGTTTGTTACGTTACATTCACTAGTAGGAGTGAGAAACACATCACAGGGTGGGGTGAATCCGAGTGTCTGAATTAGGAGAGGCAGTGAGTGGCAATATAGGATGGAGAAAAGCACCGCGGGGTGGTCAGCATTGGGGAAGTCAGGGAACATGCAGTGGCAATGTAGGATAGTTTTCTGAAAAACGTCACGGGCTGGTGCGCATTGTGTGGGTGTGTGTTGCTTTACATTCACTTGCAGGAGTGAGAAAAACATCACGGGATGGTGTGAATCGGAGGTTCTGAATTAGGATAGGCATTGAGTGGCAATGTAGGATGGAGAAAAGCACCGCGGAGTGGTCAGCATGGGGAGGTCTGGGAACATGCAGTGGCAATGTAGGATAGCTTTCTGAAAAAGATCGCGGGGTGGTGCGCATTGTATGGGTGTGTGTTACATTACATTAACTAGTATGAGTGAGAAAAACATCTGGGGGTGGTGCGGATTGTATGGTTGTGTTTTACATTACATTCACTAGTGGGAGTGATAAAAACATCATGGGGTGGGGCGCATTGTATGGGTGTGTGTTAAATTACATTCACTAGTAGGAGTGACAAAAACATCACGGGGTGGTGTGAATCAGAGGGTCTGAATTAGGATAGGCAGTGAGTGGCAATGTAGGATGGAGAAAAGCACCGCGGGGTGGTCAGTATGGGGAGGTCAGGGAACATGCAGTGGCAATGTAGGATAGGTTTCTGAAAAACATCGCGGGGTGGTGCACATTGTGTGTGTGTGTGTTACATTTCATTCACTAGTATGAGTGAGAAAAACATCACGGGGTGGTGTGAATCAGAGGGTCTGAATTAGGATACACAGTGAGTTGCAATATAGGATGGAGAAAAGCACTGCGGGGTGGTCAGCATTGGGGAAGTCAGGGAACATGCAGTGGCAATGTAGGATAGTTTTCTGAAAAACGTCACGGGCTGGTGCGCATTGTGTGGGTGTGTGTTGCATTACATTCACTTGTAGGAGGGAGAAAAACATCACGGGATGGTGTGAATCGGAGGTTCTGAATTAGGATAGGCATTGAGTGGCAATATAGGATGGAGAAAAGCACCGCGTGGTGGTCAGCATGGGGAGGTCTGGGAACATGCAGTGGCAATGTAGGATAGGTTTCTGAAAAAGATCGCGGGGTCGTGCGCATTGTATGTGTGTGTGCTACATTACATTAACTAGTAGGAGTGAGAAAAACATCACGGGGTGGTGCGCATTGTATGGGTGTGTGTTACATTACATTCACTAGTGGGAGTGAGAAAAACATGACAGGGTTGTGCGCATTGTATGGGTGTGTGTTACATTACATTCACTAGTAGGAGTAAGAAAAACATCACGGGGTGGTGCGCATTGTATGGGTGTGTGTTACATTACATTCACTAGTAGGAGTGAGAAAAACATCACGAGGTGGTGAGAATCGGAGGGTCTGAATTAGGTTAGGCAGTGAGTGTCAATGTAGGATGGAGAAAAGCACCGCGGGGTGGTCAGCATCAGGAGGTCAGGGAACATAGAGTGGCAATGTAGGATAGGTTTCTGAAAAATATCGCGGGGTGGTGCGCATTGTATGGGTGTGTGTTACATTACATTCACTAGTAGGAGTGAGAAAAACTTCACGGGGTGGTGTGAATCGGAGTGTCTGAATTAGGATAGGCAGTGAGTGGCAATGTAGGATGGAGAAAAGCACCGCGGGGTGGTCAGTATGGGGAGGTCAGGGAACATGCAGTGGCAATGTAGGATAGTTTTCTGAAAAACATCACGGGGTGGTGCGCATTGTATGGGTGTGTGTTACAATACATTCACTAGTAGGAGTGAGAAAAACAACACGGGGTGGTGTGAATCGGAGGGTCTGAATTAGGATAGGCAGTGAGTGGCAATGCAGGATGGGGAAAAGCACCGCGGGGTGGTCAGCATGGGGAGGTCAGGGAACATGCAGTGGCAATGTAGGATAGGTTTCTGAAAAACATCGCGGGGTGGTGCGCATTGTATGGGTGTGTGTTACATTACATTCACTAGTAGGAGTGAGAAAAACATCACGGGGTGGTGTGAATCGGAGGGTCTGAATGAGGATAGGCAGTGCGTGGCAATGTAGGATGGAGAAAAGCACCGCGGGGTGGACAGCATTGGGGAAGTCAGGGAACATGCAGTGGCAATGTAGGATAGTTTTCTGAAAAATATCACGTGGTGGTGCACATTGTATGGGTGTGTGTTACATTACATTCACTAGTAGGAGTGAGAAAACCATCACGGGGTGGTGTGAATCGGAGGGTCTGAATTAGGATAGGCAGTGAGTAGCAGTGTAGGATGGAGAAAAGCACCGCGTGGTGGTCAGCATGGGGAGGTCAGGGAACATGCAGTGGCAATGTAGGATAGGTTTTTGAAAATCATCGTGGGGTGGTGCGCATTGTGTGGGTGTGTGTTACATTACATTGACTAGTAGGAGTGAGAAAAACATCACGGGGTGGTGTGAATCGGAGGGTCTGAATTAGGATAGGCAGTGAGTGGCAATGTAGGATGGAGAAAAGCACCGCGGGGTGGTCAGCATGGGGAAGTCAGGGAACATGCAGTGGCAATGTAGGATAGGTTTCTGAAAAACATCGCGGGGTGGTGCGCATTGTATGGGTGTGTGTTACATTACATTCACTAGTAGGAGTGAGAAACACATCACAGGGTGGGGTGAATCCGAGTGTCTGAATTAGGAGAGGCAGTGAGTGGCAATATAGGATGGAGAAAAGCACCGCGGGGTGGTCAGCATTGGGGAAGTCAGGGAACATGCAGTGGCAAAGTAGGATAGTTTTCTGAAAAACGTCACGGGCTGGTGCGCATTGTGTGGGTGTGTGTTACATTACATTCACTAGTAGGAGTGAGAAAAACATCACGGGATTGTGTGAATCGGAGGTTCTGAATTAGGATAGGCAGTGAGTGGCAATGTAGGATGGAGAAAAGCACCGCGGGGTGGTCAGCATGGGGAGGTCTGGGAACATGCAGTGGCAATGTAGGATAGGTTTCTGAAAAACATCGCGGGGTGGTGCGCATTGTATGGGTGTGTGTTACATTACATTAACTAGTAGGAGTGAGAAAAACATCACGGGGTGGTGCGGATTGTATGGTTGTGTGTTACATTACATTCACTAGTAGGAGTGATAAAAACATCACGGGGTGGGGCGCATTGTATGGGTGTGTGTTACATTACATTCACTAGTAGGAGTGAGAAAAACATCACGTGGTGGTGTGAATCAGAGGGTCTGAATTAGGATAGGCAGTGAGTGGCAATGTAGGATGGAGAAAAGCACCGCGGGGTGGTCAGTATGGGGAGGTCAGGGAACATGCAGTGGCAATGTAGGATAGGTTTCTGAAAAACATCGCCGGGTGGTGCACATTGTATGGGTGTGTGTTACATTATATTCACTAGTAGGAGTGAGAAAAACATCACGGGGTGGTGTGAATCGGAGGGTCTGAATTAGGATAGGCAGTGAGTGGCAATGTATGATGGAGAAAAGCACCGCGTGGCGGTCAGCTTGGGGAGGTCAGGGAACATGCAGTGGCAATGTTGGATAGGTTTCTGAAAAACATCGCGGGGTGGTGCGCATTGGATGGGTGTGTGTTACATTACATTAACAAGTAGGAGTTAGAAAAACATCACAGGGTGGTGTGAATCGGAGGGTCTGAATTAGGATAGGCAGTGAGTGGCAATGTAGGATGGAGAAAAGCACCGCGTGGTGGTCAGCATGGGGAGGTCAGGGAACATGCAGTGGCAATGTACGATAGGTTTTTGAAAATCATCGCGGGGTGGTGCGCATTGTATGGGTGTGTGTTACATTACATTCACTAGTAGGAGTGAGAAAAACATCACGGGGTGGTGTGAATCAGAGGGTCTGAATTAGGATAGGCAGTGAGTGGCAAGTTAGGATGGAGAAAAGCACCGCGGGGTGGTCAGTATGGGGAGGTCAGGGAACATGCAGTGGCAATGTAGGATAGGTTTCTGAAAAACATCGCCGGTTGGTGCACATTGTATGGGTGTGTGTTACATTATATTCACTAGTAGGAGTGAGAAAAACATCACGGGGTTGTGTGAATCGGAGGGTCTGAATTAGGATAGGCAGTGAGTGGCAATGTATGATGGAGAAAAGCACCGCGGGGTGGTCAGCTTGGGGAGGTCAGGGAACATGCAGTGGCAATGTTGGATAGGTTTCTGAAAAACATCGCGGGGTGGTGCGCATTGTATGGGTGTGTGTTACATTACATTAACAAGTAGGAGTTAGAAAAACATCACAGGATGGTGTGAATAGGAACGTCTGAATTAGGATAGGCGGTGAGTGGCAATGTAGGATGGAGAAAAGCACCGCGGGGTGGTCAGCATGGGGAGGTCAGGGAACATGCAGTGGCAATGTAGGATACCTTTCTGAAAAACATCGCGGGGTGGTGCGCATTGTATGGGTGTGTGTTACATTACATTCACTAGTAGGAGTGAGAAAAACGTCACGGGGTGGTGTGAATCGGAGGGTCTAAATTAGGATAGGCAGTGAGTGGCAATGTAGGAGGGAGAAAAGCACCGCGGGGTGGTCAGCATGGGGAGGTCAGGGAACATGCAGTGGCAATGTAGGATAGGATTCTGAAAAACATCACGGGGTGGTGCGCATTGTTTGGGTGTGTGCTACATTACATTCACTAGTCGGAGTTAGAAAAACATCACGGGGTGGCGTGAATCAGAGGGTCTGAATTAGGAATGGCAGTGAGTGACAATGTAGGATGGAGAAAAGCACCGCGGGGTCGTCAGCAAGGGGAGGTCAAGGAACAGGCAGTGGCTATGTAGGATATGTTTCTGAAAAACATTGCGGGTTGGTGCGCATTGTA
This sequence comes from Cavia porcellus, assembly GCF_034190915.1. Taxonomy (NCBI): domain Eukaryota; kingdom Metazoa; phylum Chordata; class Mammalia; order Rodentia; family Caviidae; genus Cavia; species Cavia porcellus. The sequence continues at coordinate 882,376 of NW_026947595.1, read as the reverse complement.
TGGGTGTGTGTTACATTACATACACTAGTAGGAGTGAGAAAAACATCACAGGGTTGTGCGCATTGTATAGGTGTGTGTTACATTACATTCACTAGTAGGAGTAAGAAAAACATCACGGGGTGGTGCGCATTGTATGGGTGTGTGTTACATTACATTCACTAGTAGGAGTGAGAAAAACACCACGAGGTGGTGAGAATCGGAGGGTCTGAATTCGGTTAGGCAGTGAGTGGCAATGTAGGATGGAGAAAAGCACCGCGGGGTAGTCATCATGGGGAGGTCAGGGAACATAGAGTGGCAATGTAGGATAGGTTTCTGAAAAATATCGCGGGGTGGTGCGCATTGTATGGGTGTGTGTTACATTACATTCACTAGTAGGAGTGAGAAAAACATCACGGGGTGGTGTGAATCGGAGGGTCTGAATTAGGATAGGCAGTGAGTGGCAATGTAGGATGGAGAAAAGCACCGCGGGGTGGTCAGTATGGGGAGGTCAGGGAACATGCAGTGGCAATGTAGGATAGATTTCTGAAAAACATCACGGGGTGGTGCGCATTGTATGGGTGTGTGTTACAATACATTCACTAGTAGGAGTGAGAAAAACATCACTGGTTGGTGTGATTCGGAGGGTCTGAATTAGGATAGGCAGTGAGTGGCAATGCAGGATGGGGAAAAGCACCGCGGGGTGGTCAGCATGGGGAGGTCAGGGAACATGCAGTGGCAATGTAGGATAGGTTTCTGAAAAACATCGCGGGGTGGTGCGCATTGTATGGGTGTGTGTTACATTACATTCACTAGTAGGAGTGAGAAAAACATCACGGGGTGGTGTGAATCGGAGGGTCTGAATTAGGATAGGCAGTGAGTGGCAATGTAGGAGGGAGAAAAGCACCGCGGGGTGGTCAACATGGGGAGGTCAGGGAACATGCAGTGGCAATGTAGGATAGGATTCTGAAAAACATCGCAGGGTTGTGCGCATTGTATGTGTGTGTTTTACATTACATTCTCTAGTAGGAGTGAGAAAAACATCACGGGGTGGTGCGCATTGTATGGGTGTGTGTTACATTACATTCACTAGTAGGAGTGAGAAAAACATCACGGGGTGGTGTGAATCAGAGGGTCTGCATTAGGAATGGCAGTGAGTGACAATGTAGGATGGAGAAAAGCACCGCGGGGTCGTCAGCAAGGGGAGGTCAGGGAACAGGCAGTGGTTATGTAGGATATGTTTCTGAAAAACATTGCGGGGTGGTGCGCATTGTATGGGTGTGTGTTACATTACATTCACTAGTAGGAGTGAGAAAAACATGACAGGGTTGTGCGCATTGTATGGGTGTGTGTTACATTACATTCACTAGTAGGAGTAAGAAAAACATCACGGGGTGGTGCGCATTGTATGGGTGTGTGTTACATTACATTCACTAGTAGGAGTGAGAAAAACATCACGAGGTGGTGAGAATCGGAGGGTCTGAATTAGGTTAGGCAGTGAGTGGCAATGTAGGATGGAGAAAAGCACCGCGGGGTGGTCAGCATGGGGAGGTCAGGGAACATAGAGTGGCAATGTAGGATAGGTTTCTGAAAAATATCGCGGGGTGGTGCGCATTGTATGGGTGTGTGTTACATTACATTCACTAGTAGGAGTGAGAAAAACTTCACGGGGTGGTGTGAATCGGAGGGTCTGAATTAGGATAGGCAGTGAGTGGCAATGTAGGATTTAGAAAAGCACCGCGGGGTGGTCAGTATGGGGAGGTCAGGGAACATGCAGTGGCAATGTAGGATAGTTTTCTGAAAAACATCACGGGGTGGTGCGCATTGTATGGGTGTGTGTTACAATACATTCACTAGTAGGAGTGAGAAAAACATCACGGGGTGGTGTGAATCGGAGGGTCTGAATTAGGATAGGCAGTGAGTGGCGATGCAGGATGGGGAAAAGCACCGTGGGGTGGTCAGCAGCGGGAGGTCAGGGAACATGCAGTGGCAATGTAGGATAGGTTTCTGAAAAATATCACGTGGTTGTGCGCATTGTATGGGTGTGTGTTACATTACATTAACTAGTATGAGTGAGAAAAACATCTGGGGGTGGTGCGGATTGTATGGTTGTGTTTTACATTACATTCACTAGTAGGAGTGATAAAAACATCATGGGGTTGGGCGCATTGTATGGGTGTGTGTTACATTACATTCACTAGTAGGAGTGAGAAAAACATCACGGGGTGGTGCGCATTGTATGGGTGTGTGTTACATTACATTCACTAGTAGGAGTTAGAAAAACATCACGCGGTGGTATGAATCGGAAGGTCTGAATTAGGATAGGCAGTGAGTGGCAATGTAGGATGGAGAAAAGCACCGCGGGGTGGTCAGTATGGGGAGGTCAGGGAACATGCAGTGGCAATGTAGGATAGGTTTCTGAGAAACATCGCCGGGTGGTGCACATTGTATGTGTGTGTGTTACATTATATTCACTAGTAGGAGTGAGAAAAACATGACGGGGTGGTGTGAATCGGAGGTTCTGAATTAGGATAGGCAGTGAGTGGCAATGCATGATGGAGAAAAGCACCGCGGGGTGGTCAGTATGGGGAGGTCAGGGAACATGCAGTGGCAATGTAGGATAGGTTTCTGAAAAACATCGCAGGGTGGTGCGCATTGTATGGGTGTGTGTTACATTACATTCACTAGTAGGAGTGAGAAAAACATCACGTGATGGTGTGAATCGGAGGTTCTGAATTAGGATAGGCAGTGAGTGGCAATGCAGGAGGGAGAACAGCACCGCGGGGTGGTCAGCATGGGGAGGTCAGGGAACATGCAGTGGCCATGTAGGATAGGATTCTGAAAAACATCGCGGGGTAGTGCGCATTGTATAGGTGTGTGTTACATTACATTCACTAGTAGGAGTAAGAAAAACATCACGGGGTGGTGAGCATTGTATGGGTGTGTGTTACATTACATTCACTAGTAGGAGTGAGAAAAACATCACGGGGTGGTGTGAATCGGAGGGTCTGAATTAGGATAGGCAGTGAGTGGCAATGTAGGATGGAGAATAGCACCACGGGGTGGTCTGTATGGGGAGGTCAGGGAACATGCAGTGGCAATGTAGGATAGATTTCTGAAAAACATCACGGGTTGGTGCGCATTGTATGGGTGTGTGTTACAATACATTCACTAGCAGGAGTGAGAAAAACATCACGGGGTGGTGTGAATCGGAGGGTCTGAATTAGGATAGGCAGTGAGTGGCAATGCAGGATGGGGAAAAGCACCGCGGGGTTGTCAGCATGGGGAGGTCAGGGAAAATGCAGTGGCAATGTAGGATAGGTTTCTGAAAAACATCGCGGGGTGGTGCGCATTGTATGGGTGTGTGTTACATTACATTCACTAGTAGGAGTGAAAAAAACATCACGGGGTGGTGTGAATCGGAGGGTCTGAATTAGGATAGGCAGTGAGTGGCAATGTAGGATGGAGAAAAGCACCGCGGGGTGGTCAGTATGGGGAGGTCAGGGAACATGCAGTGGCAATGTAGGATAGGTTTCTGAGAAACATCGCCGGGTGGTGCACATTGTATGTGTGTGTGTTACATTATATTCACTAGTAGGAGTCAGAAAAACATGACGGGGTGGTGTGAATCGGAGGTTCTGAATTAGGATAGGCAGTGAGTGGCAATGCATGATGGAGAAAAGCACCGCGGGGTGGTCAGTATGGGGAGGTCAGGGAACATGCAGTGGCAATGTAGGATAGGTTTCTGAAAAACATCGCGGGGTGGTGCGCATTGTATGGGTGTGTGTTACATTACATTCACTAGTAGGAGTGAGAAAAACATCACGTGATGGTGTGAATCGGAGGTTCTGAATTAGGATAGGCAGTGAGTGGCAATGCAGGAGGGAGAACAGCACCGCGGGGTGGTCAGCATGGGGAGGTCAGGGAACATGCAGTGGCCATGTAGGATAGGATTCTGAAAAACATCGCGGGGTGGTGCGCATTGTATAGGTGTGTGTTACATTACATTCACTAGTAGGAGTAAGAAAAACATCACGGGGTGGTGAGCATTGTATGGGTGTGTGTTACATTACATTCACTAGTAGGAGTGAGAAAAACATCACGGGGTGGTGTGAATCGGAGGGTCTGAATGAGGATAGGCAGTGCGTGGCAATGTAGGATGGAGAAAAGCACCGCGGGGTGGACAGCATTGGGGAAGTCAGGGAACATGCAGTGGCAATGTAGGATAGTTTTCTGAAAAATATCACGTGGTGGTGCACATTGTATGGGTGTGTGTTACATTACATTCACTAGTAGGAGTGAGAAAACCATCACGGGGTGGTGTGAATCGGAGGGTCTGAATTAGGATAGGCAGTGAGTAGCAGTGTAGGATGGAGAAAAGCACCGCGTGGTGGTCAGCATGGGGAGGTCAGGGAACATGCAGTGGCAATGTAGGATAGGTTTTTGAAAATCATCGCGGGGTGGTGCGCATTGTGTGGGTGTGTGTTACATTACATTGACTAGTAGGAGTGAGAAAAACATCACGGGGTGGTGTGAATCGGAGGGTCTGAATTAGGATAGGCAGTGAGTGGCAATGTAGGATGGAGAAAAGCACCGCGGGGTGGTCAGCATGGGGAAGTCAGGGAACATGCAGTGGCAATGTAGGATAGGTTTCTGAAAAACATCGCGGGGTGGTGCGCATTGTATGGGTGTGTGTTACATTACATTCACTAGTAGGAGTGAGAAACACATCACAGGGTGGGGTGAATCCGAGTGTCTGAATTAGGAGAGGCAGTGAGTGGCAATATAGGATGGAGAAAAGCACAGCGGGGTGGTCAGCATTGGGGAAGTCAGGGAACATGCAGTGGCAAAGTAGGATAGTTTTCTGAAAAACGTCACGGGCTGGTGCGCATTGTGTGGGTGTGTGTTACATTACATTCACTAGTAGGAGTGAGAAAAACATCACGGGATTGTGTGAATCGGAGGTTCTGAATTAGGATAGGCAGTGAGTGGCAATGTAGGATGGAGAAAAGCACCGCGGGGTGGTCAGCATGGGGAGGTCTGGGAACATGCAGTGGCAATGTAGGATAGGTTTCTGAAAAACATCGCGGGGTGGTGCGCATTGTATGGGTGTGTGTTACATTACATTAACTAGTAGGAGTGAGAAAAACATCACGGGGTGGTGCGGATTGTATGGTTGTGTGTTACATTACATTCACTAGTAGGAGTGATAAAAACATCACGGGGTGGGGCGCATTGTATGGGTGTGTTTTACATTACATTCACTAGTAGGAGTGAGAAAAACATCACGTGGTGGTGTGAATCAGAGGGTCTGAATTAGGATAGGCAGTGAGTGGCAATGTAGGATGGAGAAAAGCACCGCGGGGTGGTCAGTATGGGAGGTCAGGGAACATGCAGTGGCAATGTAGGATAGGTTTCTGAAAAACATCGCCGGGTGGTGCACATTGTATGGGTGTGTGTTACATTATATTCACTAGTAGGAGTGAGAAAAACATCACGGGGTGGTGTGAATCGGAGGGTCTGAATTAGGATAGGCAGTGAGTGGCAATGTATGATGGAGAAAAGCACCGCGTGGCGGTCAGCTTGGGGAGGTCAGGGAACATGCAGTGGCAATGTTGGATAGGTTTCTGAAAAACATCGCGGGGTGGTGCGCATTGGATGGGTGTGTGTTACATTACATTAACAAGTAGGAGTTAGAAAAACATCACAGGGTGGTGTGAATCGGAGGGTCTGAATTAGGATAGGCAGTGAGTGGCAATGTAGGATGGAGAAAAGCACCGCGTGGTGGTCAGCATGGGGAGGTCAGGGAACATGCAGTGGCAATGTACGATAGGTTTTTGAAAATCATCGCGGGGTGGTGCGCATTGTATGGGTGTGTGTTACATTACATTCACTAGTAGGAGTGAGAAAAACATCACGGGGTGGTGTGAATCAGAGGGTCTGAATTAGGATAGGCAGTGAGTGGCAATGTAGGATGGAGAAAAGCACCGCGGGGTGGTCAGTATGGGGAGGTCAGGGAACATGCAGTGGCAATGTAGGATAGGTTTCTGAAAAACATCGCCGGTTGGTGCACATTGTATGGGTGTGTGTTACATTATATTCACTAGTAGGAGTGAGAAAAACATCACGGGGTTGTGTGAATCGGAGGGTCTGAATTAGGATAGGCAGTGAGTGGCAATGTATGATGGAGAAAAGCACCGCGGGGTGGTCAGCTTGGGGAGGTCAGGGAACATGCAGTGGCAATGTTGGATAGGTTTCTGAAAAACATCGCGGGGTGGTGCGCATTGGATGGGTGTGTGTTACATTACATTAACAAGTAGGAGTTAGAAAAACATCACAGGATGGTGTGAATAGGAACGTCTGAATTAGGATAGGCGGTGAGTGGCAATGTAGGATGGAGAAAAGCACCGCGGGGTGGTCAGCATGGGGAGGTCAGGGAACATGCAGTGGCAATGTAGGATACCTTTCTGAAAAACATCGCGGGGTGGTGCGCATTGTATGGGTGTGTGTTACATTACATTCACTAGTAGGAGTGAGAAAAACGTCACGGGGTGGTGTGAATCGGAGGGTCTAAATTAGGATAGGCAGTGAGTGGCAATGTAGGAGGGAGAAAAGCACCGCGGGGTGGTCAGCATGGGGAGGTCAGGGAACATGCAGTGGCAATGTAGGATAGGATTCTGAAAAACATCACGGGGTGGTGCGCATTGTTTGGGTGTGTGCTACATTACATTCACTAGTCGGAGTTAGAAAAACATCACGGGGTGGCGTGAATCAGAGGGTCTGAATTAGGAATGGCAGTGAGTGACAATGTAGGATGGAGAAAAGCACCGCGGGGTCGTCAGCAAGGGGAGGTCAAGGAACAGGCAGTGGCTATGTAGGATATGTTTCTGAAAAACATTGCGGGTTGGTGCGCATTGTATGGGTGTGTGTTACATTACATACACTAGTAGGAGTGAGAAAAACATCACAGGGTTGTGCGCATTGTATAGGTGTGTGTTACATTACATTCACTAGTAGGAGTAAGAAAAACATCACGGGGTGGTGCGCATTGTATGGGTGTGTGTTACATTACATTCACTAGTAGGAGTGAGAAAAACATCACGAGGTGGTGAGAATCGGAGGGTCTGAATTCGGTTAGGCAGTGAGTGGCAATGTAGGATGGAGAAAAGCACCGCGGGGTAGTCATCATGGGGAGGTCAGGGAACATAGAGTGGCAATGTAGGATAGGTTTCTGAAAAATATCGCGGGGTGGTGCGCATTGTATGGGTGTGTGTTACATTACATTCACTAGTAGGAGTGAGAAAAACATCACGGGGTGGTGTGAATCGGAGGGTCTGAATTAGGATAGGCAGTGAGTGGCAATGTAGGATGGAGAAAAGCACCGCGGGGTGGTCAGTATGGGGAGGTCAGGGAACATGCAGTGGCAATGTAGGATAGATTTCTGAAAAACATCACGGGGTGGTGCGCATTGTATGGGTGTGTGTTACAATACATTCACTAGTAGGAGTGAGAAAAACATCACTGGTTGGTGTGATTCGGAGGGTCTGAATTAGGATAGGCAGTGAGTGGCAATGCAGGATGGGGAAAAGCACCGCGGGGTGGTCAGCATGGGGAGGTCAGGGAACATGCAGTGGCAATGTAGGATAGGTTTCTGAAAAACATCGCGGGGTGGTGCGCATTGTATGGGTGTGTGTTACATTACATTCACTAGTAGGAGTGAGAAAAACATCACGGGGTGGTGTGAATCGGAGGGTCTGAATTAGGATAGGCAGTGAGTGGCAATGTAGGAGGGAGAAAAGCACCGCGGGGTGGTCAACATGGGGAGGTCAGGGAACATGCAGTGGCAATGTAGGATAGGATTCTGAAAAACATCGCAGGGTTGTGCGCATTGTATGTGTGTGTTTTACATTACATTCTCTAGTAGGAGTGAGAAAAACATCACGGGGTGGTGCGCATTGTATGGGTGTGTGTTACATTACATTCACTAGTAGGAGTGAGAAAAACATCACGGGGTGGTGTGAATCAGAGGGTCTGCATTAGGAATGGCAGTGAGTGACAATGTAGGATGGAGAAAAGCACCGCGGGGTCGTCAGCAAGGGGAGGTCAGGGAACAGGCAGTGGCTATGTAGGATATGTTTCTGAAAAACATTGCGGGGTGGTGCGCATTGTATGGGTGTGTGTTACATTACATTCACTAGTAGGAGTGAGAAAAACATGACAGGGTTGTGCGCATTGTATGGGTGTGTGTTACATTACATTCACTAGTAGGAGTAAGAAAAACATCACGGGGTAGTGCGCATTGTATGGGTGTGTGTTACATTACATTCACTAGTAGGAGTGAGAAAAACATCACGAGGTGGTGAGAATCGGAGGGTCTGAATTAGGTTAGGCAGTGAGTGGCAATGTAGGATGGAGAAAAGCACCGCGGGGTGGTCAGCATGGGGAGGTCAGGGAACATAGAGTGGCAATGTAGGATAGGTTTCTGAAAAATATCGCGGGGTGGTGCGCATTGTATGGGTGTGTGTTACATTACATTCACTAGTAGGAGTGAGAAAAACTTCACGGGGTGGTGTGAATCGGAGGGTCTGAATTAGGATAGGCAGTGAGTGGCAATGTAGGATTTAGAAAAGCACCGCGGGGTGGTCAGTATGGGGAGGTCAGGGAACATGCAGTGGCAATGTAGGATAGTTTTCTGAAAAACATCACGGGGTGGTGCGCATTGTATGGGTGTGTGTTACAATACATTCACTAGTAGGAGTGAGAAAAACATCACGGGGTGGTGTGAATCGGAGGGTCTGAATTAGGATAGGCAGTGAGTGGCGATGCAGGATGGGGAAAAGCACCGCGGGGTGGTCAGCAGCGGGAGGTCAGGGAACATGCAGTGGCAATGTAGGATAGGTTTCTGAAAAATATCACGTGGTTGTGCGCATTGTATGGGTGTGTGTTACATTACATTAACTAGTATGAGTGAGAAAAACATCTGGGGGTGGTGCGGATTGTATGGTTGTGTTTTACATTACATTCACTAGTAGGAGTGATAAAAACATCATGGGGTTGGGCGCATTGTATGGGTGTGTGTTACATTACATTCACTAGTAGGAGTGAGAAAAACATCACGGGGTGGTGCGCATTGTATGGGTGTGTGTTACATTTCATTCACTAGTAGGAGTTAGAAAAACATCACGCGGTGGTATGAATCGGAAGGTCTGAATTAGGATAGGCAGTGAGTGGCAATGTAGGATGGAGAAAAGCACCGCGGGGTGGTCAGTATGGGGAGGTCAGGGAACATGCAGTGGCAATGTAGGATAGGTTTCTGAGAAACATCGCCGGGTGGTGCACATTGTATGTGTGTGTGTTACATTATATTCACTAGTAGGAGTGAGAAAAACATGACGGGGTGGTGTGAATCGGAGGTTCTGAATTAGGATAGGCAGTGAGTGGCAATGCATGATGGAGAAAAGCACCGCGGGTTGGTCAGTATGGGGAGGTCAGGGAACATGCAGTGGCAATGTAGGATAGGTTTCTGAAAAACATCGCGGGGTGGTGCGCATTGTATGGGTGTGTGTTACATTACATTCACTAGTAGGAGTGAGAAAAACATCACGTGATGGTGTGAATCGGAGGTTCTGAATTAGGATAGGCAGTGAGTGGCAATGCAGGAGGGAGAACAGCACCGCGTGGTGGTCAGCATGGGGAGGTCAGGGAACATGCAGTGGCCATGTAGGATAGGATTCTGAAAAACATCGCGGGGTAGTGCGCATTGTATAGGTGTGTGTTACATTACATTCACTAGTAGGAGTAAGAAAAACATCACGGGGTGGTGAGCATTGTATGGGTGTGTGTTACATTACATTCACTAGTAGGAGTGAGAAAAACATCACGGGGTGGTGTGAATCGGAGGGTCTGAATTAGGATAGGCAGTGAGTGGCAATGTAGGATGGAGAATAGCACCACGGGGTGGTCTGTATGGGGAGGTCAGGGAACATGCAGTGGCAATGTAGGATAGATTTCTGAAAAACATCACGGGTTGGTGCGCATTGTATGGGTGTGTGTTACAATACATTCACTAGTAGGAGTGAGAAAAACATCACGGGGTGGTGTGAATCGGAGGGTCTGAATTAGGATAGGCAGTGAGTGGCAATGCAGGATGGGGAAAAGCACCGCGGGGTTGTCAGCATGGGGAGGTCAGGGAAAATGCAGTGGCAATGTAGGATAGGTTTCTGAAAAACATCGCGGGGTGGTGCGCATTGTATGGGTGTGTGTTACATTACATTCACTAGTAGGAGTGAAAAAAACATCACGGGGTGGTGTGAATCGGAGGGTCTGAATTAGGATAGGCAGTGAGTGGCAATGTAGGATGGAGAAAAGCACCGCGGGGTGGTCAGCATTGGGGAAGTCAGGGAACATGCAGTGGCAATGTAGGATAGTTTTCTGAAAAATATCACGTGGTGGTGCGCATTGTATGGGTGTGTGTTACATTACATTCACTAGTAGGAGTGAGAAAAACATCACGGGGTGGTGTGAATCGGAGGGTCTGAATTAGGATAGGCAGTGAGTAGCAATGTAGGATGGAAAAAAGCACCGCGTGGTGGTCAGCATGGGGAGGTCAGGGAACATGCAGTGGCAATGTAGGATAGGTTTTTGAAAATCATCGCGGGGTGGTGCGCATTGTATGGGTGTGTGTTACATTACATTGACTAGTAGGAGTTAGAAAAACATCACAGGGTGGTGTGAATAGGAACGTCTGAATTAGGATAGGCAGTGAGTGGCAATGTAGGAGGGAGAAAAGCACCGCGGGGTGGTCAGCATGGGGAGGTCAGGGAACATGCAGTGGCAATGTAGGATAGGATTCTGAAAAACATCACGGGGTGGTGCGCATTGTATGGGTGTGTATTACATTACATTCACTAGTCAGAGTTAGAAAAACATCACGGGGTGGTGTGAATCAGAGGGTCTGAATTAGGAATTGCAGTGAGTGACAATGTAGGATGGAGAAAAGCACCGCGGGGTTGTCAGCATGGGGAGGTCAGGGAAAATGCAGTGGCAATGTAGGATAGGTTTCTGAAAAACATCGCGGGGTGGTGCGCATTGTATGGGTGTGTGTTACATTACATTCACTAGTAGGAGTGAAAAAAACATCACGGGGTGGTGTGAATCGGAGGGTCTGAATTAGGATAGGCAGTGAGTGGCAATGTAGGATGGAGAAAAGCACCGCGGGGTGGTCAGCATTGGGGAAGTCAGGGAACATGCAGTGGCAATGTAGGATAGTTTTCTGAAAAATATCACGTGGTGGTGCGCATTGTATGGGTGTGTGTTACATTACATTCACTAGTAGGAGTGAGAAACACATCACAGGGTGGGGTGAATCCGAGTGTCTGAATTAGGAGAGGCAGTGAGTGGCAATATAGGATGGAGAAAAGCACCGGGGGGTGGTCAGCATTGTGGAAGACAGGGAACATGCAGTGGCAAAGTAGGATAGTTTTCTAAAAAACGTCACGGGCTGGTGCGCATTGTGTGGCTGTGTGTTACATTACATTCACTAGTAAGAGTGAGAAACCATCACGGGATTGTGTGAATCGGAGGTTCTGAATTAGGATAGGCAGTGAGTGGCAATGTAGGACGGAGAAAAGCACCGCGGGGTGGTCAGCATAGGGAGGTCAGGGAACATGCAGTGGCAATGTAGGATAGGTTTCTGAAAAACATGGCGGGGTGGTGCGCATTGTATGGGTGTGTGTTACATTACATTAACAAGTAGGAGTGAGAAAAACATCACGGGGTGGTGCGGATTGTATGGTTGTGTGTTACATTACATTCACTAGTAGGAGTGATAAAAACATCACGGGGTGGGGCGCATTGTATGGGTGTGTGTTACATTACATTCACTAGTAGGAGTGAGAAAACCATCACGGGGTCGTGTGAATCAGAGGGTCTGAATTAGGATAGGCAGTGAGTGGCAATGTAGGATGGAGAAAAGCACCGCGGGGTGGTCAGTATGGGGAGGTCAGGGAACATGCAGTGGCAATGTAGGATAGGTTTCTGAAAAACATCGCCGGGTGGTGCACATTGTATGGGTGTGTGTTACATTATATTCACTAGTAGGAGTGAGAAAAACATCACGGGGTGGTGTGAATCGGAGGGTCTGAATTAGGATAGGCAGTGAGTGGCAATGTAGGATGGAGAAAAGCACCGCGGGGTGGTCAGCATTGGGGAAGTCAGGGAACATGCAGTGGCAATGTAGGATAGTTTTCTGAAAAATATCACGTGGTGGTGCGCATTGTATGGGTGTGTGTTACATTACATTCACTAGTAAGAGTGAGAAACCATCACGGGATTGTGTGAATCGGAGGTTCTGAATTAGGATAGGCAGTGAGTGGCAATGTAGGACGGAGAAAAGCACCGCGGGGTGGTCAGCATAGGGAGGTCAGGGAACATGCAGTGGCAATGTAGGATAGGTTTCTGAAAAACATGGCGGGGTGGTGCGCATTGTATGGGTGTGTGTTACATTACATTAACAAGTAGGAGTGAGAAAAACATCACGGGGTGGTGCGGATTGTATGGTTGTGTGTTACATTACATTCACTAGTAGGAGTGATAAAAACATCACGGGGTGGGGCGCATTGTATGGGTGTGTGTTACATTACATTCACTAGTAGGAGTGAGAAAACCATCACGGGGTCGTGTGAATCAGAGGGTCTGAATTAGGATAGGCAGTGAGTGGCAATGTAGGATGGAGAAAAGCACCGCGGGGTGGTCAGTATGGGGAGGTCAGGGAACATGCAGTGGCAATGTAGGATAGGTTTCTGAAAAACATCGCCGGGTGGTGCACATTGTATGGGTGTGTGTTACATTATATTCACTAGTAGGAGTGAGAAAAACATCACGGGGTGGTGTGAATCGGAGGGTCTGAATTAGGATAGGCAGTGAGTGGCAATGTAGGATGGAGAAAAGCACCGCGGGGTGGTCAGCATTGGGGAAGTCAGGGAACATGCAGTGGCAATGTAGGATAGTTTTCTGAAAAATATCACGTGGTGGTGCGCATTGTATGGGTGTGTGTTACATTACATTGACTAGTAGGAGTGAGAAAAACATCACGGGGTGGTGTGAATCGGAGGGTCTGAATTAGGATAGGCAGTGAGTGGCAATGTAGGATGGAGAAAAGCACCGCGGGGTGGTCAGCATGGGGAAGTCAGGGAACATGCAGTGGCAATGTAGGATAGGTTTCTGAAAAACATCGCGGGGTGTGCGCATTGTATGGGTGTGTGTTACATTACATTCACTAGTAGGAGTGAGAAACACATCACAGGGTGGGGTGAATCCGAGTGTCTGAATTAGGAGAGGCAGTGAGTGGCAATATAGGATGGAGAAAAGCACCGGGGGGTGGTCAGCATTGTGGAAGACAGGGAACATGCAGTGGCAAAGTAGGATAGTTTTCTAAAAAACGTCACGGGCTGGTGCGCATTGTGTGGCTGTGTGTTACATTACATTCACTAGTAAGAGTGAGAAACCATCACGGGATTGTGTGAATCGGAGGTTCTGAATTAGGATAGGCAGTGAGTGGCAATGTAGGACGGAGAAAAGCACCGCGGGGTGGTCAGCATAGGGAGGTCAGGGAACATGCAGTGGCAATGTAGGATAGGTTTCTGAAAAACATGGCGGGGTGGTGCGCATTGTATGGGTGTGTGTTACATTACATTAACAAGTAGGAGTGAGAAAAACATCACGGGGTGGTGCGGATTGTATGGTTGTGTGTTACATTACATTCACTAGTAGGAGTGATAAAAACATCACGGGGTGGGGCGCATTGTATGGGTGTGTGTTACATTACATTCACTAGTAGGAGTGAGAAAACCATCACGGGGTCGTGTGAATCAGAGGGTCTGAATTAGGATAGGCAGTGAGTGGCAATGTAGGATGGAGAAAAGCACCGCGGGGTGGTCAGTATGGGGAGGTCAGGGAACATGCAGTGGCAATGTAGGATAGGTTTCTGAAAAACATCGCCGGGTGGTGCACATTGTATGGGTGTGTGTTACATTATATTCACTAGTAGGAGTGAGAAAAACATCACGGGGTGGTGTGAATCGGAGGGTCTGAATTAGGATAGGCAGTGAGTGGCAATGTATGATGGAGAAAAGCACCGCGGGGTGGTCAGCTTGGGGAGGTCAGGGAACATGCAGTGGCAATGTTGGATAGGTTTCTGAAAAACATCGCGGGGTGGTGCGCATTGGATGGGTGTGTGTTACATTACATTAACAAGTAGGAGTTAGAAAAACATCACAGGGTGGTGTGAATAGGAACGTCTGAATTAGGATAGGCAGTGAGTGGCAATGTAGGAGGGAGAAAAGCACCGCGGGGTGGTCAGCATGGGGAGGTCAGGGAACATGCAGTGGCAATGTAGGATAGGATTCTGAAAAACATCACGGGGTGGTGCGCATGTATGGGTGTGTGTTACATTACATTCACTAGTCGGAGTTAGAAAAACATCACGGGGTGGTGTGAATCAGAGGGTCTGAATTAGGAATTGCAGTGAGTGACAATGTAGGATGGAGAAAAGCACCGCGGGGTCGTCAGCAAGGTGAGGTCAGGGAACAGGCAGTGGCTATGTAGGATATGTTTCTGAAAAACATTGCGGGTTGGTGCGCATTGTATGGGTGTGTGTTACATTACATACACTAGTAGGAGTGAGAAAAACATCACAGGGTTGTGCGCATTGTATAGGTGTGTGTTACATTACATTCACTAGTAGGAGTGAGAAAAACATCACAAGGTGGTGAGAATCGGAGGGTCTGAATTAGGTTAGGCAGTGAGTGGCAATGTAGGATGGAGAAAAGCACCGCGAGGTGGTGATCATGGGGAGGTCAGGGAACATAGAGTGGCAATGTAGCATAGGTTTCTGAAAAATATCGCGGGGTGGTGCGCAATGTATGGGTGTGTGTTACATTACATTCACTAGTTGGAGTGAGAAAAAACATCACGGGGTGGTGTGAATCGGAGGGTCTGAATTAGGATAGGCAGTGAGTGGCAATGTAGGATGGAGAGAAGCACCGCGGGGTGGTCAGTATGGGGAAGTCAGGGAACATGCAGTGGCAATGTAGGATAGATTTCTGAAAAACATCACGGGGTGGTGCGCATTGTATGGGTGTGTGTTACAATACATTCACTAGTAGGAGTGAGAAAAACATCACGGGGTGGTGTGAATCGGAGGGTCTGAATTAGGATAGGCAGTGAGTGGCAATGCAGGATGGGGAAAAGCACCGCAGGGTGGTCAGCATGGGGAGGTCAGGGAACATGCAGTGGCAATGTAGGATAGGTTTCTGAAAAACATCGCGGGGTGGTGCACATTGTATGGGTGTGTGTTACATTACATTCACTAGTAGGAGTGAGAATAACATCACGGGGTGGTGTGAATCGGAGGGTCTGAATTAGGATAGGCAGTGAGTGGCAATGTAGGATGGAGAAAAGCACCCCGGGGTGGTCAGCATTGGGGAAGTCAGGGAACATGCAGTGGCAATGTAGGATAGTTTTCTGAAAAATATCACGTGGTGGTGCGCATTGTATGGGTGTGTGTTACATTACATTCACTAGTAGGAGTGAGAAAAACATCACGGGGTGGTGTGAATCAGAGGGTCTGAAATAGGAATGGCAGTGAGTGACAATGTAAGATGGAGAAAAGCACCGCGGGGTCGTCAGCAAGGGGAGGTCAAGGAACAGGCAGTGGCTATGTAGGATATGTTTCTGAAAAACATCGCGGGGTGGTGCGCATTGTATGGGTGTGTGTTACATTACATTCACTAGTAGGAGTGAGAAAAACATCACGGGGTGGTGTGAATCGGAGGGTCTGAATTAGGATAGGCAGTGAGTGGCAATGTAGGAGGGAGAAAAGCACCGCGGGGTGGTCAGCATGGGGAGGTCAGGGAACATGCATTGGCAATGCAGGATAGGATTCTGAAAAACATCGCAGGGTTGTGCGCATTGTATGTGTGTGTTTTACATTACATTCACTAGTAGGAGTGAGAAAAACATCACGGGGTGGTGCGCATTGTATGGGTGTGTGTTACATTACATTCACTAGTAGGAGTGAGAAAAACATCACGGGGTGGTGTGAATCAGAGGGTCTGCATTAGGAATGGCAGTGAGTGACAATGTAGGATGGAGAAAAGCACCGCGGGGTCGTCAGCAAGGGGAGGTCAGGGAACAGGCAGTGGCTATGTAGGATATGTTTCTGAAAAACATTGCGGGGTGGTGCGCATTGTAAGGGTGTGTGTTACATTACATTCACTAGTAGGAGTGAGAAAAACATGACAGGGTTGTGCGCATTGTATGGGTGTGTGTTACATTACATTCACTAGTAGGAGTAAGAAAAACATCACGGGTTGGTGCGCATTGTATGGGTGTGTGTTACATTACATTCACTAGTAGGAGTGAGAAAAACATCACGAGGTGGTGAGAATCGGAGGGTCTGAATTAGGTTAGGCAGTGAGTGGCAATGTAGGATGGAGAAAAGCACCGCGGGGTGGTCAGCATGGGGAGGTCAGGGAACATGCAGTGGCAATGTAGGATAGGTTTCTGAAAAACATGGCGGGGTGGTGCGCATTGTATTGGTGTGTGTTACATTACATTAACAAGTAGGAGTGAGAAAAACATCACGGGGTGGTGCGGATTGTATGGTTGTGTGTTACATTACATTCACTAGTAGGAGTGATAAAAACATCACGGGGTGGGGCGCATTGTATGGGTGTGTGTTACATTACATTCACTAGTAGGAGTGAGAAAACCATCACGGGGTCGTGTGAATCAGAGGGTCTGAATTAGGATAGGCAGTGAATGGCAATGTAGGATGGAGAAAAGCACCGCGGGGTGGTCAGTATGGGGAGGTCAGGGAACATGCAGTGGCAATGTAGGATAGGTTTCTGAAAAACATCGCCGGGTGGTGCACATTGTATGGGTGTGTGTTACATTATATTCACTAGTAGGAGTGAGAAAAACATCACGGGGTGGTGTGAATCGGAGGGTCTGAATTAGGATAGGCAGTGAGTGGCAATGTATGATGGAGAAAAGCACCGCGGGGTGGTCAGCTTGGGGAGGTCAGGGAACATGCAGTGGCAATGTTGGATAGGTTTCTGAAAAACATCGCGGGGTGGTGCGCATTGGATGGGTGTGTGTTACATTACATTAACAAGTAGGAGTTAGAAAAACATCACAGGGTGGTGTGAATAGGAACCTCTGAATTAGGATAGGCAGTGAGTGGCAATGTAGGAGGGAGAAAAGCACCGCGGGGTGGTCAGCATGGGGAGGTCAGGGAACATGCAGTGGCAATGTAGGATAGGATTCTGAAAAACATCACGGGGTGGTGCGCATTGTATGGGTGTGTGTTACATTACATTCACTAGTCAGAGTTAGAAAAACATCACGGGGTGGTGTGAATCAGAGGGTCTGAATTAGGAATTGCAGTGAGTGACAATGTAGGATGGAGAAAAGCACCGCGGGGTCGTCAGCAATTGGAGGTCAGGGAACAGGCAGTGGCTATGTAGGATATGTTTCTGAAAAACATTGCGGGTTGGTGCGCATTGTATGGGTGTGTGTTACATTACATACACTAGTAGGAGTGAGAAAAACATCACAGGGTTGTGCGCATTGTATAGGTGTGTGTTACATTACATTCACTAGTAGGAGTGAGAAAAACATCACAAGGTGGTGAGAATCGGAGGGTCTGAATTAGGTTAGGCAGTGAGGGGCAATGTAGGATGGAGAAAAGCACCGCGAGGTGGTGATCATGGGGAGGTCAGGGAACATAGAGTGGCAATGTAGCATAGGTTTCTGAAAAATATCGCGGGGTGGTGCGCATTGTATGGGTGTGTGTTACATTACATTCACTAGTTGGAGTGAGAAAAACATCACGGGGTGGTGTGAATCGGAGGGTCTGAATTAGGATAGGCAGTGAGTGGCAATGTAGGATGGAGAGAAGCACCGCGGGGTGGTCAGTATGGGGAAGTCAGGGAACATGCAGTGGCAATGTAGGATAGATTTCTGAAAAACATCACGGGGTGGTGCGCATTGTATGGGTGTGTGTTACAATACATTCACTAGTAGGAGTGAGAAAAACATCACGGGGTGGTGTGAATCGGAGGGTCTGAATTAGGATAGGCAGTGAGTGGCAATGCAGGATGGGGAAAAGCACCGCGGAGTGGTCAGCATGGGGAGGTCAGGGAACATGCAGTGGCAATGTAGGATAGGTTTCTGAAAAACATCGCGGGGTGGTGCACATTGTATGGGTGTGTGTTACATTACATTCACTAGTAGGAGTGAGAAAAACATCACGGGGTGGTGTGAATCGGAGGGTCTGAATTAGGATAGGCAGTGAGTGGCAATGTAGGATGGAGAAAAGCACCCCGGGGTGGTCAGCATTGGGGAAGTCAGGGAACATGCAGTGGCAATGTAGGATAGTTTTCTGAAAAATATCACGTGGTGGTGCGCATTGTATGGGTGTGTGTTACATTACATTCACTAGTAGGAGTGAGAAAAACATCACGGGGTGGTGTGAATCAGAGGGTCTGAATTAGGAATGGCAGTGAGTGACAATGTAGGATGGAGAAAAGCACCGCGGGGTCGTCAGCAAGGGGAGGTCAAGAAACAGGCAGTGGCTATGTAGGATATGTTTCTGAAAAACATCGCGGGGTGGTGCGCATTGTATGGGTGTGTGTTACATTACATTCACTAGTAGGAGTGAGAAAAACATCACGGGGTGGTGTGAATCGGAGGGTCTGAATTAGGATAGGCAGTGAGTGGCAATGTAGGAGGGAGAAAAGCACCGCGGGGTGGTCAGCATGGGGAGGTCAGGGAACATGCAGTGGCAATGCAGGATAGGATTCTGAAAAACATCGCAGTGTTGTGCGCATTGTATGTGTGTGTTTTACATTACATTCACTAGTAGGAGTGAGAAAAACATCACGGGGTGGTGCGCATTGTATGGGTGTGTGTTACATTACATTCACTAGTAGGAGTGAGAAAAACATCACGGGGTGGTGTGAATCAGAGGGTCTGCATTAGGAATGGCAGTGAGTGACAATGTAGGATGGAGAAAAGCACCGCGGGGTCGTCAGCAAGGGGAGGTCAGGGAACAGGCAGTGGCTATGTAGGATATGTTTCTGAAAAACATTGCGGGGTGGTGCGCATTGTAAGGGTGTGTGTTACATTACATTCACTAGTAGGAGTGAGAAAAACATGACAGGGTTGTGCGCATTGTATGGGTGTGTGTTACATTACATTCACTAGTAGGAGTAAGAAAAACATCACGTGTTGGTGCGCATTGTATGGGTGTGTGTTACATTACATTCACTAGTATTAGTGAGAAAAACATCACGAGGTGGTGAGAATCGGAGGGTCTGAATTAGGTTAGGCAGTGAGTGGCAATGTAGGATGGAGAAAAGCACCGCGGGGTGGTCAGCATGGGGAGGTCAGGGAACATAGAGTGGCAATGTAGGATAGGTTTCTGAAAAATATCGCGGGGTGGTGCGCATTGTATGGGTGTGTGTTACATTACATTCACTAGTAGGAGGGAGAAAAACTTCACGGGGTGGTGTGAATTGGAGGGTCTGAATTAGGATAGGCAGTGAGTGGCAATGTAGGATGGAGAAAAGCACCGCGGGGTGGTCTGTATGGGGAGGTCAGGGAACATGCAGTGGCAATGTAGGATAGTTTTCTGAAAAACATCACGGGTTGGTGCGCATTGTATGGGTGTGTGTTACAATACATTCACTAGTAGGAGTGATAAAAACATCACGGGGTGGTGTGAATCGGAGGGTCTGAATTAGGATAGGCAGTGAGTGGCAATGCATGATGGGGAAAAGCACCGCGGGTTGGTCAGCATGGGGAGGTCAGGGAACATGCAGTGGCAATGTAGGATAGGTTTCTGAAAAACATCGCGGGGTGGTGCGCATTGTATGGGTGTGTGTTACATTACATTCACTAGTAGGAGTGAGAAAAACATCACGGGGTGGTGTGAATCGGAGGGTCTGAATTAGGATAGGCAGTGAGTTGCAATGTAGGATGGAGAAAAGCACCGCGCGGTGGTCAGCATGGGGAAGTCAGGGAACAGGCAGTGGCAATGTAGGATAGGTTTCTGAAAAACATCGCGGGGTGGTGCGCATTGTATGGGTGTTTGTTACATTACATTCACTAGTAGGAGTGAGAAACACATCACAGGGTGGGGTGAATCCGAGTGTCTGAATTAGGAGAGGCAGTGAGTGGCTATATAGGATGGAGAAAAGCACCGCGGGGTGGTCAGCATTGGGGAAGTCAGGGAACATGCAGTGGCAATGTAGGATAGTTTTCTGAAAAACGTCACGGGCTGTGCGCATTGTGTGGGTGTGTGTTGCATTACATTCACTTGTAGGAGTGAGAAAAACATCTGGGGGTGGTGCGGATTGTATGGTTGTGTTTTACATTACATTCACTAGTAGGAGTGATAAAAACATCATGGGGTGGGGCGCATTGTATGGGTGTGTGTTACATTACATTCACTAGTAGGAGTGAGAAAAACAACACGGTGTGGTGTGAATCAGAGTGTCTGAATTAGGATAGGCAGTGAGTGGCAATGTAGGATGGAGAAAAGCACCGCGGGGTGGTCAGTATGGGGAGGTCAGGGAACATGCAGTGGCAATGTAGGATAGGTTTCTGAAAAACATCGCGGGGTGGTGCGCATTGTATGGGTGTGTGTTACATTTCATTCACTATTATGAGTGAGAAAAACATCACGGGGTGGTGTGAATCAGAGGGTCTGAATTAGGATACGCAGTGAGTGACAATGTAGGATGGAGAAAAGCACCGCGGGGTCGTCAGCATGGGGAGGTCAGGGAACATGCAATGGCAATGTAGGATAGGTTTCTGAAAAACATCGCGGGGTGGTGCGTATTGTATAGGTGTGTGTTACATTACATTCACTAGGACGAGTGAGAAAGACGTCACGGGGTGGTGCACATTGTATGGGTGTGTGTTACATTACATTCACTAGTAGGAGTGAATAAAACATCACGGGGTGGTGCGCATTGTATGGGTGTGTGTTACATTACATTCACTAGTAGGAGTGAGAAAAACATCACGGGGTGGTGTGAATCGGAGGGTCTGAATTAGGATAGGCAGTGAGTGGCAATGCAGGAGGGAGAAAAGCACCGCAGGTTGGTCAGCATGGGGAGGTCAGGGAACATGCAGTGGCCATGTAGGATAGGATTCTGAAAAACATCGCGGGGTGGTGCGCATTGTATGGGTGTGTGTTACATTACATTCACTAGTAGGAGTGAGAAAAACATCACGGGGTGGTGCACATTGTATGGGTGTGTGTTACATTACATTCACTAGTAGGAGTGAGAAAAACATCACGGGGTGGTGTGAATCGGAGGGTCTGAATTAGGATAGGCAGTGAGTGGCAATGTAGGATGGAGAAAAGCACGGCGGTGTGGTCAGCATTGGGAGGTCAGGGAACATGCAGGGGCAATGTAGGATAGGTTTCTGAAAAACATCGCGGGGTGGTGTGCATTGTATGGGTGTGTGTTACATTATATTCACTAGTAGGAGTGAGAAAAACATCAAGGGGTGGAGCGCATTTTATGGGTGTGTGTTACATGACATTCACTAGTAGGAGTGAGAAAAACATCACGGGGTGGTGCGCATTGTATGGGTGTGTGTTACATTACATTCACTAGTCGGAGTTAGAAAAACATCACGAGGTGGTGTGAATCAGAGGGTCTGAATTAGGAATGGCAGTGAGTGACAATGTAGGATGGAGAAAAGCACCGCGGGGTCGTCAGCAAGGGGAGGTCAGGGAACAGGCAGTGGCTATGTAGGATATTTTTCTGAAAAACATTGTGGGTTGGTGCGCATTGTATGGGTGTGTGTTACATTGCATACACTAGTAGGAGTGAGAAAAACATCACTGGGTTGTGCGCATTGTATAGGTGTGTGTTACATTACATTCACTAGTAGGAGTAAGAAAAACATCACGGGGTGGTGCGCATTGTATGGGTGTGTGTTACAATACATTCACTAGTAGGAGTGAGAAAAACATCACGGGGTGGTGTGCATCGGAGGGTCTGAATTAGGATAGGCAGTGAGTGGCAATGCAGGATGGGGAAAAGCACCGCGGGGTGGTCAGCATGGGGAGGTCAGGGAACATGCAGTGGCTATGTAGGATAGGTTTCTGAAAAACATCGCGGGGTGGTGCGCATTGTATGGGTGTGTGTTACATTACATTCACTAGTAGGAGTGAGAAAAACATCACGGGGTGGTGTGAATCGGAGGGTCTGAATTAGGATAGGCAGTGAGTGGCAATGTAGGATGGAGAAAAGCACCGCGGGGTGGTCAGCATTGGGGAAGTCAGGGAACATGCAGTGGCAATGTAGGATAGTTTTCTGAAAAATATCACGTGGTGGTGCGCATTGTATGGGTGTGTGTTACATTACATTCACTAGTAGGAGTGAGAAAACCATCACGGGGTGGTGTGAATCGGAGGGTCTGAATTAGGATAGGCAGTGAGTAGCAATGTAGGATGGAGAAAAGCACCGCGTGGTGGTCAGCATGGGGAGGTCAGGGAACATGCAGTGGCAATGTAGGATAGGTTTTTGAAAATCATCGCGGGGTGGTGCGCATTGTATGGGTGTGTGTTACATTACATTCACTAGTAGGAGTGAGAAAAACATCACGGGGTGGTGTGAATCGGAGGGTCTGAATTAGGATAGGCAGTGAGTGGCAATGCAGGATGGGGAAAAGCACCGCGGGGTGGTCAGCATGGGGAGGTCAGGGAACATGCTGTGGCTATGTAGGATAGGTTTCTGAAAAACATCGCGGGGTGGTGCGCATTGTATGGGTGTGTGTTACATTACATTCACTAGTAGGAGTGAGAAAAACATCACGGGGTGGTGTGAATCGGAGGGTGTGAATTAGGATAGGCAGTGAGTGGCAATGTAGGATGGAGAAAAGCACCGCGGGGTGGTCAGCATTGGGGAAGTCAGGGAACATGCAGTGGCAATGTAGGATAGTTTTCTGAAAAATATCACGTGGTGGTGCGCATTGTATGGGTGTGTGTTACATTACATTCACTAGTAGGAGTGAGAAAACCATCACGGGGTGGTGTGAATCGGAGGGTCTGAATTAGGATAGGCAGTGAGTAGCAATGTAGGATGGAGAAAAGCACCGCGTGGTGGTCAGCATGGGGAGGTCAGGGAACATGCAGTGGCAATGTAGGATAGGTTTTTGAAAATCATCGCGGGGTGGTGCGCATTGTATGGGTGTGTGTTACATTACATTGACTAGTAGGAGTGAGAAAAACATCACGGGGTGGTGTGAATCGGACGGTCTGAATTAGGATAGGCAGTGAGTGGCAATGTAGGATGGAGAAAAGCACCGCGGGGTGGTCAGCATGGGGAGGTCAGGGAACATGCAGTGGCAATGTAGGATAGGTTTCTGAAAAACATCGCGGGGTGGTGCGCATTGTATGGGTGTGTGTTACATTACATTAACTAGTAGGAGTGAGAAAAACATCACGGGGTGGTGCGGATTGTATGGTTGTGTGTTACATTACATTCACTAGTAGGAGTGATAAAAACATCACGGGGTGGGGCGCATTGTATGGGTGTGTGTTACATTACATTCACTAGTAGGAGTGAGAAAAACATCACGGGGTGGTGTGAATCAGAGGGTCTGTATTAGGATAGGCAGGGAGTGGCCATGTAGGATGGAGAAAAGCACCGCGGGGTGGTCAGTATGGGGAGGTCAGGGAACATGCAGTGGCAATGTAGGATAGGTTTCTGAAAAACATCGCCGGGTGGTGCGCATTGTATAGGTGTGTGTTACATTACATTCAATAGTAGGAGTGAGAAAAACATCACAAGGTGGTGAGAATCGGAGGGTCTAAATTGGGTTAGGCAGTGAGTGGCAATGTAGGATGTACAAAAGCACCGCGAGGTGGTCATCATGGGGAGGTCAGGGAACATAGAGTGGCAATGTAGGATAGGTTTCTGAAAAATATCGCGGGGTGGTGCGCATTTTATGGGTGTGTGTTACATTACATTCACTAGTAGGAGTGAGAAAAACATCACGGGGTGGTGTGAATCGGAGGGTCTGAATTAGGATAGGCAGTGAGTGGCAATGTAGGATGGAGAGAAGCACCGCGGGGTGGTCAGTATGGGGAGGTCAGGGAACATGCAGTGGCAATGTAGGATAGATTTCTGAAAAACATCACGGGGTGGTGCGCATTGTATGGGTGTGCGTTACAATACATTCACTAGTAGGAGTGAGAAAAACATCACGGGGTGGTGTGAATCGGCGGGTCTGAATTAGGATAGGCAGTGAGTGGCAATGCAGGATGGAGAAAAGCACCGCGGGGTGGTCAGCATTGGGGAAGTCAGGGAACATGCAGTGGCAATGTAGGATAGTTTTCTGAAAAATATCACGTGGTGGTGCGCATTGTATGGGTGTGTGTTACATTACATTCACTAGTAGGAGTGAGAAAACCATCACGGGGTGGTGTGAATCGGAGGGTCTGAATTAGGATAGGCAGTGAGTAGCAATGTAGGATGGAGAAAAGCACCGCGTGGTGGTCAGCATGGGGAGGTCAGGGAACATGCAGTGGCAATGTAGGATAGGTTTTTGAAAATCATCGCGGGGTGGTGCGCATTGTATGGGTGTGTGTTACATTACATTGACTAGTAGGAGTGAGAAAAACATCACGGGGTGGTGTGAATCGGACGGTCTGAATTAGGATAGGCAGTGAGTGGCAATGTAGGATGGAGAAAAGCACCGCGGGGTGGTCAGCATGGGGAGGTCAGGGAACATGCAGTGGCAATGTAGGATAGGTTTCTGAAAAACATCGCGGGGTGGTGCGCATTGTATGGGTGTGTGTTACATTACATTAACTAGTAGGAGTGAGAAAAACATCACGGGGTGGTGCGGATTGTATGGTTGTGTGTTACATTACATTCACTAGTAGGAGTGATAAAAACATCACGGGGTGGGGCGCATTGTATGGGTGTGTGTTACATTACATTCACTAGTAGGAGTGAGAAAAACATCACGGGGTGGTGTGAATCAGAGGGTCTGTATTAGGATAGGCAGGGAGTGGCCATGTAGGATGGAGAAAAGCACCGCGGGGTGGTCAGTATGGGGAGGTCAGGGAACATGCAGTGGCAATGTAGGATAGGTTTCTGAAAAACATCGCCGGGTGGTGCGCATTGTATAGGTGTGTGTTACATTACATTCAATAGTAGGAGTGAGAAAAACATCACAAGGTGGTGAGAATCGGAGAGTCTAAATTGGGTTAGGCAGTGAGTGGCAATGTAGGATGTACAAAAGCACCGCGAGGTGGTCATCATGGGGAGGTCAGGGAACATAGAGTGGCAATGTAGGATAGGTTTCTGAAAAATATCGCGGGGTGGTGCGCATTTTATGGGTGTGTGTTACATTACATTCACTAGTAGGAGTGAGAAAAACATCACGGGGTGGTGTGAATCGGAGGGTCTGAATTAGGATAGGCAGTGAGTGGCAATGTAGGATGGAGAGAAGCACCGCGGGGTGGTCAGTATGGGGAGGTCAGGGAACATGCAGTGGCAATGTAGGATAGATTTCTGAAAAACATCACGGGGTGGTGCGCATTGTATGGGTGTGCGTTACAATACATTCACTAGTAGGAGTGAGAAAAACATCACGGGGTGGTGTGAATCGGCGGGTCTGAATTAGGATAGGCAGTGAGTGGCAATGCAGGATGGAGAAAAGCACCGCGGGGTGGTCAGCATTGGGGAAGTCAGGGAACATGCAGTGGCAATGTAGGATAGTTTTCTGAAAAATATCACGTGGTGGTGCGCATTGTATGGGTGTGTGTTACATTACATTCACTAGTAGGAGTGAGAAAACGATCACGGGGTGGTGTGAATCGGAGGGTCTGAATTAGGATAGGCAGTGAGTGGCAATGTAGGATGGAGAAAAGCACCGCGTGGTGGTCAGCATGGGGAGGTCAGGGAACATGCAGTGGCAATGTAGGATAGGTTTTTGAAAATCATCGCAGGTTGGTGCGCATTGTATGGGTGTGTGTTACATTACATTCACTAGTAGGAGTGAGAAAAACATCACGGGGTGGTGTGAATCGGAGGGTCTGAATTAGGATAGGCAGTGAGTGGCAATGTAGGATGGAGAAAAGCACCGCGGGGTGGTCAGCATGGGGAAGTCAGGGAACATGCAGTGGCAATGTAGGATAGGTTTCTGAAAAACATCGCGGGGTGGTGCGCATTGTATGGGTGTGTGTTACATTACATTCACTAGTAGGAGTGAGAAACACATCACAGGGTGGGGTGAATCCGAGTGTCTGAATTAGGAGAGGCAGTGAGTGGCAATATAGGATGGAGAAAAGCACCGCGGGGTGGTCAACATTGGGGAAGTCAGGGAACATGCAGTGGCAAAGTAGGATAGTTTTCTGAAAAACGTCACGGGCTGGTGCGCATTGTGTGGGTGTGTGTTACATTACATTCACTAGTAGGAGTGAGAAAAACATCACGGGATTGTGTGAATCGGAGGTTCTGAATTAGGATAGGCAGTGAGTGGCAATGTAGGATAGAGAAAAGCACCGCGGGGTGGTCAGCATGGGGAGGTCAGGGAACATGCAGTGGCAATGTAGGATAGGTTTCTGAAAAACATCGCGGGGTGGTGCGCATTGTATGGGTGTGTGTTACATTACATTAACTAGTAGGAGTGAGAAAAACATCACGGGGTGGTGCGGATTGTATGGTTGTGTGTTACATTACATTCACTAGTAGGAGTGATAAAAACATCACGGGGTGGGGCGCATTGTATGGGTGTGTGTTACATGACATTCACTAGTAGGAGTGAGAAAAACATCACGGGGTGGTGTGAATCAGAGGGTCTGAATTAGGATAGGCGGTGAGTGGCAATGTAGGATGGAGAAAAGCACCGCGGGGTGGTCAGTATGGGGAGGTCAGGGAACATGCAGTGGCAATGTAGGATAGGTTTCTGAAAAACATCGCCGGGTGGTGCACATTGTATGGGTGTGTGTTACATTATATTCACCAGTAGGAGTGAGAAAAACATCACGGGGTGGTGTGAATCGGAGGGTCTGAATTAGGATAGCCAGTGAGTGGCAATGTATCATGGAGAAAAGCACCACGGGGTGGTCAGCTTGGGGAGGTCAGGGAACATGCAGTGGCAATGTTGGATAGGTTTCTGAAAAACATCGCGGGGTGGTGCGCATTGGATGGGTGTGTGTTACATTACATTAACAAGTAGGAGTTAGAAAAACATCACAGGGTGGTGTGAATAGGAACGTCTGAATTAGGATAGGCAGTGAGTGGCAATGTAGGATGGAGAAAAGCACCGCGGGGTGGTCAGCATGGGGAGGTCAGGGAACATGCAGTGGCAATGTAGGATAGGTTTCTGAAAAACATCGCGGGGTGGTGCGCATTGTATGGGTGTGTGTTACATTACATTCACTAGTAGGAGTGAGAAAAACATCACGGGGTGGTGTGAATCGGAGGGTCTGAATTAGGATAGGCAGTGAGTGGCAATGTAGGAGGGAGAAAAGCACCGCGGGGTGGTCAGCATGGGGAGGTCAGGGAACATGCAGTGGCAATGTAGGATAGGATTCTGAAAAACATCACGGGGTGGTGCGCATTGTATGGGTGTGTGTTACATTACATTCACTAGTAGGATTGAGAAAAACATCACGGGGTGGTGTGAATCGGAGTGTCTGAATTAGGATAGGCAGTGAGTGGCAATGTAGGAGAGAGAAAAGCACCGCGGGCTGGTCAGCATGGGGAGGTCAGGGAACATGCAGTGGTAATGTAGGATAGGATTCTGAAAAACATCACGGGGTGGTGCGCATTGTATGGGTGTGTGTTACATTACATTCACTAGTAGGATTGAGAAAAACATAACGGGGTGGTGTGAATCGGAGGGTCTGAATTAGGATAGGCAGTGATTGGCAATGTAGGATGGAGAAAAGCACCGCGTGGTGGTCCGCATAGGGAGGTCAGGGAACATGCAGTGGCAATGTAGGATAGGTTTCTGAAAAACATCGCGGGGTGTTGCACATTGTATGGGTGTGTGTTACCTTACATTCACTAGTAGGAGTGAGAAAAACATCACGGGGTGGTGCGCATTGTATGTGTGTGTGTTACATTACATTCACTAGTAGGAGTGAGAAAAACATCACGGGGTGGTGCGCATTGTATGGGTGTGTGTTACATTACATTCACTAGTAGGAGTGAGAAAAACATCATGGGGTGGTGTGAATCGGAGGGTCTGAATTAGGATAGGCAGTGAGTGGCAATGTAGAATGGAGAAAAGCACCGCGGCGTGCTCAGCTTGGGGAGTTCAGGGAACATGCAGTGGCAAAGTAGGATAGGTTTCTGATAAACATCGCGGGGTGGTGCGCATTGTATGGGTGTGTGTTACATTACATTCACTAGTAGGAGTGAGAAAAACATCACGGGGTGTTTCGCATTGTATGGGTGTGTGATACATTACATTCATTAGTAGGAGTGAGAAAAACATCATGGGGTGGTGTGAATCAGAGGGTCTGAATTAGGATAGGCAGTGAGTGGCAATGTAGGATAGAGAAAAGCATCGCAGGGTGGTCAGCATGGGTAGGTGAGGGAACATGCAATGGCAATGTAGGATAGGATTCTGAAAAACATCGCCGGTTGGTGCGCATTGTATGGGTGTGTGTTAAATTACATTCACTATTAGGAGTGAGAAAAAAGTCACGGGGTGGTGTGTATCGGAGGGTCTGAATTAAGATAGGCAGTGAGTGGCAATGTATGATGGAGAAAAGCATCGCGGGTTGGTCAGCATTGGGAGGTCAGGGAACATGCAGTGGCAATGTAGGATAGGATTTTGAAAAACATCGCGGTGTGGTGCGCATTGTATGGGTGTGTGTTACGTTACATTCACTAGTAGGAGTGAGAAAAATATCACGGGATGGTGTGAATCGGAGCATCTGAATTAGGATACGCAGAGAGTGGCAATGTAGGATGTAGAAAAGCACCACGGTGTGGTCAGCATGGGGAGGTCAGGGAACATGCAGTGGCAATACAGGACAGGTTTCTGAAAAACATCGCGGGGTGGTGCACATTGTATGGGTGTGTGTTGCATTACATTCGCTAGTAGGAGTGAGAAAAACATCACGGGGTGGTGCGCATTGTATGGGTGTGTGTTACATTACATTCACTAGTAGGAGTGAGAAAAACATCACGGGGTGGTGTGAATCGGAGGGTCTGAATTAGGATAGGCAGTGAGTGGCAATGTATGATGGAGAAAAGCACCGCGGGGTGGTCAGCATGGGGAGGTCAGGGAACATGCAGTGGCAATGTAGGATAGGTTTCTGAAAAATATCGCAGGGTGGTGCGCATTGTATGGGTGTGTGTTACATTACATTCACTAGTAGGAGTGAGAAAAACATCACGGGGTGGTGTGAATCGGAGGGTCTGAATTAGGATAGGCAGTGAGTGGCAATGTAAGATGGAGAAAAGCACCGCGGGGTGGTCAGTATGGGGAGGTCACGGAACATGCAGTGGTAATGTAGGATAGTTTTCTGAAAAACATCACGGAGTGGTGCGCATTGTATGGGTGTGTGTTACAATACATTCACTAGTAGGAGTGAGAAAAACATCACGGGGTGGTGTGAATCGGAGGGTCTGATTTAGGATAGGAAGTGAGTGGCAATGTAGGATAGAGAAAAGCACGGCGGGGTGCTCAGCATGGGGAGGTCAGGGAACATGCAGTGGCAATGTAGGATAGGTTTCTGAAAAACATCGCGTGGTTGTGCGCATTGTATGGGTGTGTGTTACATTACATTTACTCGTAGGAGTGAGAAAAACATCACAGGGTGGTGTGAATCGGAGGGTCTGAATTAGGATAGGCAGTGAGTGGCAATGTAGGATGGAGAAAAGCACCGCGGGGTGGTCAGCATTGGGGAAATCAGGGAACATGCAGTGGCAATGTAGGATAGTTTTCTGAAAAATATCACGTGGTTGTGCGCATTGTATGGGTGTGTGTTACATTACATTCACTAGTAGGAGTGAGAAAAACATCACGGGGTGGTGTGAATCAGAGGGTCTGAATTAGGATAGGCAGTGAGTGGCAATGTAGGATGGAGAAAAGCACCGCGTGGTGGTCAGCATGGGGAGGTCAGGGAACATGCAGTGGCAATGTAGGATAGGTTTTTGAAAATCATTGCGGGGTGGTGCGCATTGTATGGGTGTGTGTTACATTACATTCACTAGTAGGAGTGAGAAAAACATCACGGGGTGGTGTGAATCAGAGGGTCTGAATTAGGATAGGCAGTGAGTGGCAATGTAGGATGGAGAAAAGCACCGCGAGGTGGTCAGTACGGGGAGGTCAGGGAACATGCAGTGGCAATGTAGGATAGGTTTCTGAGAAACATCGCCCGGTGGTGCACATTGTATGTGTGTGTGTTACATTATATTCACTAGTAGGAGTGAGAAAAACATGACGGGGTGGTGTGAATCGGAGGTTCTGAATTAGGATAGGCAGTGAGTGGCAATGCATGAGGGAGAAAAGCACCGCGGGGTGGTCAGTATGGGGAGGTCAGGGAACATGCAGTGGCAATGTAGGATAGGTTTCTGAAAAACATCGCGGGGTGGTGCGCATTGTATGGGTGTGTGTTACATTACATTCACTAGTAGGAGTGAGAAAAACATCACGTGATGGTGTGAATCGGAGGGTCTGAATTAGGATAGACAGTGAGTGGCAATGTAGGAGGGAGAAAAGCACCGCGGGGTGGTCAGCATGGGGAGGTCAGGGAACATGCAGTGGCAATGTAGGATAGGATTCTGAAAAAACATCACGGGGTGGTGCGCATTGTATGGGTGTGTGTTACATTACATTCACTAGTAGGATTGAGAAAAATATCACGGGGTGGTGTGAATCGGAGGGTCTGAATTAGGATAGGCAGTGAGTGGCAATGTACGATGGAGAAAAGCACCGCGTGGTGGTCCGCACGGGGAGGTCAGGGAACATGCAGTGGCAATGTAGGATAGGTTTCTGAAAAACATCGCGGTGTGGTGCGCATTGTATGGGTGTGTGTTACCTTACATTCACTAGTAGGAGTGAGAAAAACATCACGGGGTGGTGCGCATTGTATGGGTGTGTGTTACATTACATTCACTAGTAGGAGTGAGAAAAACATCACGGGGTGGTGCGCATTGTATGGGTGTGTGTTACATTACATTCACTAGTAGAAGTGAGAAAAACATCATGGGGTGGTGTGAATCGGAGGGTCTGAATTAGCATAGGCAGTGAGTGGCAATGTAGAATGGAGAAAAGCACCGCGGCGTGCTCAGCATGGGGAGTTCAGGGAACATGCAGTGGCAAAATAGGATAGGTTTCTGATAAACATCGCGGGGTGGTGCGCATTGTATGGGTGTGTGTTACATTACATTCACTAGTAGGAGTGAGAAAAACATCACGGGGTGGTTCGCATTGTATGGGTGTGTGTTACATTACATTCATTAGTAGGAGTGAGAAAAACATCATGGGGTGGTGTGAATCGTAGGGTCTGAATTAGGATAGGCAGTGAGTGGCAATGTAGGATAGAGAAAAGCATCGCAGGGTGGTCAGCATGGGGTGGTGAGGGAACATGCAATGGCAATGTAGGATAGGATTCTGAAAAACATCGCCGGGTGGTGCGCATTGTATGGGTGTGTGTTAAATTACATTCACTATTAGGAGTGAGAAAAAAGTCACGGGGTGGTGTGTATCGGAGGGTCTGAATTAAGATAGGCAGTGAGTGGCAATGTATGATGGAGAAAAGCATCGCGGGGTGGTCAGCATTGGGAGGTCAGGGAACATGCAGTGGCAATGTAGGATAGGATTTTGAAAAACATCGCGGGTTGGTGCACATTGTATGGGTGTGTGTTGCATTACATTCGCTAGTAGGAGTGAGAAAAACATCACGGGGTGGTGCGCATTGTATGGGTGTGTGTTACATTACATTCACTAGTAGGAGTGAGAAAAACATCACAGGGTGGTGTGAATCAGAGGGTCTGAATTAGGATAGGCAGTGAGTGGCAATGTAAGATGGAGAAAAACAACACGGGGTGGTCAGTATGGGGAGGTCACGGAACATGCAGTGGTAATGTAGGATAGTTTTCTGAAAAACGTCACGGGGTGGTGCGCATTGTGTGGGTGTGTGTTACATTACATTCACTAGTAGGAGTGAGAAAAACATCACGGGGTGGTGTGAATCGGAGGGTCTGAATTAGGATAGGCAGTGAGTGGCAATTTAGGATAGAGAAAAGCACCGCGGTGTGGTCAGCATGGGGAAGTAAGGGAACATGCAGTGGCAATGTAGGATAGTTTTCTGAAAAACGTCACGGGGTGGTGCGCATTGTGTGGGTGTGTGTTACATACATTCACTAGTAGGAGCGAGGAAAACATCACATGATGGTGTGAATCGGAGGTTCTGAATAAGGATAGGCAGTGAGTGGCAATGTAGGATGGAGATAAGCACCGCGGGGTGGTCAGCATGGGGAGGTCAGGGAACATGCAATGGCAATGTAGGATAGGTTTCTGAAAAATATCGCGGTGTGGTGCAAATTGTATGGGTGTGTGTTACATTACATTCACTAGTAGGAGTGAGAAAAACATCATGGGGTGGTGCGCATTGTATGGGTGTGTGTTACATTGCATTCACTAGTAGGAGTGAGAAAAACATCACGGGGTGGTGTAAATCGGAAGGTCTGAATTAGGATAAGCAGTGAGTGGCAATGTAGGATGGAGAAAAGCACCACGGGGTTTTCAGTATGGGGAGGTCAGGGAACATGCAGTGGCAATGTAGGATAGGTTTCTGAAAAACATCGCGTGGTGGTGCGCATTGTATGGGTGTGTGTTACATTACATTCACTAGTAGGAGTGAGAAAAACATCACGGGGTGGGGTGAATCGCAGGGTCTGAATTAGGATAGGCAGTGAGTGGCAATGTAAGATGGAGAAAAGCACCGTGGGGTGGTCAGTATGGGGAGGTCACGGAACATGCAGTGGTAATGTAGGATAGTTTTCTGAAAAACATCACGGGGTGGTGCGCATTGTATGGGTGTGTGTTACAATACATTCACTAGTAGGAGTGAGAAAAACATCACGGGGTGGTGTGAATCGGAGGGTCTGATTTAGGATAGGCAGTGAGTGGCAATGTAGGATAGAGAAAAGCACGGCGGGGTGCTCAGCATGGGGAGGTCAGGGAACATGCAGTGGCAATGTAGGATAGGTTTCTGAAAAACATCGCGTGGTGGTGCGCATTGTATGGGTGTGTGTTACATTACATTCACTAGTAGGAGTGAGAAAAACAACACGGGGTGGTGTGAATCAGAGGCTGTGAATTAGGATAGGCAGTGAGTGGCAATGTAGGATGGAGAAAAGCAGCGCGGGGTGGTCAGTAAGGGGAGGTCAGGGAACATGCAGTGGCAATGTAGGATAGGTTTCTGAAAAACATCGCGGGGTGGTGCGCATTGTATGGGTGTGTGTTACATTACATTAACAAGTAGGAATGAGAAAAACATCACAGGGTGGTGTGAATAGGAACGTCTGAAATAGGACAGGCAGTGAGTGGCAATGTAGGATGGAGAAAAGCACCGCGGGGTGGTCAGCATGGGGAGGTCAGGGAACATGCAGTGGCAATGTAGGATAGGTTTCTGAAAAACATCGCGGGGTGGTGCGCATTGTATGGGTGTGTGTTACATTACATTCACTTGTAGGAGTGAGAAAAACATCACGGGTTGGTGTGAATCGGAGGGTCTGAATTAGGATAGGCAGTGAGTGGCAATGTAGGATGGAGAAAAGCACCGCGGGGTGGTCAGCATGGGGAGGTCAGGGAACATGCAGTGGCAATATAGGATAGGATTCTGAAAAACATCACGGGGTGGTGCGCATTGTATGGGTGTGTGTTACATTACATTCACTAGTAGGATTGAGAAAAATATCACGGGGTGGTGTGAATCGGAGGGTCTGAATTAGGATAGGCAGTGAGTGGCAATGTAGGATGGAGAAAAGCACCGCATGGTGGTCCGCACGGGGAGGTCAAGGAACATGCAGTGGCAATGTAGGATAGGTTTGTGAAAAACATCGCGGGGTGGTGCGCATTGTATGGGTGTGTGTTACCTTACATTCACTAGTAGGAGTGAGAAAAACATCATGGGGTGGTGCGCATTGTATGGGTGTGTGTTACATTACATTCGCTAGTAGGAGAGAGAAAAACATCACGGGGTGGTGCGCATTGTATGGGTGTGTGTTACATTACATTCACTAGTAGGAGTGAGAAAAACATCACGGGGTGGTGTGAATCGGAGGTTCTAAATTAGGATAGGCAGTGAGTGGCAATGTAGGATGGAGAAAAGCACCGCGGCGTGCTCAGCATGGGGAGTTCAGGGAACATGCAGTGGCAAAGTAGGATAGGTTTCTGATAAACATCGCGGGGTGGTGCGCATTGTATGGGTGTGTGTTACATTACATTCACTAGTAGGAGTGAGAAAAACATCACGGGGTGGTTCGCATTGTATGGGTGTGTGTTACATTACATTCATTAGTAGGAGTGAGAAAAACATCATGGGGTCGTGTGAATCGTAGGGTCTGAATTAGGATAGGCAGTGAGTGGCAATGTAGGATAGAGAAAAGCATCGCAGGGTGGTCAGCATGGGGTGGTGAGGGAACATGCAATGGCAATGTAGGATAGGATTCTGAAAAACATCGCCGGGTGGTGCGCATTGTATGGGTGTGTGTTAAATTACATTCACTATTAGGAGTGAGAAAAAAGTCACGGGGTGGTGTGTATCGGAGGGTCTGAATTAAGATAGGCAGTGAGTGGCAATGTATGATGGAGAAAAGCATCGCGGGGTGGTCAGCATTGGGAGGTCAGGGAACATGCAGTGGCAATGTAGGATAGGATTTTGAAAAACATCGCGGGTTGGTGCACATTGTATGGGTGTGTGTTGCATTACATTCGCTAGTAGGAGTGAGAAAAACATCACGGGGTGGTGCGCATTGTATGGGTGTGTGTTACATTACATTCACTAGTAGGAGTGAGAAAAACATCACAGGGTGGTGTGAATCAGAGGGTCTGAATTAGGATAGGCAGTGAGTGGCAATGTAAGATGGAGAAAAACAACACGGGGTGGTCAGTATGGGGAGGTCACGGAACATGCAGTGGTAATGTAGGATAGTTTTCTGAAAAACGTCACGGGGTGGTGCGCATTGTGTGGGTGTGTGTTACATTACATTCACTAGTAGGAGTGAGAAAAACATCACGGGGTGGTGTGAATCGGAGGGTCTGAATTAGGATAGGCAGTGAGTGGCAATTTAGGATAGAGAAAAGCACCGCGGTGTGGTCAGCATGGGGAAGTAAGGGAACATGCAGTGGCAATGTAGGATAGTTTTCTGAAAAACGTCACGGGGTGGTGCGCATTGTGTGGGTGTGTGTTACATACATTCACTAGTAGGAGCGAGGAAAACATCACATGATGGTGTGAATCGGAGGTTCTGAATAAGGATAGGCAGTGAGTGGCAATGTAGGATGGAGATAAGCACCGCGGGGTGGTCAGCATGGGGAGGTCAGGGAACATGCAGTGGCAATGTAGGATAGGTTTCTGAAAAATATCGCGGTGTGGTGCAAATTGTATGGGTGTGTGTTACATTACATTCACTAGTAGGAGTGAGAAAAACATCATGGGGTGGTGCGCATTGTATGGGTGTGTGTTACATTGCATTCACTAGTAGGAGTGAGAAAAACATCACGGGGTGGTGTAAATCGGAAGGTCTGAATTAGGATAGGCAGTGAGTGGCAATGTAGGATGGAGAAAAGCACCGCGGGGTTTTCAGTATGGGGAGGTCAGGGAACATGCAGTGGCAATGTAGGATAGGTTTCTGAAAAACATCGCGTGGTGGTGCGCATTGTATGGGTGTGTGTTACATTACATTCACTAGTAGGAGTGAGAAAAACATCACGGGGTGGGGTGAATCGCAGGGTCTGAATTAGGATAGGCAGTGAGTGGCAATGTAAGTTGGAGAAAAGCACCGTGGGGTGGTCAGTATGGGGAGGTCACGGAACATGCAGTGGTAATGTAGGATAGTTTTCTGAAAAACATCACGGGGTGGTGCGCATTGTATGGGTGTGTGTTACAATACATTCACTAGTAGGAGTGAGAAAAACATCACGGGGTGGTGTGAATCGGAGGGTCTGATTTAGGATAGGCAGTGAGTGGCAATGTAGAATGGAGAAAAGCACCGCGGCGTGCTCAGCTTGGGGAGTTCAGGGAACATGCAGTGGCAAAGTAGGATAGGTTTCTGATAAACATCGCGGGGTGGTGCGCATTGTATGGGTGTGTGTTACATTACATTCACTAGTAGGAGTGAGAAAAACATCACGGGGTGTTTCGCATTGTATGGGTGTGTGATACATTACATTCATTAGTAGGAGTGAGAAAAACATCATGGGGTGGTGTGAATCAGAGGGTCTGAATTAGGATAGGCAGTGAGTGGCAATGTAGGATAGAGAAAAGCATCGCAGGGTGGTCAGCATGGGTAGGTGAGGGAACATGCAATGGCAATGTAGGATAGGATTCTGAAAAACATCGCCGGTTGGTGCGCATTGTATGGGTGTGTGTTAAATTACATTCACTATTAGGAGTGAGAAAAAAGTCACGGGGTGGTGTGTATCGGAGGGTCTGAATTAAGATAGGCAGTGAGTGGCAATGTATGATGGAGAAAAGCATCGCGGGTTGGTCAGCATTGGGAGGTCAGGGAACATGCAGTGGCAATGTAGGATAGGATTTTGAAAAACATCGCGGTGTGGTGCGCATTGTATGGGTGTGTGTTACGTTACATTCACTAGTAGGAGTGAGAAAAATATCACGGGATGGTGTGAATCGGAGCATCTGAATTAGGATACGCAGAGAGTGGCAATGTAGGATGTAGAAAAGCACCACGGTGTGGTCAGCATGGGGAGGTCAGGGAACATGCAGTGGCAATACAGGACAGGTTTCTGAAAAACATCGCGGGGTGGTGCACATTGTATGGGTGTGTGTTGCATTACATTCGCTAGTAGGAGTGAGAAAAACATCACGGGGTGGTGCGCATTGTATGGGTGTGTGTTACATTA
This sequence comes from Cavia porcellus, assembly GCF_034190915.1. Lineage (NCBI taxonomy): Eukaryota > Metazoa > Chordata > Mammalia > Rodentia > Caviidae > Cavia > Cavia porcellus. The sequence continues at coordinate 845,242 of NW_026947595.1, read as the reverse complement.
CATTCACTAGTAGGAGTGAGAAAAACATCACGGGGTGGTGTGAATCGGAGGGTCTGAATTAGGATAGGCAGTGAGTGGCAATGTATGATGGAGAAAAGCACCGCGGGGTGGTCAGCATGGGGAGGTCAGGGAACATGCAGTGGCAATGTAGGATAGGTTTCTGAAAAATATCGCAGGGTGGTGCGCATTGTATGGGTGTGTGTTACATTACATTCACTAGTAGGAGTGAGAAAAACATCACGGGGTGGTGTGAATCGGAGGGTCTGAATTAGGATAGGCAGTGAGTGGCAATGTAAGATGGAGAAAAGCACCGCGGGGTGGTCAGTATGGGGAGGTCACGGAACATGCAGTGGTAATGTAGGATAGTTTTCTGAAAAACATCACGGAGTGGTGCGCATTGTATGGGTGTGTGTTACAATACATTCACTAGTAGGAGTGAGAAAAACATCACGGGGTGGTGTGAATCGGAGGGTCTGATTTAGGATAGGAAGTGAGTGGCAATGTAGAATAGAGAAAAGCACGGCGGGGTGCTCAGCATGGGGAGGTCAGGGAACATGCAGTGGCAATGTAGGATAGGTTTCTGAAAAACATCGCGTGGTTGTGCGCATTGTATGGGTGTGTGTTACATTACATTTACTCGTAGGAGTGAGAAAAACATCACAGGGTGGTGTGAATCGGAGGGTCTGAATTAGGATAGGCAGTGAGTGGCAATGTAGGATGGAGAAAAGCACCGCGGGGTGGTCAGCATTGGGGAAATCAGGGAACATGCAGTGGCAATGTAGGATAGTTTTCTGAAAAATATCACGTGGTTGTGCGCATTGTATGGGTGTGTGTTACATTACATTCACTAGTAGGAGTGAGAAAAACATCACGGGGTGGTGTGAATCAGAGGGTCTGAATTAGGATAGGCAGTGAGTGGCAATGTAGGATGGAGAAAAGCACCGCGTGGTGGTCAGCATGGGGAGGTCAGGGAACATGCAGTGGCAATGTAGGATAGGTTTTTGAAAATCATTGCGGGGTGGTGCGCATTGTATGGGTGTGTGTTACATTACATTCACTAGTAGGAGTGAGAAAAACATCACGGGGTGGTGTGAATCAGAGGGTCTGAATTAGGATAGGCAGTGAGTGGCAATGTAGGATGGAGAAAAGCACCGCGAGGTGGTCAGTACGGGGAGGTCAGGGAACATGCAGTGGCAATGTAGGATAGGTTTCTGAGAAACATCGCCCGGTGGTGCACATTGTATGTGTGTGTGTTACATTATATTCACTAGTAGGAGTGAGAAAAACATGACGGGGTGGTGTGAATCGGAGGTTCTGAATTAGGATAGGCAGTGAGTGGCAATGCATGAGGGAGAAAAGCACCGCGGGGTGGTCAGTATGGGGAGGTCAGGGAACATGCAGTGGCAATGTAGGATAGGTTTCTGAAAAACATCGCGGGGTGGTGCGCATTGTATGGGTGTGTGTTACATTACATTCACTAGTAGGAGTGAGAAAAACATCACGTGATGGTGTGAATCGGAGGGTCTGAATTAGGATAGACAGTGAGTGGCAATGTAGGAGGGAGAAAAGCACCGCGGGGTGGTCAGCATGGGGAGGTCAGGGAACATGCAGTGGCAATGTAGGATAGGATTCTGAAAAAACATCACGGGGTGGTGCGCATTGTATGGGTGTGTGTTACATTACATTCACTAGTAGGATTGAGAAAAATATCACGGGGTGGTGTGAATCGGAGGGTCTGAATTAGGATAGGCAGTGAGTGGCAATGTACGATGGAGAAAAGCACCGCGTGGTGGTCCGCACGGGGAGGTCAGGGAACATGCAGTGGCAATGTAGGATAGGTTTCTGAAAAACATCGCGGTGTGGTGCGCATTGTATGGGTGTGTGTTACCTTACATTCACTAGTAGGAGTGAGAAAAACATCACGGGGTGGTGCGCATTGTATGGGTGTGTGTTACATTACATTCACTAGTAGGAGTGAGAAAAACATCACGGGGTGGTGCGCATTGTATGGGTGTGTGTTACATTACATTCACTAGTAGAAGTGAGAAAAACATCATGGGGTGGTGTGAATCGGAGGGTCTGAATTAGCATAGGCAGTGAGTGGCAATGTAGAATGGAGAAAAGCACCGCGGCGTGCTCAGCATGGGGAGTTCAGGGAACATGCAGTGGCAAAATAGGATAGGTTTCTGATAAACATCGCGGGGTGGTGCGCATTGTATGGGTGTGTGTTACATTACATTCACTAGTAGGAGTGAGAAAAACATCACGGGGTGGTTCGCATTGTATGGGTGTGTGTTACATTACATTCATTAGTAGGAGTGAGAAAAACATCATGGGGTGGTGTGAATCGTAGGGTCTGAATTAGGATAGGCAGTGAGTGGCAATGTAGGATAGAGAAAAGCATCGCAGGGTGGTCAGAATGGGGTGGTGAGGGAACATGCAATGGCAATGTAGGATAGGATTCTGAAAAACATCGCCGGGTGGTGCGCATTGTATGGGTGTGTGTTAAATTACATTCACTATTAGGAGTGAGAAAAAAGTCACGGGGTGGTGTGTATCGGAGGGTCTGAATTAAGATAGGCAGTGAGTGGCAATGTATGATGGAGAAAAGCATCGCGGGGTGGTCAGCATTGGGAGGTCAGGGAACATGCAGTGGCAATGTAGGATAGGATTTTGAAAAACATCGCGGGTTGGTGCACATTGTATGGGTGTGTGTTGCATTACATTCGCTAGTAGGAGTGAGAAAAACATCACGGGGTGGTGCGCATTGTATGGGTGTGTGTTACATTACATTCACTAGTAGGAGTGAGAAAAACATCACAGGGTGGTGTGAATCAGAGGGTCTGAATTAGGATAGGCAGTGAGTGGCAATGTAAGATGGAGAAAAACAACACGGGGTGGTCAGTATGGGGAGGTCACGGAACATGCAGTGGTAATGTAGGATAGTTTTCTGAAAAACGTCACGGGGTGGTGCGCATTGTGTGGGTGTGTGTTACATTACATTCACTAGTAGGAGTGAGAAAAACATCACGGGGTGGTGTGAATCGGAGGGTCTGAATTAGGATAGGCAGTGAGTGGCAATTTAGGATAGAGAAAAGCACCGCGGTGTGGTCAGCATGGGGAAGTAAGGGAACATGCAGTGGCAATGTAGGATAGTTTTCTGAAAAACGTCACGGGGTGGTGCGCATTGTGTGGGTGTGTGTTACATACATTCACTAGTAGGAGCGAGGAAAACATCACATGATGGTGTGAATCGGAGGTTCTGAATAAGGATAGGCAGTGAGTGGCAATGTAGGATGGAGATAAGCACCGCGGGGTGGTCAGCATGGGGAGGTCAGGGAACATGCAATGGCAATGTAGGATAGGTTTCTGAAAAATATCGCGGTGTGGTGCAAATTGTATGGGTGTGTGTTACATTACATTCACTAGTAGGAGTGAGAAAAACATCATGGGGTGGTGCGCATTGTATGGGTGTGTGTTACATTGCATTCACTAGTAGGAGTGAGAAAAACATCACGGGGTGGTGTAAATCGGAAGGTCTGAATTAGGATAGGCAGTGAGTGGCAATGTAGGATGGAGAAAAGCACCACGGGGTTTTCAGTATGGGGAGGTCAGGGAACATGCAGTGGCAATGTAGGATAGGTTTCTGAAAAACATCGCGTGGTGGTGCGCATTGTATGGGTGTGTGTTACATTACATTCACTAGTAGGAGTGAGAAAAACATCACGGGGTGGGGTGAATCGCAGGGTCTGAATTAGGATAGGCAGTGAGTGGCAATGTAAGATGGAGAAAAGCACCGTGGGGTGGTCAGTATGGGGAGGTCACGGAACATGCAGTGGTAATGTAGGATAGTTTTCTGAAAAACATCACGGGGTGGTGCGCATTGTATGGGTGTGTGTTACAATACATTCACTAGTAGGAGTGAGAAAAACATCACGGGGTGGTGTGAATCGGAGGGTCTGATTTAGGATAGGCAGTGAGTGGCAATGTAGGATAGAGAAAAGCACGGCGGGGTGCTCAGCATGGGGAGGTCAGGGAACATGCAGTGGCAATGTAGGATAGGTTTCTGAAAAACATCGCGTGGTGGTGCGCATTGTATGGGTGTGTGTTACATTACATTCACTAGTAGGAGTGAGAAAAACAACACGGGGTGGTGTGAATCAGAGGCTGTGAATTAGGATAGGCAGTGAGTGGCAATGTAGGATGGAGAAAAGCAGCGCGGGGTGGTCAGTAAGGGGAGGTCAGGGAACATGCAGTGGCAATGTAGGATAGGTTTCTGAAAAACATCGCGGGGTGGTGCGCATTGTATGGGTGTGTGTTACATTACATTAACAAGTAGGAATGAGAAAAACATCACAGGGTGGTGTGAATAGGAACGTCTGAAATAGGACAGGCAGTGAGTGGCAATGTAGGATGGAGAAAAGCACCGCGGGGTGGTCAGCATGGGGAGGTCAGGGAACATGCAGTGGCAATGTAGGATAGGTTTCTGAAAAACATCGCGGGGTGGTGCGCATTGTATGGGTGTGTGTTACATTACATTCACTTGTAGGAGTGAGAAAAACATCACGGGTTGGTGTGAATCGGAGGGTCTGAATTAGGATAGGCAGTGAGTGGCAATGTAGGATGGAGAAAAGCACCGCGGGGTGGTCAGCATGGGGAGGTCAGGGAACATGCAGTGGCAATATAGGATAGGATTCTGAAAAACATCACGGGGTGGTGCGCATTGTATGGGTGTGTGTTACATTACATTCACTAGTAGGATTGAGAAAAATATCACGGGGTGGTGTGAATCGGAGGGTCTGAATTAGGATAGGCAGTGAGTGGCAATGTAGGATGGAGAAAAGCACCGCATGGTGGTCCGCACGGGGAGGTCAAGGAACATGCAGTGGCAATGTAGGATAGGTTTGTGAAAAACATCGCGGGGTGGTGCGCATTGTATGGGTGTGTGTTACCTTACATTCACTAGTAGGAGTGAGAAAAACATCATGGGGTGGTGCGCATTGTATGGGTGTGTGTTACATTACATTCGCTAGTAGGAGAGAGAAAAACATCACGGGGTGGTGCGCATTGTATGGGTGTGTGTTACATTACATTCACTAGTAGGAGTGAGAAAAACATCACGGGGTGGTGTGAATCGGAGGTTCTAAATTAGGATAGGCAGTGAGTGGCAATGTAGGATGGAGAAAAGCACCGCGGCGTGCTCAGCATGGGGAGTTCAGGGAACATGCAGTGGCAAAGTAGGATAGGTTTCTGATAAACATCGCGGGGTGGTGCGCATTGTATGGGTGTGTGTTACATTACATTCACTAGTAGGAGTGAGAAAAACATCACGGGGTGGTTCGCATTGTATGGGTGTGTGTTACATTACATTCATTAGTAGGAGTGAGAAAAACATCATGGGGTCGTGTGAATCGTAGGGTCTGAATTAGGATAGGCAGTGAGTGGCAATGTAGGATAGAGAAAAGCATCGCAGGGTGGTCAGCATGGGGTGGTGAGGGAACATGCAATGGCAATGTAGGATAGGATTCTGAAAAACATCGCCGGGTGGTGCGCATTGTATGGGTGTGTGTTAAATTACATTCACTATTAGGAGTGAGAAAAAAGTCACGGGGTGGTGTGTATCGGAGGGTCTGAATTAAGATAGGCAGTGAGTGGCAATGTATGATGGAGAAAAGCATCGCGGGGTGGTCAGCATTGGGAGGTCAGGGAACATGCAGTGGCAATGTAGGATAGGATTTTGAAAAACATCGCGGGTTGGTGCACATTGTATGGGTGTGTGTTGCATTACATTCGCTAGTAGGAGTGAGAAAAACATCACGGGGTGGTGCGCATTGTATGGGTGTGTGTTACATTACATTCACTAGTAGGAGTGAGAAAAACATCACAGGGTGGTGTGAATCAGAGGGTCTGAATTAGGATAGGCAGTGAGTGGCAATGTAAGATGGAGAAAAACAACACGGGGTGGTCAGTATGGGGAGGTCACGGAACATGCAGTGGTAATGTAGGATAGTTTTCTGAAAAACGTCACGGGGTGGTGCGCATTGTGTGGGTGTGTGTTACATTACATTCACTAGTAGGAGTGAGAAAAACATCACGGGGTGGTGTGAATCGGAGGGTCTGAATTAGGATAGGCAGTGAGTGGCAATTTAGGATAGAGAAAAGCACCGCGGTGTGGTCAGCATGGGGAAGTAAGGGAACATGCAGTGGCAATGTAGGATAGTTTTCTGAAAAACGTCACGGGGTGGTGCGCATTGTGTGGGTGTGTGTTACATACATTCACTAGTAGGAGCGAGGAAAACATCACATGATGGTGTGAATCGGAGGTTCTGAATAAGGATAGGCAGTGAGTGGCAATGTAGGATGGAGATAAGCACCGCGGGGTGGTCAGCATGGGGAGGTCAGGGAACATGCAGTGGCAATGTAGGATAGGTTTCTGAAAAATATCGCGGTGTGGTGCAAATTGTATGGGTGTGTGTTACATTACATTCACTAGTAGGAGTGAGAAAAACATCATGGGGTGGTGCGCATTGTATGGGTGTGTGTTACATTGCATTCACTAGTAGGAGTGAGAAAAACATCACGGGGTGGTGTAAATCGGAAGGTCTGAATTAGGATAGGCAGTGAGTGGCAATGTAGGATGGAGAAAAGCACCGCGGGGTTTTCAGTATGGGGAGGTCAGGGAACATGCAGTGGCAATGTAGGATAGGTTTCTGAAAAACATCGCGTGGTGGTGCGCATTGTATGGGTGTGTGTTACATTACATTCACTAGTAGGAGTGAGAAAAACATCACGGGGTGGGGTGAATCGCAGGGTCTGAATTAGGATAGGCAGTGAGTGGCAATGTAAGTTGGAGAAAAGCACCGTGGGGTGGTCAGTATGGGGAGGTCACGGAACATGCAGTGGTAATGTAGGATAGTTTTCTGAAAAACATCACGGGGTGGTGCGCATTGTATGGGTGTGTGTTACAATACATTCACTAGTAGGAGTGAGAAAAACATCACGGGGTGGTGTGAATCGGAGGGTCTGATTTAGGATAGGCAGTGAGTGGCAATGTAGGATAGAGAAAAGCACGGCGGGGTGCTCAGCATGGGGAGGTCAGGGAACATGCAGTGGCAATGTAGGATAGGTTTCTGAAAAACATCGCGTGGTGGTGCGCATTGTATGGGTGTGTGTTACATTACATTCACTAGTAGGAGTGAGAAAAACATCACGGGGTGGTGTGAATCAGAGGCTGTGAATTAGGATAGGCAGTGAGTGGCAATGTAGGATGGAGAAAAGCACCGCGGGGTGGTCAGTAAGGGGAGGTCAGGGAACATGCAGTGGCAATGTAGGATAGGTTTCTGAAAAACATCGCGGGGTGGTGCGCATTGTATGGGTGTGTGTTACATTACATTAACAAGTAGGAATGAGAAAAACATCACAGGGTGGTGTGAATAGGAACGTCTGAAATAGGACAGGCAGTGAGTGGCAATGTAGGATGGAGAAAAGCACCGCGGGGTGGTCAGCATGGGGAGGTCAGGGAACATGCAGTGGCAATGTAGGATAGGTTTCTGAAAAACATCGCGGGGTGGTGCGCATTGTATGGGTGTGTGTTACATTACATTCACTTGTAGGAGTGAGAAAAACATCACGGGTTGGTGTGAATCGGAGGGTCTGAATGAGGATAGGCAGTGAGTGGCAATGTAGGATGGAGAAAAGCACCGCGGGGTGGTCAGCATGGGGAGGTCAGGGAACATGCAGTGGCAATATAGGATAGGATTCTGAAAAACATCACGGGGTGGTGCGCATTGTATGGGTGTGTGTTACATTACATTCACTAGTAGGATTGAGAAAAATATCACGGGGTGGTGTGAATCGGAGGGTCTGAATTAGGATAGGCAGTGAGTGGCAATGTAGGATGGAGAAAAGCACCGCATGGTGGTCCGCACGGGGAGGTCAAGGAACATGCAGTGGCAATGTAGGATAGGTTTCTGAAAAACATCGCGGGGTGGTGCGCATTGTATGGGTGTGTGTTACCTTACATTCACTAGTAGGAGTGAGAAAAACATCACGGGGTGGTGCGCATTGTATGGGTGTGTGTTACATTACATTCGCTAGTAGGAGAGAGAAAAACATCACGGGGTGGTGCGCATTGTATGGGTGTGTGTTACATTACATTCACTAGTAGGAGTGAGAAAAACATCACGGGGTGGTGTGAATCGGAGGTTCTAAATTAGGATAGGCAGTGAGTGGCAATGTAGGATGGAGAAAAGCACCGCGGGGTGGTCAGCATGGGGAGGTCAGGGAACATACAGTGGCAATGTAGGATAGTTTTCTGAAAAACATCACGGGGTGGTGCGCATTGTATTGGTGTGTGTTACAATACATTCACTAGTAGGAGTGAGAAAAACATCACGGGGTGGTGTGAATCGGAGGGTCTGATTTAGGATAGGCAGTGAGTGGCAATGTAGGATGGAGAAAAGCACGGCGGGGTGCTCAGCATGCGGAGGTCAGGGAACATGCAGTGGCAATGTAGGATAGGTTTCTGAAAAACATCGCGTAGTGGTGCGCATTGTATGGGTGTGTGTTACATTACATTCACTAGTAGGTGTGAGAAAAACATCACAGGGTGGTGTGAATCGGAGGGTCTGACTTAGGATAGGCAGTGAGTGGCAATGTAGGATGGAGAAAAGCACCGCGGGGTGGTCAGCATGGGGAAGTCAGGGAACATGCAGGGGCAATGTAGGATAGTTTTCTGAAAAACGTCACGGGGTGGTGCGCATTGTGTGGGTGTGTGTTACATTACATTCACTAGTAGGAGTGAGAAAAACATCACGGGATGGTGTGAATCGGAGTTTCTGAATTAGGATAGGCAGTGAGTGGCAATGTAGGATGGAGAAAAGCACCGCGGGGTGGTCAGCATGGGGAGGTCAGGGAACATGCAGTGGCAATGTAGGATATGTTTCTGAAAAATATCGCGGGGTGGTGCGCATTGTATGGGTGTGTGTTACATTACATTCACTAGTAGGAGTGAGAAAAACATCATGGGGTGGTGCGCAATGTATGGGTATGTGTTACATTGCATTCACTAGTAGGAGTGAGAAAAACATCACGGGGTGGTGTAAATCGGAAGTTCTGAATTAGGATAGGCAGTGAGTGGCAATGTAGGAGGGAGAAAAGCACCGCGGGCTTTTCAGTATGGGGAGGTCAGGGAACATGCAGTGGCAATGTAGGATAGGTTTCTGAAAAACATCGCGAGGTGGTGCACATTGTATGGGTGTGTGTTACATTACATTCACTATTAGGAGTGAGAAAAACATCACGGGGTGGTGTGAATCGGAGGGTCTGAATTAGGATAGGCAGTGATTGGCAATGTAGGATGGAGAAAAGCACCGCGGGGTGGTCAGCATGGGGAGGTCAGGGAACATGCAGTGGCAATGTAGGATAGGTCTCTGAAAAACATCGCGGGGTGGTGCGCATTGTATGGTTGTGTGTTACATTACATTCACTAGTAGGAGTGATAAAAACATCACGGGGTGGTGCGCATTGTATGGGTGTGTGTTACATTACATTCATTAGTAGGAGTGAGAAAAACATCAGGGGGTGGTGCGGAGTGTATGGTTGTGTGTTACATTACATTCAGTAGTAGGAGTGATAAAAACATCACGGGGTGGGGAGCATTGTATGGGTGTTTGTTACATTACATTCACTAGTAGGAGTGAGCAAAACATCACGGGGTAGTGTGAATCGGAGGGTCTGAATTAGGATAGGCCGTGAGTGGCAATGTAGGATGGAGAAAAGCACCGCGGGGTGGTCAGTATTGGGAGGTCAGGGAACATGCTGTGGCAATGTAGGATAGTTTTCTGAAAAACATCACGGGGTGGTGCGCATTGTATGGGTGTGTGTTACAATACATTCACTAGTAGGAGTGAGAAAAACATCACGGGGTGGTGTGAATCGGAGGGTCTGAATTAGGATAGGCAGTGAATGGCAATGTAGGATGGAGAAAAGCACCGCGGGGTGGTCAGCATGGGGAGGTCAGGGAACATACAGTGGCAATGTAGGATAGGTTTCTGAAAAATATCGCGGGGTGGTGCGCATTGTATGGGTGTGTGTTACATTACATTCACTAGTAGGAGTGAGAAAAACATCACGGGGTGGGGCGCATTGTATGGGTGTGTGTTACATTACATTGACTATTAGGAGTGAGAAAAACATCACGGGTTGGTGTGAATCGGAGGGTCTAAATTAGGATAGGCAGTGAGTGGCAATGTAGGATGGAGAAAAGCACCGCAGGGTGGTCAGCATGGGGAGGTCAGGGAACATACAGTGGCAATGTAGGATAGTTTTCTGAAAAACATCACGGGGTGGTGCGCATTGTATTGGTGTGTGTTACAATACATTCACTAGTAGGAGTGAGAAAAACATCACGGGGTGGTGTGAATCGGAGGGTCTGATTTAGGATAGGCAGTGAGTGGCAATGTAGGATGGAGAAAAGCACGGCGGGGTGCTCAGCATGCGGAGGTCAGGGAACATGCAGTGGCAATGTAGGATAGGTTTCTGAAAAACATCGCGTAGTGGTGCGCATTGTATGGGTGTGTGTTACATTACATTCACTAGTAGGTGTGAGAAAAACATCACAGGGTGGTGTGAATCGGAGGGTCTGAATTAGGATAGGCAGTGAGTGGCAATGTAGGATGGAGAAAAGCACCGCGGGGTGGTCAGCATGGGGAAGTCAGGGAACATGCAGGGGCAATGTAGGATAGTTTTCTGAAAAACGTCACGGGGTGGTGCGCATTGTGTGGGTGTGTGTTACATTACATTCACTAGTAGGAGTGAGAAAAACATCACGGGATGGTGTGAATCGGAGTTTCTGAATTAGGATAGGCAGTGAGTGGCAATGTAGGATGGAGAAAAGCACCGCGGGGTGGTCAGCATGGGGAGGTCAGGGAACATGCAGTGGCAATGTAGGATAGGTTTCTGAAAAACATCGCGGGGTGGTGCACATTGTATGGGTGTGTGTTACATTACATTAACAAGTAGGAGTGAGAAAAACTTCACGGGGTGGTGCGGATTGTATGGTTGTGTGTTACATTACATTCACTAGTACGAGTGAGAAAAACATCACGGGGTGGGGCGGATTGTATGTGTGTGTGTTACATTACATTCACTAGTAGGAGTGAGAAAAACATCACGGGGTTTTGTGAATCAGAGGGTCTGAATTAGGATAGGCAGTGAGTGGCAATGTAGGATGGAGAAAAGCAGCGCGTGGTTTTCAGTATGGGGAGGTCAGGGAACATGCAGTGGCAATGTAGGATAGGTTTCTGAAAAACATCGCGAGGTGGTGCACATTGTATTGGTGTCTGTTACATTACATTCACTAGTAGGAGTGAGAAAACATCACGGGGTGGTGTGAATTGGAGGGTCTGAATTAGGATAGGCAGTGAGAGGCAATGTAGGGTGGAGAAAAGCACCGCCTGATGGTCAGCATGGGGAGGTCAGGGAACATGCAGTGGCAATGTAGGATAGCTTTCTGAAAAACATCACGGGGTGGTGCGCATTGTATGGGTGTGTGTTACCTTACATTCACTAGTAGGAGTGAGAAAAACATCACGGGGTGGTGCGCATTGTATGTGTGTGTGTTACATTACATTCACTAGTAGGAGTGAGAAAAACATCAGGGGGTGGTGCGGATTGTATGGTTGTGTGTTACATTACATTCACTAGTAGGAGTGATAAAAAAATCACGGGGTGGGGCGCATTGTATGGGTGTGTGTTACATTACATTCACTAGTAGCAGTGAGAAAAACATCACGGGGTGGTGTGAATCGGAGGGTCTGAATTAGGATAGGCAGTGAATGGCAATGTAGGATGGAGAAAAGCACCGCGGGGTCGTCAGCATGGGGAGGTGAGGGAACATGCAGTGGCAATGTAGGATAGGTTTCTGAAAAACATCGCGGGGTTTGTGCGCATTGTGTGGGTGTGTGTTCATTACATTCACTAGTAGGAGTGTGAAAAACATCACGGGGTGGTGCGCATTGTATGGGTGTGTGTTACAATACATTCACTAGTAGGAGTGAGAAAAACATCACGGGGTGGTGTGAATAGGAGGGTCTGAATTAGGATAGGCAGTGAGTGGCAATGTAGGAGGGAGAAAAGCACCGCAGGGTGGTCCGCATGGGGAGGTCAGGGAACATGCAGTGGCAATGTAGGATAGGATTCTGAAAAACATCACGGGGTGGTGCGCATTGTATGGGTGTGTGTTACATTACATTCACTAGTAGGAGTGAGAAAAATATCACGGGATGGTGTGAATCAGAGCATCTGAATTAGGATAGGCAGTGAGTGGCAATGTAGGATGGAGAAAAGCACCACGGGGTGGTCAGCATGGGGAGGTCAGGGAACATGCAGTGGCAATGTAGGATAGGTTTCTGAAAAACATCGCGGGGTGGTGCACATTGTATGGGTGTGTGTTACATTACATTCGCTAGTAGGAGTGAGAAAAACATCACAGGGTGGTGTGAATCGGAGGGTCTGAATTAGGATAGGCAGTGAGTGGCAATGTATGATGGAGAAAAGCACCGCGGGGTCGTCAGCATGGGGAGGTCAGGGAACATGCAGTGGCAATGTAGGATAGTTTTCGAAAAATCATCGCTGGGTGGTGCGCATTGTATGGGTGTGTGTTAAACTACATTCACTATTAGGAGTGAGAAAAACATCACGGGGTGGTGTGTATCGGAGGGTCTGAATTATGATAGGCAGTGAGTGGCAATGTATGATGGAGAAAAGCATCGCGGCGTCGTCAGCATTGGGAGGTCAGGGAACATGCAGTGGCAAAGTAGGATAGGATTTTGAAAAATATCACGGGGTGGTGAGCATTGTATGGGTGTGTGTTACATTACATTCACTAGTAGGAGTGAGAAAAATATCACAGGATGGTGTGAATCGGAGCATCTGAATTAGGATACGCAGAGAGTGTCAATGTAGGATGGAGAAAAGCACCACGGGGTGGTCAGCATGGGGAGGTAAGGGAACATGCAGTGGCAATATAGGATAGGTTTCTGAAAAACATCGCGGGGTGGTGCACATTGTATGGGTGTGTGTTACATTACATTCGCTAGTAGGAGTGAGAAAAACATCACGGGGTGGTGTGAATCGGAGGGTCTGAATAAGGATAGGCAGTGAGTGGCAATGTAGGATGTAGAAAAGCACCGTGCGGTGGTCAGCATGGGGAGGTCTCGGAACATGCAGTGGCAATGTAGGATAGGTTTCTGAAAAACATCGCGGGGTGGTGCGCATTGTATGGGTGTGTGTTACATTACATTCACTAGTATTAGTGAGCAAAACATCACGGGGTGGTGCGCATACTATGGGTGTGTTTTACATTACGTTCACTAGTAGGAGTGAGAAAAACATCACAGGGTGGTGTGAATCGGAGGGTCTGAATTAGGATAGGCAGTGAGGGGCAATGTAGGATGGAGAAAAGCACCGCGGGGTGGTCAGCATGGGGAGGTCAGGGAACGTGCATTGGCAATATAGGATAGGTTTCTGAAAAACATCGCGCGGTGGTGCGCATTGTATGAGTGTGTGTTACATTACATTCTCTAGTAGGAGTGAGAAAAACATCGCGGGGTGGTGCTCATTGTATGGGTGTGTGTTACATTACATTCACTTGTAGGAGTGAGAAAAACATCATGGGGTGGTGTGAATCGGAGGGTCTCAATTAGGATCGGCAGTGAGTGGCAATGTAGGATAGAGAAAAGCACCGCCGGTTGGTCAGCATGGGAAGGTCAGGGAACATGCAGTGGCCATGTAGGATAGGTTTCTGAAAAACATCGCGAGGTGGTGCGCATTGTATGTGTGTGTGTTACATTACATTCAATAGTAGGAGTGAGAAAAACATCACGGGGTGGTGCGCATTGTATGGGTGTGTGTTACATTACATTCACCAGTAGGAGTGAGAAAAACATCACGGGTTGGTGTGAATCGGAGGGTCTGAATTAGGATAGGCAGTGAGTGGCAATGTAGGATGGAGAAAAGCACCGCGGGGTGGTCAGCATGGGGAGGTCAGGGAACATGCAGTGGCAATGTAGGATAGGTTTCTGAAAAACATCGCGGGGTGGTGCGCATTGTATGGGTGTGTGTTACAATATATTCACTAGTAGGAGTGAGAAAAACTTCACGGGGTGGAGCGCATTTTATGGGTGTGTGTTACATGACATTCACTAGTAGGAGTGAGAAAAACATCATGGGGTGGTGCGCATTGTATGGGTGTGTGTTACATTACATTCACTATTAGGAGTTAGAAAAACATCACGGGGTGGTGTGAATCAGAGTGTCTGAATTAGGAATGGCAGTGAGTGACAATGTAGGATGGAGAAAAGCACTGCAGGGTCGTCAGCAAGGGGAGGTCAGGGAACATGCAGTGGCAATGTAGGATAGGTTTCTGAAAAGTATCGCGGGGTGGTGCACATTGTATGGGTGTGTGTTACATTACATTGACTAGTCGGAGTGAGAAAAACATCACAGGGTGGTGCACATTTTATGGGTGTGTGTTATATTACATTCACTAGTATGAGTGAGAAAAACATCACGGGGTGGTGAGAATCGGAGTGTCTGAATTAGGTTAGGCAGTGAGTGGCAATGTAGGATGGAGAAAAGCACTGCGGGGTGGTCAGCATGGGGAGGTCAGGGAACATGCAGTGGCAATGTAGGATAGGTTTCTGAAAAATATCGCAAGGTGGTGCGCATAGTATGGGTGTGTGTTACATTACATTCACTAGTAGGAGTGAGCAAAACATCACGGGGTGGTGTGAATCGGAGTGTCTGAATTAGGATCGGCAGTGATTGGCAATGTAGGATGGAGAAAAGCACCGCGGGGTGGTCAGTATTGGGAGGTCAGGGAACATGCAGTGGCAATGTAGGATAGTTTTCTGAAAAACATCATGGGGTGGTGCGCATTGTATGGGTGTGTGTTACAATACATTCACTAGTAGGAGTGAGAAAAACATCACGGGGTGGTGTGAATCGGAGGGTCTGAATTAGGATAGGCAGTGAGTGGCAATGTAGGATGGAGAAAAGCACCGCCGGGTGGTCAGCATGGGGAGGTCAGGGAACATGCAGTGGCAATGTAGGATAGGTTTCTGAAAAACATCGCGGTGTGGTGCGCATTGTATGGGTGTGTGTTACATTACATTCACTAGTAGGAGTGAGAAAAACATCACGGGGTGGTGTGAATCGGAGGGTCTGAATTAGGATAGGCAGTGAGTGGCAATGTAGGATGGAGAAAAGCACCGCGGGGTGGTCAGCATTGGGGAAGTCAGGGAACATGCAGTGGCAATGTAGGATAGTTTTCTGATAAATATCACGTGGTGGTGCGCATTGTATGGGTGTGTGTTACATTACATTCACTAGTAGGAGTGAGAAAAACATCACGGGGTGTTGTGAATCCGAGGGTCTGAATTAGGATAGGCTGTGAGTGGCAATGTAGGATGGAGAAAAGCACAGCGTGGTGGTCAGCATGGGGAGGTCAGGGAACATTCAGTGGCAATGTAGGATAGGTTTTTGAAAATCATCGCGGGGTGGTGCGCATTGTATGGGTGTGTGTTACATTAAATTCACTAGTAGGACTGAGAAAAACATCACGGGGTGGTGTGAATCGGAGGGTCTGAATTAGGATAGGCAGTGAGTGGCAATGTAGGATGGAGAAAAGCAACGCGGGGTGGTCAGCATGGGGAAGTCAGGGAACATGCAGTGGCAATGTAGGATAGGTTTCTGAAAAACATCGTGGGGTGATGCGCATTGTATGGGTGTGTGTTACATTACATTCGCTAGTAGGAGTGAGAAAAACATCACAGGGTGGTGTGAATCGGAGGGTCTGAATTAGGATAGGCAGTGAGTGGCAATGTAGGATGGAGAAAAGCACCGCGGGGTGGTCAGCATGGGGAGGTCAGGGAACATGCAGTGGCAATGTAGGATAGTTTTCGAAAAATCATCGCTGGGTGGTGCGCATTGTATGGGTGTGTGTTAAACTACATTCACTATTAGGAGTGAGAAAAACATCACGGGGTGGTGTGTATCGGAGGGTCTGAATTATGATAGGCAGTGAGTGGCAATGTATGATGGAGAAAAGCATCGCGGCGTCGTCAGCATTGGGAGGTCAGGGAACATGCAGTGGCAAAGTAGGATAGGATTTTGAAAAATATCACGGGGTGGTGCGCATTGTATGGGTGTGTGTTACATTACATTCACTAGTAGGAGTGAGAAAAATATCACAGGATGGTGTGAATCGGAGCATCTGAATTAGGATACGCAGAGAGTGTCAATGTAGGATGGAGAAAAGCACCACGGGGTGGTCAGCATGGGGAGGTAAGGGAACATGCAGTGGCAATATAGGATAGGTTTCTGAAAAACATCGCGGGGTGGTGCACATTGTATGGGTGTGTGTTACATTACATTCGCTAGTAGGAGTGAGAAAAACATCACGGGGTGGTGTGAATCGGAGGGTCTGAATAAGGATAGGCAGTGAGTGGCAATGTAGGATGAGGAAAAGCACCGTGCGGTGGTCAGCATGGGGAGGTCTCGGAACATGCAGTGGCAATGTAGGATAGGTTTCTGAAAAACATCGCTTGGTGGTGCGCATTGTATGGCTGTGTGTTACATTACATTCACTAGTAGGAGTGAGAAAAACATCACGGGGTGGTGCGCATTGTATGGGTGTGTGTTACATTACATTCACTAGTAGGAGTGAGAAAAACATCACGGTGTGGTGTGAATCGGGGGTCTGAATTAGGATAGGCAGTGAGTGGCAATGTAGGATGGAGAAAAGCACCGCGGGGTGGTCAGCATGGGGAGGTCAGGGAACATGCAGTGGCAATGTAGGATAGGTTTCTGAAAAACATCGCGGGGTGGTGCGCATTGTATGGGTGTGTGTTACATTACATTCACTAGTAGGAGTGAGCAAAACATCATGGGGTGGTGCGCATTGTATGGGTGTGTTTTACATTACGTTCACTAGTAGGAGTGAGAAAAACATCACAGGGTGGTGTGAATCGGAGGGTCTGAATTAGGATAGGCAGTGAGGGGCAATGTAGGATGGAGAAAAGCACCGCGGGGTGGTCAGCATGGGGAGGTCAGGGAACATGCATTGGCAATATAGGATAGGTTTCTGAAAAACATCGCGCGGTGGTGCGCATTGTATGCGTGTGTGTTACATTACATTCTCTAGTAGGAGTGAGAAAAACATCGCGGGGTGGTGCTCATTGTATGGGTGTGTGTTACATTACATTCACTTGTAGGAGTGAGAAAAACATCATGGGGTGGTGTGAATCGGAGGGTCTCAATTAGGATCGGCAGGGAGTGGCAATGTAGGATAGAGAAAAGCACCGCCGGTTGGTCAGCATGGGGAGGTCAGGGAACATGCAGTGGCCATGTAGGATAGGTTTCTGAAAAACATCGCGGGGTGGTGCACATTGTATGTGTGTGTGTTACATTACATTCACTAGTAGGAGTGAGAAAAACATCACGGGGTGGTGCGCATTGTATGGGTGTCTGTTACATTACATTCACCAGTAGGAGTGAGAAAAACATCACGGGGTGGTGTGAATCGGAGGGTCTGAATTAGGATAGGCAGTGAGTGGCAATGTAGGATGGAGAAAAGCTCCGCGGGGTGGTCAGCATGGGGAGGTCAGGAAACATGCAGTGGCAATG
Source organism: Cavia porcellus (assembly GCF_034190915.1). Classification (NCBI taxonomy): domain Eukaryota; kingdom Metazoa; phylum Chordata; class Mammalia; order Rodentia; family Caviidae; genus Cavia; species Cavia porcellus. Next base: position 827,554 of record NW_026947595.1, on the reverse strand, counting down.
TAGGATAGGTTTCTGAAAAACATCGCGGGGTGGTGCGCATTGTATGGGTGTGTGTTACAATATATTCACTAGTAGGAGTGAGAAAAACTTCACGGGGTGGAGCGCATTTTATGGGTGTGTGTTACATGACATTCACTAGTAGGAGTGAGAAAAACATCATGGGGTGGTGCGCATTGTATGGGTGTGTGTTACATTACATTCACTAGTAGGAGTTAGAAAAACATCACGGGGTGGTGTGAATCAGAGGGTCTGAATTAGGAATGGCAGTGAGTGACAATGTAGGATGGAGAAAAGCACTGCGGGGTCGTCAGCAAGGGGAGGTCAGGGAACATGCAGTGGCAATGTAGGATAGGTTTCTGAAAAGTATCGCGGGGTGGTGCACATTGTATGGGTGTGTGTTACATTACATTGACTAGTCGGAGTGAGAAAAACATCACAGGGTGGTGCACATTCTATGGGTGTGTGTTATATTACATTCACTAGTAGGAGTGAGAAAAACATCACGGGGTGGTGAGAATCGGAGGGTCTGAATTAGGTTAGGCAGTGAGTGGCAATGTAGGATGGAGAAAAGCACCGCGGGGTGGTCAGCATGGGGAGGTCAGGGAACATGCAGTGGCAATGTAGGATAGGTTTCTGAAAAATATCGCCAGGTGGTGCGCATAGTATGGGTGTGTGTTACATTACATTCACTAGTAGGAGTGAGCAAAACATCACGGGGTGGTGTGAATCGGAGGGTCTGAATTAGGATCGGCAGTGATTGGCAATGTAGGATGGAGAAAAGCACCGCGGGGTGGTCAGTATTGGGAGGTCAGGGAACATGCAGTGGCAATGTAGGATAGTTTTCTGAAAAACATCATGGGGTGGTGCGCATTGTATGGGTGTGTGTTACAATACATTCACTAGTAGGAGTGAGAAAAACATCACGGGGTGGTGTGAATCGGAGGGTCTGAATGAGGATAGGCAGTGAGTGGCAATGTAGGATGGAGAAAAGCACCGCCGGGTGGTCAGCATGGGGAGGTCAGGGAACATGCAGTGGCAATGTAGGATAGGTTTCTGAAAAACATCGCGGTGTGGTGCGCATTGTATGGGTGTGTGTTACATTACATTCACTAGTAGGAGTGAGAAAAACATCACGGGGTGGTGTGAATCGGAGGGTCTGAATTAGGATAGGCAGTGAGTGTCAATGTAGGATGGAAAAAAGCAACGCGGGGTGGTCAGCATGGGGAAGTCAGGGAACATGCAGTTGCAATGTAGGATAGGTTTCTGAAAAACATCGTGGGGTGATGCGCATTGTATGGGTGTGTGTTACATTACATTCGCTAGTAGGAGTGAGAAAAACATCACAGGGTGGTGTGAATCGGAGGGTCTGAATTAGGAGAGGCAGTGAGTGGCAATGTAGGATGGAGAAATGCACCGCGGGGTGGTCAGCATGCGGACGTCAGGGAACATGCAGTGGCAATGTAGGATAGTTTTTGAAAAATCATCGCTGGGTGGTGCGCATTGTATGGGTGTGTGTTAAACTACATTCACTATTAGGAGTGAGAAAAACATCACGGGGTGGTGTGTATCGGAGGGTCTGAATTATGATAGGCAGTGAGTGGCAATGTATGATGGAGAAAAGCATCGCGGCGTCGTCAGCATTGGGAGGTCAGGGAACATGCAGTGGCAAAGTAGGATAGGATTTTGAAAAATATCACGGGGTGGTGCGCATTGTATGGGTGTGTGTTACATTACATTCACTAGTAGGAGTGAGAAAAATATCACAGGATGGTGTGAATCGGAGCATCTGAATTAGGATACGCAGAGAGTGTCAATGTAGGATGGAGAAAAGCACCACGGGGTGGTCAGCATGGGGAGGTAAGGGAACATGCAGTGGCAATATAGGATAGGTTTCTGAAAAACATCGCGGGGTGGTGCACATTGTATGGGTGTGTGTTACATTACATTCGCTAGTAGGAGTGAGAAAAACATCACGGGGTGGTGTGAATCGGAGGGTCTGAATAAGGATAGGCAGTGAGTGGCAATGTAGGATGTAGAAAAGCACCGTGCGGTGGTCAGCATGGGGAGGTCTCGGAACATGCAGTGGCAATGTAGGATAGGTTTCTGAAAAACATCGCTTGGTGGTGCGCATTGTATGGCTGTGTGTTACATTACATTCACTAGTAGGAGTGAGAAAAACATCACGGGGTGGTGCGCATTGTATGGGTGTGTGTTACATTACATTCACTAGTAGGAGTGAGAAAAACATCACGGGGTGGTGTGAATCGGGGGTCTGAATTAGGATAGGCAGTGAGTGGCAATGTAGGATGGAGAAAAGCACCGCGGGGTGGTCAGCATGGGGAGGTCAGGGAACATGCAGTGGCAATGTAGGATAGGTTTCTGAAAAACATCGCGGGGTGGTGCGCATTGTATGGGTGTGTGTTACATTACATTCACTAGTATTAGTGAGCAAAACATCACGGGGTGGTGCGCATTGTATGGGTGTGTTTTACATTACGTTCACTAGTAGGAGTGAGAAAAACATCACAGGGTGGTGTGAATCGGAGGGTCTGAATTAGGATAGGCAGTGAGGGGCAATGTAGGATGGAGAAAAGCACCGCGGGGTGGTCAGCATGGGGAGGTCAAGTAACATGCATTGGCAATATAGGATAGGTTTCTGAAAAACATCGCGCGGTGGTGCGCATTGTATGCGTGTGTGTTACATTACATTCTCTAGTAGGAGTGAGAAAAACATCGCGGGGTGGTGCTCATTGTATGGGTGTGTGTTACATTACATTCACTTGTAGGAGTGAGAAAAACATCATGGGGTGGTGTGAATCGGAGGGTCTCAATTAGGATCGGCAGTGAGTGGCAATGTAAGATAGAGAAAAGCACCGCCGGTTGGTCAGCATGGGGAGGTCAGGGAACATGCAGTGGCCATGTAGGATAGGTTTCTGAAAAACATCGCGGGGTGGTGCGCATTGTATGTGTGTGTGTTACATTACATTCACTAGTAGGAGTGAGAAAAACATCACGGGGTGGTGCGCATTGTATGGGTGTCTGTTACATTACATTCACCAGTAGGAGTGAGAAAAACATCACGGGGTGGTGTGAATCGGAGGGTCTGAATTAGGATAGGCAGTGAGTGGCAATGTAGGATGGAGAAAAGCACCGCGGGGTGGTCAGCATGGGGAGGTCAGGGAACATGCAGTGGCAATGTAGGATAGGTTTCTGAAAAACATCGCGGGGTGGTGCGCATTGTATGGGTGTGTGTTACAATATATTCACTAGTAGGAGTGAGAAAAACTTCACGGGGTGGAGCGCATTTTATGGGTGTGTGTTACATGACATTCACTAGTAGGAGTGAGAAAAACATCATGGGGTGGTGCGCATTGTATGGGTGTGTGTTACATTACATTCACTAGTAGGAGTTAGAAAAACATCACGGGGTGGTGTGAATCAGAGGGTCTGAATTAGGAATGGCAGTGAGTGACAATGTAGGATGGAGAAAAGCACTGCGGGGTCGTCAGCAAGGGGAGGTCAGGGAACATGCAGTGGCAATGTAGGATAGGTTTCTGAAAAGTATCGCGGGGTGGTGCACATTGTATGGGTGTGTGTTACATTACATTGACTAGTCGGAGTGAGAAAAACATCACAGGGTGGTGCACATTCTATGGGTGTGTGTTATATTACATTCACTAGTAGGAGTGAGAAAAACATCACGGGGTGGTGAGAATCGGAGGGTCTGAATTAGGTTAGGCAGTGAGTGGCAATGTAGGATGGAGAAAAGCACCGCGGGGTGGTCAGCATGGGGAGGTCAGGGAACATGCAGTGGCAATGTAGGATAGGTTTCTGAAGAATATCGCCAGGTGGTGTGCATAGTATGTGTGTGTGTTACATTACATTCACTAGTAGGAGTGAGCAAAACATCACGGGGTGGTGTGAATCGGAGGGTCTGAATTAGGATCGGCAGTGATTGGCAATGTAGGATGGAGAAAAGCACCGCGGGGTGGTCAGTATTGGGAGGTCAGGGAACATGCAGTGGCAATGTAGGATAGTTTTCTGAAAAACATCATGGGGTGGTGCGCATTGTATGGGTGTGTGTTACAATACATTCACTAGTAGGAGTGAGAAAAACATCACGGGGTGGTGTGAATCGGAGGGTCTGAATTAGGATAGGCAGTGAGTGGCAATGTAGGATGGAGAAAAGCACCGCGGGGTGGTCAGCATGGGGAGGTCAGGGAACATGCAGTGGCAATGTAGGATAGGTTTCTGAAAAACATCGCGGTGTGGTGCGCATTGTATGGGTGTGTGTTACATTACATTCACTAGTAGGAGTGAGAAAAACATCACGGGGTGGTGTGAATCGGAGGGTCTGAATTAGGATAGGCAGTGAGTGGCAATGTAGGATGGAGAAAAGCACCGCGGGGTGGTCAGCATTGGGGAAGTCAGGGAACATGCAGTGGCAATGTAGGATAGTTTTCTGATAAATATCACGTGGTGGTGCGCATTGTATGGGTGTGTGTTACATTACATTCACTAGTAGGAGTGAGAAAAACATCACGGGGTGTTGTGAATCCGAGGGTCTGAATTAGGATAGGCTGTGAGTGGCAATGTAGGATGGAGAAAAGCACAGCGTGGTGGTCAGCATGGGGAGGTCAGGGAACATTCAGTGGCAATGTAGGATAGGTTTTTGAAAATCATCGCGGGGTGGTGCGCATTGTATGGGTGTGTGTTACATTAAATTCACTAGTAGGACTGAGAAAAACATCACGGGGTGGTGTGAATCGGAGGGTCTGAATTAGGATAGGCAGTGAGTGGCAATGTAGGATGGAGAAAAGCAACGCGGGGTGGTCAGCATGGGGAAGTCAGGGAACATGCAGTGGCAATGTAGGATAGGTTTCTGAAAAACATCGCGGGGTGGTGCACATTGTATGGGTGTGTGTTACATTACATTCACTAGTAGGAGTGAGAAAAACATCACAGGGTGGGGTGAATCCGAGTGTTTTAATTAGGAGAGGCACTGAGTGGCAATGTAGGATGGAGAAAAGCACCGCGGGGTGGTCAGCATGGGGAGGTCAGGGAACATGCAGTGGCAATGTAGGATAGGTTTCTGAAAAACATCGCGGGGTGGTGCGCATTGTATGGGTGTGTGTTACATTACATTCACTAGTAGGAGTGAGAAAAACATCACGGGGTTGTGCGGATTGTATGGTTGTGTGTTACATTACATTCACTAGTAGGAGAGAGAAAAACATCACGGGGTGGGACGCATTGTATGGGTGTGTGTTACATTACATTCTCCAGTAGGAGTGAGAAAAACATCACGGGTTGGTGTGAATCAGAGGGTCTGAATTAGGATAGGCAGTGAGTGGCAATGTAGGATGGAGAAAAGCACCGCGGGGTGGTCAGTATGGGGAGGTCAGGGAACATGCAGTGGCAATGTAGGATAGGTTTCTGAAAAACATCGCGGAGTGGTGCACATTGCATGGGTGTGTGTTACATTACATTCACTAGTAGGAGTGAGAAAAACATCACGGGGTGGTGTGAATCGGAGGGTCTGAATTAGGATAGGCAGTGAGTGGCAATGTAGGATGGAGAAAAGCACCGCGTGGTGGTCAGCATGGGGAGGTCAGGGAACATGCAGTGGCAATGTAGGATAGGTTTTTGAAAATCATCGCGGGGTGGTGCGCATTGTATGGGTGTGTGTTACATTACATTCACTAGTAGGAGTGAGAAAAACATCACGGGGTGGTGTGAATCGGAGGGTCTGAATTAGGATAGGCAGTGAGTGGCAATGTAGGATGGAGAAAAGCACCGCGGGGTGGTCAGCATGGGTAAGTCAGGGAACATGCAGTGGCAATGTAGGATAGCTTTCTGAAAAACATCGCGGGGTGGTGCGCATTGTATGGGTGTGTGTTACATTACATTCACTTGTAGGAATGAGAAAAACATCACAGGGTGGGGTGAATCCGAGTGTCTGAATTAGGAGAGGCAGTGAGTGGCAATGTAGGATGGAGAAAAGCACCGCGGGGTGGTCAGCATGGGGAGGTCCGGGAACATGCAGTGGCAATGTAGGATAGTTTTCTGAAAAACGTCACAGGGTGGTGCGCATTGTGTGGGTGTGTGTTACATTACATTCACTAGTAGGAATGAGAAAAACATCACGGGGTGGTGTGAATCGGAGGTTCTGAATTAGGATAGGCAGTGAGTGGCAATGTAGGATGGAGAAAAGCACCGCGGGGTCGTCAGCATGGGGAGGTCAGGGAACATGCAGTGGCAATGTAGGATAGGTTTCTGAAAAACATCGCGGGGTGGTGCGCATTGTATGGGTGTGTGTTACATTACATTAACTAGTTGGAGTTAGAAAACCATCACGGGGTGGTGCGGATTGTATGGTTGTGTGTTACATTACATTCACTAGTAGGAGTGAGAAAAACATCACGGGGTGCGCCGCATTGTATGGGTGTGTGTTACATTACATTCACTAGTAGGAGTGAGAAAAACATCACGGGGTGGTGTGAATCAGAGGGTCTGAATTAGGATAGGCAGTGAGTGGCAATGTAGGATGGAGAAAAGCACCGCGGGGTGGTCAGTTTGGGGAGGTCAGGGAACATGCAGTGGCAATGTAGGATAGGTTTCTGAAAAACATCGCGGGGTGGTGCACATTTTATGGGTGTGTGTTACATTACATTCACTAGTAGGAGTGAGAAAAACATCACGGGGTGGTGTGAATCGGAGGTTCTGAATTAGGGTAGGCAATGAGTGGCAATGTAGGATGGAGAAAAGCACCGCGGGGTGGTCAGCATGGGGAGGTCAGGGAACATGCAGTGGCAATGTAGGATAGGTTTCTGAAAAACATCGCGGGGTGGTGCGCATTGTATGGGTGTGTGTTACATTACATTCACTAGTAGGAGTGAGAAAAACATCACGGGGTGGTGCGCATTGTATGGGTGTGTGTTACATTACATTCACTAGTAGGAGTGAGAAAAACATCACGGGGTGGTGTGAATCAGAAGGTCTGAATTAAGATAGGCAGTGAGAGGCAATGTAGGAGGGAGAAAAGCACCGCGGGGTGGTCAGCATGGGGAGGTCAGGGAACATGCAGTGGCAATGAAGGATAGGATTCTGAAAAACATCACGGGGTGGTGCGCATTGTATTGGTGTGTGTTACATTACATTCACTAGTAGGAGTGAGAAAAACATCACGGGGTGGTGTGAATCGGAGGGTCTGAATTAGGATAGGCAGTGAGTGGCAATGTAGGAGGGAGAAAAGCACCGCGGGGTGGTCAGCATGGGGAGGTCAGGGAACATGCAGTGGCAATGAAGGATAGGATTCTGAAAAACATCACGGGGTGGTGCGCATTGTATTGGTGTGTGTTACATTACATTCACTAGTAGGAGTGAGAAAAACATCATGGGGTGGTGTGAATCGGAGGGTCTGAATTAGGATAGGCAGTGAGTGGCAATGTAGGATGGAGAAAAGCACAGCGGTGTGGTCAGCATGGGGAGGTCAGGGAACATTCAGTGGCAATGTAGGATAGGTTTCTAAAAAACATCTCTGGGTGGTGCGCATTTATGGCTGTGTGTTACATTACATTCATTAGTAGGAGTGAGAAAAACATCACGGGGTGGTGTGCATTGTATGGGTGTGTGTTACATTACATTCACTAGTAGGAGCTAGAAAAACATCACGGGGTGGTGTGAATCGGAGGCTCTGAATTAGGATAGGCAGTGAGTGGCAATGTATGATGGAGAAAAGCATCGCGGGGTGGTCAGCATTGGGAGGTTACGGAACATGCAGTGGCAATGTAGGAAAGGATTCTGAAAAACATCGCGGGGTGGTGCACATTGTATGGGTGTGTGTTACATTACATTAACAAGTAGGAGTGAGAAAAACATCACGGGGTGGTGCGGATTGTATGGTTGTGTGTTACATTACATTCACTAGTACGAGTGAGAAAAACATCACGGGGTGGGGCGGATTGTATGTGTGTGTGTTACATTACATTCACTAGTAGGAGTGAGAAAAACATCACGGGGTTTTGTGAATCAGAGGGTCTGAATTAGGATAGGCAGTGAGTGGCAATGTAGGATGGAGAAAAGCAGCGCTTGTTTTTCAGTATGGGGAGGTCAGGGAACATGCAGTGGCAATGTAGGATAGGTTTCTGAAAAACATCGCGAGGTGGTGCACATTGTATTGGTGTCTGTTACATTACATTCACTAGTAGGAGTGAGAAAACATCACGGGGTGGTGTGAATTGGAGGGTCTGAATTAGGATAGGCAGTGAGAGGCAATGTAGGGTGGAGAAAAGCACCGCCTGATGGTCAGCATGGGGAGGTCAGGGAACATGCAGTGGCAATGTAGGATAGCTTTCTGAAAAACATCACGGGGAGGTGCGCATTGTATGGGTGTGTGTTACCTTACATTCACTAGTAGGAGTGAGAAAAACATCACGGGGTGGTGCGCATTGTATGTGTGTGTGTTACATTACATTCACTAGTAGGAGTGAGAAAAACATCAGGGGGTGGTGCGGATTGTATGGTTGTGTGTTACATTACATTCACTAGTAGGAGTGATAAAAAAATCACGGGGTGGGGCGCATTGTATGGGTGTGTGTTACATTACATTCACTAGTAGCAGTGAGAAAAACATCACGGGGTGGTGTGAATCGGAGGGTCTGAATTAGGATAGGCAGTGAATGGCAATGTAGGATGGAGAAAAGCACCGCGGGGTCGTCAGCATGGGGAGGTGAGGGAACATGCAGTGGCAATGTAGGATAGGTTTCTGAAAAACATCGCGGGGTTTGTGCGCATTGTGTGGGTGTGTGTTCATTACATTCACTAGTAGGAGTGTGAAAAACATCACGGGGTGGTGCGCATTGTATGGGTGTGTGTTACAATACATTCACTAGTAGGAGTGAGAAAAACATCACGGGGTGGTGTGAATAGGAGGGTCTGAATTAGGATAGGCAGTGAGTGGCAATGTAGGAGGGAGAAAAGCACCGCAGGGTGGTCCGCATGGGGAGGTCAGGGAACATGCAGTGGCAATGTAGGATAGGATTCTGAAAAACATCACGGGGTGGTGCGCATTGTATGGGTGTGTGTTACATTATATTCACTAGTAGGAGTGAGAAAAATATCACGGGATGGTGTGAATCAGAGCATCTGAATTAGGATAGGCAGTGAGTGGCAATGTAGGATGGAGAAAAGCACCACGGGGTGGTCAGCATGGGGAGGTCAGGGAACATGCAGTGGCAATGTAGGATAGGTTTCTGAAAAACATCGCGGGGTGGTGCACATTGTATGGGTGTGTGTTACATTACATTCGCTAGTAGGAGTGAGAAAAACATCACAGGGTGGTGTGAATCGGAGGGTCTGAATTAGGATAGGCAGTGAGTGGCAATGTATGATGGAGAAAAGCACCGCGGGGTCGTCAGCATGGGGAGGTCAGGGAACATGCAGTGGCAATGTAGGATAGTTTTCGAAAAATCATCGCTGGGTGGTGCGCATTGTATGGGTGTGTGTTAAACTACATTCACTATTAGGAGTGAGAAAAACATCACGGGGTGGTGTGTATCGGAGGGTCTGAATTATGATAGGCAGTGAGTGGCAATGTATGATGGAGAAAAGCATCGCGGCGTCGTTAGCATTGGGAGGTCAGGGAACATGCAGTGGCAAAGTAGGATAGGATTTTGAAAAATATCACGGGGTGGTGAGCATTGTATGGGTGTGTGTTACATTACATTCACTAGTAGGAGTGAGAAAAATATCACAGGATGGTGTGAATCGGAGCATCTGAATTAGGATACGCAGAGAGTGTCAATGTAGGATGGAGAAAAGCACCACGGGGTGGTCAGCATGGGGAGGTAAGGGAACATGCAGTGGCAATATAGGATAGGTTTCTGAAAAACATCGCGGGGTGGTGCACATTGTATGGGTGTGTGTTACATTACATTCTCTAGTAGGAGTGAGAAAAACATCACGGGGTGGTGTGAATCGGAGGGTCTGAATAAGGATAGGCAGTGAGTGGCAATGTAGGATGTAGAAAAGCACCGTGCGGTGGTCAGCATGGGGAGGTCTCGGAACATGCAGTGGCAATGTAGGATAGGTTTCTGAAAAACATCGCGGGGTGGTGCGCATTGTATGGGTGTGTGTTACATTACATTCACTAGTATTAGTGAGCAAAACATCACGGGGTGGTGCGCATAGTATGGGTGTGTTTTACATTACGTTCACTAGTAGGAGTGAGAAAAACATCACAGGGTGGTGTGAATCGGAGGGTCTGAATTAGGATAGGCAGTGAGGGGCAATGTAGGATGGAGAAAAGCACCGCGGGGTGGTCAGCATGGGGAGGTCAGGGAACGTGCATTGGCAATATAGGATAGGTTTCTGAAAAACATCGCGCGGTGGTGCGCATTGTATGAGTGTGTGTTACATTACATTCTCTAGTAGGAGTGAGAAAAACATCGCGGGGTGGTGCTCATTGTATGGGTGTGTGTTACATTACATTCACTTGTAGGAGTGAGAAAAACATCACGGGGTGGTGTGAATCGGAGGGTCTCAATTAGGATCGGCAGTGAGTGGCAATGTAGGATAGAGAAAAGCACCGCCGGTTGGTCAGCATGGGGAGGTCAGGGAACATGCAGTGGCCATGTAGGATAGGTTTCTGAAAAACATCGCGAGGTGGTGCGCATTGTATGTGTGTGTGTTACATTACATTCAATAGTAGGAGTGAGAAAAACATCACGGGGTGGTGCGCATTGTATGGGTGTGTGTTACGTTACATTCACCAGTAGGAGTGAGAAAAACATCACGGGGTGGTGTGATTCGGAGGGTCTGAATTAGGATAGGCAGTGAGTGGCAATGTAGGATGGAGAAAAGCACCGCGGGGTGGTCAGCATGGGGAGGTCAGGGAACATGCAGTGGCAATGTAGGATAGGTTTCTGAAAAACATCGCGGGGTGGTGCGCATTGTATGGGTGTGTGTTACAATATATTCACTAGTAGGAGTGAGAAAAACTTCACGGGGTGGAGCGCATTTTATGGGTGTGTGTTACATGACATTCACTAGTAGGAGTGAGAAAAACATCATGGGGTGGTGCGCATTGTATGGGTGTGTGTTACATTACATTCACTAGTAGGAGTTAGAAAAACATCACGGGGTGGTGTGAATCAGAGTGTCTGAATTAGGAATGGCAGTGAGTGACAATGTAGGATGGAGAAAAGCACTGCGGGGTCGTCAGCAAGGGGAGGTCAGGGAACATGCAGTGGCAATGTAGGATAGGTTTCTGAAAAGTATCGCGGGGTGGTGCACATTGTATGGGTGTGTGTTACATTACATTGACTAGTCGGATTGAGAAAAACATCACAGGGTGGTGCACATTGTATGGGTGTGTGTTATATTACATTCACTAGTATGAGTGAGAAAAACATCACGGGGTGGTGAGAATCGGAGGGTCTGAATTAGGTTAGGCAGTGAGTGGCAATGTAGGATGGAGAAAAGCACCGCGGGGTGGTCAGCATGGGGAGGTCAGGGAACATGCAGTGGCAATGTAGGATAGGTTTCTGAAAAATATCGCCAGGTGGTGCGCATAGTATGGGTGTGTGTTACATTACATTCACTAGTAGGAGTGAGCAAAACATCACGGGGTGGTGTGAATCGGAGTGTCTGAATTAGGATCGGCAGTGATTGGCAATGTAGGATGGAGAAAAGCACCGCGGGGTGGTCAGTATTGGGAGGTCAGGGAACATGCAGTGGCAATGTAGGATAGTTTTCTGAAAAACATCATGGGGTGGTGCGCATTGTATGGGTGTGTGTTACAATACATTCACCAGTAGGAGTGAGAAAAACATCACGGGGTGGTGTGAATCGGAGGGTCTGAATTAGGATAGGCAGTGAGTGGCAATGTAGGATGGAGAAAAGCACCGCCGGGTGGTCAGCATGGGGAGGTCAGGGAACATGCAGTGGCAATGTAGGATCGGTTTCTGAAAAACATCGCGGTGTGGTGCGCATTGTATGGGTGTGTGTTACATTACATTCACTAGTAGGAGTGAGAAAAACATCACGGGGTGGTGTGAATCGGAGGGTCTGAATTAGGATAGGCAGTGAGTGTCAATGTAGGATGGAGAAAAGCAACGCGGGGTGGTCAGCATGGGGAAGTCAGGGAACATGCAGTGGCAATGTAGGATAGGTTTCTGAAAAACATCGTTGGGTGATGCGCATTGTATGGGTGTGTGTTACATTACATTCGCTAGTAGGAGTGAGAAAAACATCACAGGGTGGTGTGAATCGGAGGGTCTGAATTAGGATAGGCAGTGAGTGGCAATGTAGGATGGAGAAATGCACCGCGGGGTGGTCAGCATGGGGACGTCAGGGAACATGCAGTGGCAATGTAGGATAGTTTTCGAAAAATCATCGCTGGGTGGTGCGCATTGTATGGGTGTGTGTTAAACTACATTCACTATTAGGAGTGAGAAAAACATCACGGGGTGGTGTGTATCGGAGGGTCTGAATTATGATAGGCAGTGAGTGGCAATGTATGATGGAGAAAAGCATCGCGGCGTCGTCAGCATTGGGAGGTCAGGGAACATGCAGTGGCAAAGTAGGATAGGATTTTGAAAAATATCACGGGGTGGTGCGCATTGTATGGGTGTGTGTTACATTACATTCACTAGTAGGAGTGAGAAAAATATCACAGGATGGTGTGAATCGGAGCATCTGAATTAGGATACGCAGAGAGTGTCAATGTAGGATGGAGAAAAGCACCACGGGGTGGTCAGCATGGGGAGGTAAGGGAACATGCAGTGGCAATATAGGATAGGTTTCTGAAAAACATCGCGGGGTGGTGCACATTGTATGGGTGTGTGTTACATTACATTCGCTAGTAGGAGTGAGAAAAACATCACGGGGTGGTGTGAATCGGAGGGTCTGAATAAGGATAGGCAGTGAGTGGCAATGTAGGATGTAGAAAAGCACCGTGCGGTGGTCAGCATGGGGAGGTCTCGGAACATGCAGTGGCAATGTAGGATAGGTTTCTGAAAAACATCGCTTGGTGGTGCGCATTGTATGGCTGTGTGTTACATTGCATTCACTAGTAGGAGTGAGAAAAACATCACGGGGTGGTGCGCATTGTATGGGTGTGTGTTACATTACATTCACTAGTAGGAGTGAGAAAAACATCACGGGGTGGTGTGAATCGGGGGTCTGAATTAGGATAGGCAGTGAGTGGCAATGTAGGATGGAGAAAAGCACCGCGGGGTGGTCAGCATGGGGAGGTCAGGGAACATGCAGTGGCAATGTAGGATAGGTTTCTGAAAAACATCGCGGGGTGGTGCGCATTGTATGGGTGTGTGTTACATTACATTCACTAGTATTAGTGAGCAAAACATCACGGGGTGGTGCGCATTGTATGGGTGTGTTTTACATTACGTTCACTAGTAGGAGTGAGAAAAACATCACAGGGTGGTGTGAATCGGAGGGTCTGAATTAGGATAGGCAGTGAGGGGCAATGTAGGATGGAGAAAAGCACCGCGGGGTGGTCAGCATGGGGAGGTCAAGTAACATGCATTGGCAATATAGGATAGGTTTCTGAAAAACATCGCGCGGTGGTGCGCATTGTATGCGTGTGTGTTACATTACATTCTCTAGTAGGAGTGAGAAAAACATCGCGGGGTGGTGCTCATTGTATGGGTGTGTGTTACATTACATTCACTTGTAGGAGTGAGAAAAACATCATGGGGTGGTGTGAATCGGAGGGTCTCAATTAGGATCGGCAGTGAGTGGCAATGTAGGATAGAGAAAAGCACCGCCGGTTGGTCAGCATGGGGAGGTCAGGGAACATGCAGTGGCCATGTAGGATAGGTTTCTGAAAAACATCGCGGGGTGGTGCGCATTGTATGTGTGTGTGTTACATTACATTCACTAGTAGGAGTGAGAAAAACATCACGGGGTGGTGCGCATTGTATGGGTGTCTGTTACATTACATTCACCAGTAGGAGTGAGAAAAACATCACGGGGTGGTGTGAATCGGAGGGTCTGAATTAGGATAGGCAGTGAGTGGCAATGTAGGATGGAGAAAAGCACCGCGGGGTGGTCAGCATGGGGAGGTCAGGGAACATGCAGTGGCAATGTAGGATAGGTTTCTGAAAAACATCGCGGGGTGGTGCGCATTGTATGGGTGTGTGTTACAATATATTCACTAGTAGGAGTGAGAAAAACTTCACGGGGTGGAGCGCATTTTATGGGTGTGTGTTACATGACATTCACTAGTAGGAGTGAGAAAAACATCATGGGGTGGTGCGCATTGTATGGGTGTGTGTTACATTACATTCACTAGTAGGAGTTAGAAAAACATCACGGGGTGGTGTGAATCAGAGGGTCTGAATTAGGAATGGCAGTGAGTGACAATGTAGGATGGAGAAAAGCACTGCGGGGTCGTCAGCAAGGGGAGGTCAGGGAACATGCAGTGGCAATGTAGGATAGGTTTCTGAAAAGTATCGCGGGGTGGTGCACATTGTATGGGTGTGTGTTACATTACATTGACTAGTCGGAGTGAGAAAAACATCACAGGGTGGTGCACATTGTATGGGTGTGTGTTATATTACATTCACTAGTAGGAGTGAGAAAAACATCACGGGGTGGTGAGAATCGGAGGGTCTGAATTAGGTTAGGCAGTGAGTGGCAATGTAGGATGGAGAAAAGCACCGCGGGGTGGTCAGCATGGGGAGGTCAGGGAACATGCAGTGGCAATGTAGGATAGGTTTCTGAAGAATATCGCCAGGTGGTGCGCATAGTATGTGTGTGTGTTACATTACATTCACTAGTAGGAGTGAGCAAAACATCACGGGGTGGTGTGAATCGGAGGGTCTGAATTAGGATCGGCAGTGATTGGCAATGTAGGATGGAGAAAAGCACCGCGGGGTGGTCAGTATTGGGAGGTCAGGGAACATGCAGTGGCAATGTAGGATAGTTTTCTGAAAAACATCATGGGGTGGTGCGCATTGTATGGGTGTGTGTTACAATACATTCACTAGTAGGAGTGAGAAAAACATCACGGGGTGGTGTGAATCGGAGGGTCTGAATTAGGATAGGCAGTGAGTGGCAATGTAGGATGGAGAAAAGCACCGCCGGGTGGTCAGCATGGGGAGGTCAGGGAACATGCAGTGGCAATGTAGGATAGGTTTCTGAAAAACATCGCGGTGTGGTGCGCATTGTATGGGTGTGTGTTACATTACATTCACTAGTAGGAGTGAGAAAAACATCACGGGGTGGTGTGAATCGGAGGGTCTGAATTAGGATAGGCAGTGAGTGTCAATGTAGGATGGAGAAAAGCAACGCGGGGTGGTCAGCATGGGGAAGTCAGGGAACATGCAGTGGCAATGTAGGATAGGTTTCTGAAAAACATCGTGGGGTGATGCGCATTGTATGGGTGTGTGTTACATTACATTCGCTAGTAGGAGTGAGAAAAACATCACAGGGTGGTGTGAATCGGAGGGTCTGAATTAGGATAGGCAGTGAGTGGCAATGTAGGATGGAGAAATGCACCGCGGGGTGGTCAGCATGGGGACGTCAGGGAACATGCAGTGGCAATGTAGGATAGTTTTCGAAAAATCATCGCTGGGTGGTGCGCATTGTATGGGTGTGTGTTAAACTACATTCACTATTAGGAGTGAGAAAAACATCACGGGGTGGTGTGTATCGGAGGGTCTGAATTATGATAGGCAGTGAGTGGCAATGTATGATGGAGAAAAGCATCGCGGCGTCGTCAGCATTGGGAGGTCAGGGAACATGCAGTGGCAAAGTAGGATAGGATTTTGAAAAATATCACGGGGTGGTGCGCATTGTATGGGTGTGTGTTACATTACATTCACTAGTAGGAGTGAGAAAAATATCACAGGATGGTGTGAATCGGAGCATCTGAATTAGGATACGCAGAGAGTGTCAATGTAGGATGGAGAAAAGCACCACGGGGTGGTCAGCATGGGGAGGTAAGGGAACATGCAGTGGCAATATACGATAGGTTTCTGAAAAACATCGCGGGGTGGTGCACATTGTATGGGTGTGTGTTACATTACATTCGCTAGTAGGAGTGAGAAAAACATCACGGGGTGGTGTGAATCGGAGGGTCTGAATAAGGATAGGCAGTGAGTGGCAATGTAGGATGTAGAAAAGCACCGTGCGGTGGTCAGCATGGGGAGGTCTCGGAACATGCAGTGGCAATGTAGGATAGGTTTCTGAAAAACATCGCTTGGTGGTGCGCATTGTATGGCTGTGTGTTACATTACATTCACTAGTAGGAGTGAGAAAAACATCACGGGGTGGTGCGCATTGTATGGGTGTGTGTTACATTACATTCACTAGTAGGAGTGAGAAAAACATCACGGGGTGGTGTGAATCGGGGGTCTGAATTAGGATAGGCAGTGAGTGGCAATGTAGGATGGAGAAAAGCTCCGCGGGGTGGTCAGCATGGGGAGGTCAGGGAACATGCAGTGGCAATGTAGGATAGGTTTCTGAAAAACATCGCGGGGTGGTGCGCATTGTATGGGTGTGTGTTACATTACATTCACTAGTATTAGTGAGCAAAACATCACGGGGTGGTGCGCATTGTATGGGTGTGTTTTACATTACGTTCACTAGTAGGAGTGAGAAAAACATCACAGGGTGGTGTGAATCGGAGGGTCTGAATTAGGATAGGCAGTGAGGGGCAATGTAGGATGGAGAAAAGCACCGCGGGGTGGTCAGCATGGGGAGGTCAAGTAACATGCATTGGCAATATAGGATAGGTTTCTGAAAAACATCGCGCGGTGGTGCGCATTGTATGCGTGTGTGTTACATTACATTCTCTAGTAGGAGTGAGAAAAACATCGCGGGGTGGTGCTCATTGTATGGGTGTGTGTTACATTACATTCACTTGTAGGAGTGAGAAAAACATCATGGGGTGGTTTGAATCGGAGGGTCTCAATTAGGATCGGCAGTGAGTGGCAATGTAGGATAGAGAAAAGCACCGCCGGTTGGTCAGCATGGGGAGGTCAGGGAACATGCAGTGGCCATGTAGGATAGGTTTCTGAAAAACATCGCGGGGTGGTGCGCATTGTATGTGTGTGTGTTACATTACATTCACTAGTAGGAGTGAGAAAAACATCACGGGGTGGTGCGCATTGTATGGGTGTCTGTTACATTACATTCACCAGTAGGAGTGAGAAAAACATCACGGGGTGGTGTGAATCGGAGGGTCTGAATTAGGATAGGCAGTGAGTGGCAATGTAGGATGGAGAAAAGCACCGCGGGGTGGTCAGCATGGGGAGGTCAGGGAACATGCAGTGGCAATGTAGGATAGGTTTCTGAAAAACATCGCGGGGTGGTGCGCATTGTATGGGTGTGTGTTACAATATATTCACTAGTAGGAGTGAGAAAAACTTCACGGGGTGGAGCGCATTTTATGGGTGTGTGTTACATGACATTCACTAGTAGGAGTGAGAAAAACATCATGGGGTGGTGCGCATTGTATGGGTGTGTGTTACATTACATTCACTAGTAGGAGTTAGAAAAACATCACGGGGTGGTGTGAATCAGAGGGTCTGAATTAGGAATGGCAGTGAGTGACAATGTAGGATGGAGAAAAGCACTGCGGGGTCGTCAGCAAGGGGAGGTCAGGGAACATGCAGTGGCAATGTAGGATAGGTTTCTGAAAAGTATCGCGGGGTGGTGCACATTGTATGGGTGTGTGTTACATTACATTGACTAGTCGGAGTGAGAAAAACATCACAGGGTGGTGCACATTGTATGGGTGTGTGTTATATTACATTCACTAGTAGGAGTGAGAAAAACATCACGGGGTGGTGAGAATCGGAGGGTCTGAATTAGGTTAGGCAGTGAGTGGCAATGTAGGATGGAGAAAAGCACCGCGGGGTGGTCAGCATGGGGAGGTTAGGGAACATGCAGTGGCAATGTAGGATAGGTTTCTGAAGAATATCGCCAGGTGGTGCGCATAGTATGTGTGTGTGTTACATTACATTCACTAGTAGGAGTGAGCAAAACATCACGGGGTGGTGTGAATCGGAGGGTCTGAATTAGGATCGGCAGTGATTGGCAATGTAGGATGGAGAAAAGCACCGCGGGGTGGTCAGTATTGGGAGGTCAGGGAACATGCAGTGGCAATGTAGGATAGTTTTCTGAAAAACATCATGGGGTGGTGCGCATTGTATGGGTGTGTGTTACAATACATTCACTAGTAGGAGTGAGAAAAACATCACGGGGTGGTGTGAATCGGAGGGTCTGAATTAGGATAGGCAGTGAGTGGCAATGTAGGATGGAGAAAAGCACCGCCGGGTGGTCAGCATGGGGAGGTCAGGGAACATGCAGTGGCAATGTAGGATAGGTTTCTGAAAAACATCGCGGTGTGGTGCGCATTGTATGGGTGTGTGTTACATTACATTCACTAGTAGGAGTGAGAAAAACATCACGGGGTGGTGTGAATCGGAGGGTCTGAATTAGGATAGGCAGTGAGTGGCAATGTAGGATGGAGAAAAGCACCGCGGGGTGGTCAGCATTGGGGAAGTCAGGGAACATGCAGTGGCAATGTAGGATAGTTTTCTGATAAATATCACGTGGTGGTGCGCATTGTATGGGTGTGTGTTACATTACATTCACTAGTAGGCGTGAGAAAAACATCACGGGGTGTTGTGAATCCGAGGGTCTGAATTAGGATAGGCTGTGAGTGGCAATGTAGGATGGAGAAAAGCACAGCGTGGTGGTCAGCTTGGGGAGGTCAGGGAACATTCAGTGGCAATGTAGGATAGGTTTTTGAAAATCATCGCGGGGTGGTGCGCATTGTATGGGTGTGTGTTACATTAAATTCACTAGTAGGACTGAGAAAAACATCACGGGGTGGTGTGAATCGGAGGGTCTGAATTAGGATAGGCAGTGAGTGGCAAGGTAGGATGGAGAAAAGCAATGCGGGGTGGTCAGCATGGGGAAGTCAGGGAACATGCAGTGGCAATGTAGGATAGGTTTCTGAAAAACATCGCGGGGTGGTGCACATTGTATGGGTGTGTGTTACATTACATTCACTAGTAGGAGTGAGAAAAACATCACAGGGTGGGGTGAATCCGAGTGTCTTAATTAGGATAGGCACTGAGTGGCAATGTAGGATGGAGAAAAGCACCGCGGGGTGGTCAGCATGGGGAGGTCAGGGAACATGCAGTGGCAATGTAGGATAGGTTTCTGAAAAACATCGCGGGGTGGTGCGCATTGTATGGGTGTGTGTTACATTACATTCACTAGTAGGAGTGAGAAAAACATCACGGGGTTGTGCGGATTGTATGGTTGTGTGTTACATTACATTCACTAGTAGGAGAGAGAAAAACATCACGGGGTGGGACGCATTGTATGGGTGTGTGTTACATTACATTCTCCAGTAGGAGTGAGAAAAACATCACGGGTTGGTGTGAATCAGAGGGTCTGAATTAGGATAGGCAGTGAGTGGCAATGTAGGATGGAGAAAAGCACCGCGGGGTGGTCAGTATGGGGAGGTCAGGGAACATGCAGTGGCAATGTAGGATAGGTTTCTGAAAAACATCGCGGAGTGGTGCACATTGCATGGGTGTGTGTTACATTACATTCACTAGTAGGAGTGAGAAAAACATCACGGGGTGGTGTGAATCGGAGGGTCTGAATTAGGATAGGCAGTGAGTGGCAATGTAGGATGGAGAAAAGCACCGCGTGGTGGTCAGCATGGGGAGGTCAGGGAACATGCAGTGGCAATGTAGGATAGGTTTTTGAAAATCATCGCGGGGTGGTGCGCATTGTATGGGTGTGTGTTACATTACATTCACTAGTAGGAGTGAGAAAAACATCACGGGGTGGTGTGAATCGGAGGGTCTGAATTAGGATAGGCAGTGAGTGGCAATGTAGGATGGAGAAAAGCACCGCGGGGTGGTCAGCATGGGTAAGTCAGGGAACATGCAGTGGCAATGTAGGATAGCTTTCTGAAAAACATTGCGGGGTGGTGCGCATTGTATGGGTGTGTGTTACATTACATTCACTTGTAGGAATGAGAAAAACATCACAGGGTGGGGTGAATCCGAGTGTCTGAATTAGGAGAGGCAGTGAGTGGCAATGTAGGATGGAGAAAAGCACCGCGGGGTGGTCAGCATGGGGAGGTCAGGGAACATGCAGTGGCAATGTAGGATAGGTTTCTGAAAAACATCGCGGGGTGGTGCGCATTGTATGGGTGTGTGTTACATTACATTAACTAGTTGGAGTTAGAAAACCATCACGGGGTGGTGCGGATTGTATGGTTGTGTGTTACATTACATTCACTAGTAGGAGTGAGAAAAACATCACGGGGTGCGCCGCATTGTATGGGTGTGTGTTACATTACATTCACTAGTAGGAGTGAGAAAAACATCACGGGGTGGTGTGAATCAGAGGGTCTGAATTAGGATAGGCAGTGAGTGGCAATGTAGGATGGAGAAAAGCACCGCGGGGTGGTCAGTTTGGGGAGGTCAGGGAACATGCAGTGGCAATGTAGGATAGGTTTCTGAAAAACATCGCGGGGTGGTGCACATTTTATGGGTGTGTGTTACATTACATTCACTAGTAGGAGTGAGAAAAACATCACGGGGTGGTGTGAATCGGAGGTTCTGAATTAGGGTAGGCAATGAGTGGCAATGTAGGATGGACAAAAGCACCGCGGGGTGGTCAGCATGGGGAGGTCAGGGAACATGCAGTGGCAATGTAGGATAGGTTTCTGAAAAACATCGCGGGGTGGTGCGCATTGTATGGGTGTGTGTTACATTACATTCACTAGTAGGAGTGAGAAAAACATCACGGGGTGGTGCGCATTGTATGGGTGTGTGTTACATTACATTCACTAGTAGGAGTGAGAAAAACATCACGGGGTGGTGTGAATCAGAAGGTCTGATTTAAGATAGGCAGTGAGAGGCAATGTAGGATGGAGAAAAGCACCGCGGGGTCGTCAGCATGGGGAGGTCAGGGAACATGCAGGGGCAATGTAGGATAGGTTTCTGAAACACATCGCGGGGTGGTGCGCATTGTGTGGGTGTGTGTTCATTACATTCACTAGTAGGAGTGAGAAAAACATCACGGGGTGGTGCGCATTGTATGGGTGTGTGTTACATTACATTCACTAGTAGGAGTGAGAAAAACATCACGGGGTGGTGTGAATCGGAGCGTCTGAATTAGGATAGGCAGTGAGTGGCAATGTAGGAGGGAGAAAAGCACCGCGGGGTGGTCAGCATGGGGAGGTCAGGGAACATGCAGTGGCAATGAAGGATAGGATTCTGAAAAACATCACGGGGTGGTGCGCATTGTATTGGTGTGTGTTACATTACATTCACTAGTAGGAGTGAGAAAAACATCATGGGGTGGTGTGAATCGGAGGGTCTGAATTAGGATAGGCAGTGAGTGGCAATGTATGATGGAGAAAAGCATCGCGGGGTGGTCAGCATTGGGAGGTTAGGGAACATGCAGTGGCAATGTAGGAAAGGATTCTGAAAAACATCGCGGGGTGGTGCACATTGTATGGGTGTGTGTTACATTACATTCAGTAGTATGAGTGAGAAAAATATCACGGGGTGGTGTGAATCGGAGCATCTGAATTAGGATACGCAGAGAGTGGCAATGTAGGATGGAGAAAAGCACCACGGGGTGGTCAGCATGGGGAGGTCAGGGAACATGCAGTGGCATTATACGATAGGTTTCTGAAAAACTTCGCGGGGTGGTGCACATTGTATGGGTGAGTGTTACATTACATTCGCTAGTAGGAGTGAGAAAAACATCACAGGGTGTTGCGCATTGTATGGGTGTGTGTTACATAACATTCACTACTAAGAGTGAGAAAAACATCACGGGGTGGTGTGAATCGGCGGGTCTGAGTTATAATAGGCAGTGAGTGGCAATGTAGGATGGAGAAAAGCACCGCGGGGTGTTCAGCATGGGGAGGTCAGGGAAAATGCAGTGGCAATGTAGGATAGGTTTCTGAAAAACATCGCTGGGTGGTGTGCATTGTATGGCTGTGTGTTACATTACATTCACTAGTAGGAGTGAGAAAAACATCACAGGGTGTTGCGCATTGTATGGGTGTGTGTTACATAACATTCACTACTAAGAGTGAGAAAAACATCACGGGGTGGTGTGAATCGGAGGGTCTGAATTAGGATAGGCAGTGAGTGGCAATGTAGGATGGAGAAAAGCACCGCGGGGTGGTCAGCATTGGGAGGTCAGGGAACATGCAGTGGCAATGTAGGATAGGTCTCTGAAAAACATCGCGGAGAGGTGTACATTGTATGGGTGTGTGTTACATTACATTCACTAGTAGGAGTGAGAAAAACATCACGTGGTGGTGCACATTGTATGGGTGTGTGTTACATTACATTCACTAGTAGGAGTGAGAAAAACATCACGGAGTGGTGCTCATTGTATGGGTGTGTTGCATTACATTCACTATTCGGATTGAGAAAAACATCACGGGGTGGTGCGGATTGTATGGGTGTGTGTTACATTACATTCACTAGTAGGAGTGAGAAAAACATCACGGGGTGGTTCGCATTGTATGGGTGTGTGTTACATTACATTCACTGTTAGGAGTGAGAAAAACATCACGGGGTGGTGTGAATTGGAGGGTCTGAATAAGGATAGGCAGTGAGTGGCAATGTAGGATGGAGAAAAGCAACGCAGGGTGGTCATCATGTGGAGGTCAGGGAACATGCAATGGCAATGTAGGATAGGATTCTGAAAAACATCGCCGGGTGGTGCGCATTTTATGGGTGTGTGTTAAATTACATTCACTACTAGGAGTGAGAAAAACCTCACGGGGTGGTGTGAATCGCAGGGTCTGAATTAGGATAGGCAGTGAGTGGCAATGTATGATGGAGAAAAGCACCCCGGGGTTGTCAGCATGGGGAGGTCAGGGAACATGCAGTGGCAATGTAGGATAGGACTCTGAAAAACATCGCGGGGTGGTGCGCATTGTATGGGTGTGTGTTACATTACATTCACTAGTAGGAGTGAGAAAAATATCACGGGGTGGTGTGAATCGGAGCATCTGAATTAGGATAGGCAGTGAGTGGCAATGTAGGATAGAGAAAAGTACCGCAGCGTGGTCAGCATGGGGAGGTCAGGGAACATGCAGTGGCAATGTAGGATAGGTTTCTGAAAAACATCGCGGGGTGATGCGCATTGTATGGGTGTGTGTTACATTACATTCACTAGTAGGAGTGAGAAAAACATCGCGGTGTGCTGTGCATTTTTTGGGTTGTGTTTCATTACATTCACTAGTAGGAGTGAGAAAAATATCACGGTGTGGTGCGCATTGTATGGGTGTGTGTTACATTACATTCACTAGTAGGAGTGAGAAAAACATCACGGGGTGGTTCGAATTGTATGGGTGTGTGTTACATTACATTCACTAATAGGAGTGAGAAAATGATCACGGGGTGGTGTGAATCGGAGGGTCTGAATTAGGATCGGCAGTGAGTGGCAATGTAGGATGGAGAAAAGCACCGCGGGGTCGTCAGCATGGGGAGGTCAGGGAACATGCAGTGGCAATGTAGGATAGGTTTCTGAAAAAAATCGCGGGGTGGTGCGCATTGTATGGGTGTGTGTTACATTTCATTCACTAGTAGGAGTGAGAAAAACATCACGGGGTGGTGCGCATTGTATAGGAGTGCGTTACATTACATTGACTAGTAGGAGTGAGAAAAACATCACGGGGTGGTGTGAATCGGAGGGTCTGAATTAGGATAGGCAGTGAGTGGCAATGTAGGGTGGAGAAAAGTACCGCAGCGTGGTCAGCATGGGGAGGTCAGGGAACATGCAGTGGCAATGTAGGATAGGTTTCTGAAAAACATCGCGGGGTGATGCGCATTGTATGGGTGTGTGTTACGTTATATTCACTAGTAGGAGTGAGAAAAACATCGCGGGTTGGTGTGCATTTTTTGGGTTGTGTTTCATTACATTCACTAGTAGGAGTGAGAAAAACATCACGGTGTGGTGCGCATTGTATGGGTGTGTGTTACATTACATTCATTAGTAGGAGTGAGAAAAACATCGCGGGGTGGTGCTCTTTGTATGGTGTGTGTTACATTACATTCACTAGTAGGAGTGAGAAAAACATCACGGGGTGGTGTGAATCTGATGGTCTGAATTAGGATAGGCAGTGAGTGGCAATGTAGGATGGAGAAAAGCACCACGGGGTGGACAGCATGGGGAGGTCAGGGAACATGCAGTGGCAATGTAGGATAGTTTTCTGAAAAACATCGCGGGGTGTTGCGCATTGTATAGGTGTGCGTTACATTACATTGACTAGTACGAGTGAGAAAAACATCACGGGGTGGTGTGAATCGGAGGGTCTGAATTAGGATAGGCAGTGAGTGGCAATGTATGATGGAAAAAAGCACCGCGGGGTTGTCAGCATGGGGAGGTCAGGGAACATACAGTGGCAATGTAGGATAGGACTCTGAAAAACATCGCGGAGTGGTGCGCATTGTATTTGTGTGTGTTACATTACATTCACTAGTAGGAGTGAGAAAAATATCACGGGGTGGTGTGAATCGGAGCATCTGAATTAGGATAGGCAGTGAGTGGCAATGTAGGATGGAGAAAAGTACCGCGGCGTGGTCAGCATGGGGAGGTCAGGGAACATGCAGTGGCAATGTAGGATAGGTTTCTGAAAAACATCGCGGGGTGATGCGCATTGTA
Organism: Cavia porcellus; assembly: GCF_034190915.1. Taxonomy (NCBI): domain Eukaryota; kingdom Metazoa; phylum Chordata; class Mammalia; order Rodentia; family Caviidae; genus Cavia; species Cavia porcellus. The sequence continues at coordinate 802,852 of NW_026947595.1, read as the reverse complement.
TGGGTGTGTGTTACATTACATTCACTAGTAGGAGTGAGAAAAACATCGCGGGGTGGTGTGCATTTTTTGGGTTGTGTTTCATTACATTCACTAGTAGGAGTGAGAAAAACATCACGGTGTGGTGCGCATTGTATGGGTGTGTGTTACATTACATTCACTAGTAGGAGTGAGAAAAATATCACGGGGTGGTGTGAATCCGACAGTCTGAATTAGGATAGGCAGTGAGTGGTAATGTAGAATGGAGAAAAGCACCGCGGGGTGGTCAGCATGGGGAGGTCAGGGAACATGCAGTGGCAATGTAGGATAGTTTTCTGAAAAACATCGCGGGGTGGTGCGCATTGTATGGGTGTGTGTTACATTACATTCACTAGTAGGAGTGAGAAATACATCACGGGGTGGTTCGCATTGTATGGGTGTGTGTTACATTACATTCACTAGTAGGAGTGAGAAAAACATCACGGGGTGGTGTGAATCGGAGGGTCTGAATTAGGATAGGCAGTGAGTGGCAATGTAGGATGGAGAAAATCACTGCGGGGTGGTCAGCATGGGGAGGTCATGGAACATGCCGTGGCAAGGTCGGATAAGTTTCTGAAAAACATCGCGGGGTGGTGCGCATTGTATGGGTGTGTGTTACATTACATTCACTAGTAGGAGTGAGAAAAACATCGCGGGGTTGTGCGCATTGTATGGGTGTGTGTTACATTACATTCACTAGTAGGAGTGAGAAAAACATCGCGGGGTGGTGCGCTTTGTATGGGTGTGTGTTACATTACATTCACTAGTAGGAGTGAGAAAAACATCACGGGGTGGTGTGAATCGGATGCTCTGAATTAGGATAGGCAGTGAGTGGCAATGTAGGATGGAGAAAAGCACCACGGGGTGGTCAGCATGGGCAGGTCAGGGAACATGCAGTGGCAATGTAGGATAGTTTTCTGAAAAACATCGCGGGGTGGTGCGCATTTTATAGGTGTGCGTTACATTACATTGACTAGTAGGAGTGAGAAACACATCACGGGGTGGTTCGCATTGTATGGGTGTGTGTTGCATGACATTCACTAGTAGGAGTGAGAAAAACATCACGGTGTGGTGTGAATCGGAGGGTCTGAATTAGGAACGGCAGTGAGTGGCAATGTAGGATAGAGAAAAGCACCACGGGGTGGTCAGCATGGGGAGGTCAGGGAACATGCAGTGGCAATGTAGGATATGTTTCTGAAAAACATCGCGGGGTGGTGCGCATTGTATGGGTGTGTGTTACATTACTTTCACTAGTAGGAGTGAGAAAAACATCACGGGGTGGGGTGCATTGTATGGGTGTGTGTTACATTACATTCACTCGTAGGAGTGAGAAAAACATCACGGGGTGGTGTGAATCAGAGGGTATGAATTAGGATAGGCAGTGAGTGGCAATGTAGGATGGAGAAAAGCACCGTGGTGTGTTCAGCATGGGGAGGTCAGGGAACATGCAGTGGCAATGTAGGATAGGTTTCTGAAAAATATCGCGTGGTGGTGCGCATTGTGTGGGTGTGTGTTACATTCCATTCACTAGTAGGAGTGAGAAAAACATCACGTGGTGGTGGGCATTGTATGGGTGTGTGTTACATTACATTCACTATTAGGAGTGAGAAAAACATCACGGGGTGGGGCGCATTGTATGGGTGTGTTTTACATTACATTCACTAGTAGGAGTGAGAAATACATCACGGGGTGGTGTGAATAGGAAGGTCTGAATTAGGATAGGCATTGAGTGGCAATGTAGGATGGAGAAAAGCACCGCGGGGTGGTCAGCATGGGGAAGTCAGGGAACATGCAGTGGCAATGTAGGATAGGATTCTGAAAAACATCGCGGGGTGGTGCGCATTGTATGGGTGTGTGTTACGTTACATTCACTAGTATGAATGAGAAAAACATCACGGGGTGGTGTGAATAGGAGGGTCTGAATTAGGATAGGCAGTGAGTGGCAATGTAGGATGGAGAAAAGCACCGCGGGGTGTTCAGCATGGGGAGGTCAGGGAAAATGCACTGGCAATGTAGGATAGGTTTCTGAAAAACATCGCTGGGTGGTGTGCATTGTATGGCTGTGTGTTACATTACATTCACTAGTAGGAGTGAGAAAAACATCACAGGGTGTTGCGCATTGTATGGGTGTGTGTTACATAACATTCACTACTAAGAGTGAGAAAAACATCACAGGGTGGTGTGAATCGGAGGGTCTGAGTTAGGATAGGCAGTGAGTGGCAATGTAGGATGGAGAAAAGCACCGCGGGGTGTTCAGCATGGGGAGGTCAGGGAAAATGCAGTGGCAATGTAGGATAGGTTTCTGAAAAACATCGCTGGGTGGTGTGCATTGTATGGCTGTGTGTTACATTACATTCACTAGTAGGAGTGAGAAAAACATCACAGGGTGTTGCGCATTGTATGGGTGTGTGTTACATAACATTCACTCCTAAGAGTGAGAAAAACATCACGGGGTGGTGTGAATCGGAGGGTCTGAATTAGGATAGGCAGTGAGTGGCAATGTAGGATGGAGAAAAGCACCGCGGGGTGGTCAGCATGGGGAGGTCAGGGAACATGCAGTGGCAATGTAGGATAGGTTTCTGAAAAACATCGCGGAGAGGTGTACATTGTATGGGTGTGTGTTACATTACATTCACTAGTAGGAGTGAGAAAAACATCACGTGGTGGTGCACATTGTATGGGTGTGTGTTACATTACATTCACTAGTAGGAGTGAGAAAAACATCACGGAGTGGTGCTCATTGTATGGGTGTGTTGCATTACATTCACTATTCGGATTGAGAAAAACATCACGGGGTGGTGCGGATTGTATGGGTGTGTGTTACATTACATTCACTAGTAGGAGTGAGAAAAACATCACGGGGTGGTTCGCATTGTATGGGTGTGTGTTACATTACATTCACTGTTAGGAGTGAGAAAAACATCACGGGGTGGTGTGAATTGGAGGGTCTGAATTAGGATAGGCAGTGAGTGGCAATGTAGGATGGAGAAAAGCAACGCAGGGTGGTCATCATGTGGCGGTCAGGGAACATGCAATGGCAATGTAGGATAGGATTCTGAAAAACATCGCCGGGTGGTGCGCATTTTATGGGTGTGTGTTAAATTACATTCACTACTAGGAGTGAGAAAAACCTCACGGGGTGGTGTGAATCGCAGGGTCTGAATTAGGATAGGCAGTGAGTGGCAATGTATGATGGAGAAAAGCACCCCGGGGTTGTCAGCATGGGGAGGTCATGGAACATGCAGTGGCAATGTAGGATAGGACTCTGAAAAACATCTCGGGGTGGTGCGCATTGTATGGGTGTGTGTTACATTACATTCACTAGTAGGAGTGAGAAAAATATCACGGGGTGGTGTGAATCGGAGCATCTGAATTAGGATAGGCAGTGAGTGGCAATGTAGGATGGAGAAAAGTACCGCAGCGTGGTCAGCAAGGGGAGGTCAGGGAACATGCAGTGGCAATGTAGGATAGGTTTCTGAAAAACATCGCGGGGTGATGCGCATTGTATGGGTGTGTGTTACATTACATTCACTAGTAGGAGTGAGAAAAACATCGCGGTGTGGTGTGCATTTTTTGGGTTGTGTTTCATTACATTCACTAGTAGGAGTGAGAAAAATATCACGGTGTGGTGCGCATTGTATGGGTGTGTGTTACATTACATTCACTAGTAGGAGTGAGAAAAACATCACGGGGTGGTTCGAATTGTATGGGTGTGTGTTACATTACATTCACTAATAGGAGTGAGAGAATGATCACGGGGTGGTGTGTATCGGAGGGTCTGAATTAGGATCGGCAGTGAGTGGCAATGTAGGATGGAGAAAAGCACCGCGGGGTCGTCAGCATGGGGAGGTCAGGGAACATGCAGTGGCAATGTAGGATAGGTTTCTAAAAATAGCGCGGGGTGGTGCGCATTGTATGGGTGTGTGTTACATTTCATTCACTAGCAGGAGTGAGAAAAACATCACGGGGTGGTGCGCATTTTATGGGTGTGTGTTACATTACATTCACTAATAGGAGTGAGAAAATGATCACGGGGTGGTGTGAATCGGAGGGTCTGAATTAGGATCGGCAGTGAGTGGCAATGTAGGATGGAGAAAAGCACCGCGGGGTGGTCAGCATTGGGAAGTCAGTGAACATGCAGTGGCAAGGTCGGATAGGTTTCTGAAAAATATCGCGGGGTGGTGCGCATTGTATGGGTGTGTGTTACATTACCTTCACTAGTAGGAGTGAGAAAAACATCGTGGGGTTGTGCGCATTGTATGGGTGTGTGTTACATTACATTCACTAGTAGGAGTGAGAAAAACTTTGCGGGGTGGTGCGCTTTGTATGGGTGTGTGTTACATTACATTCACTAGTAGGAGTGAGAAAAACATCACGGGGTGGTGTGAATCGGATGGTCTGAATCAGGATAGGCAGTGAGTGGCAATGTAGGATGGAGAAAAGCATCACGGGGTGGTCAGCATGGGGAGGTCAGGGAACATGCAGTGGCAATGTAGGATACTTTTCTGAAAAACATCGCGGGGTGGTGCGCATTGTATAGGTGTGCGTTACATTACATTGACTAGTAGGAGTGAGAAAAACATCACGGGGTGGTGTGAATCGGAGGGTCTGAATTAGGATAGGCAGTGAGTGGCAATGTAGGGTGGAGAAAAGTACCGCAGCGTGGTCAGCATGGGGAGGTCAGGGAACATGCAGTGGCAATGTAGGATAGGTTTCTGAAAAACATCGCGGGGTGATGCGCATTGTATGGGTGTGTGTTACGTTACATTCACTAGTAGGAGTGAGAAAAACATCGCGGGGTGGTGTGCATTTTTTGGGTTGTGTTTCATTACATTCACTAGTAGGAGTGAGAAAAACATCGCGGGGTGGTGCTCTTTGTATGGGTGTGTGTTACATTACATTCACTAGTAGGAGTGAGAAAAACATCACGGGGTGGTGTGAATCTGATGGTCTGAATTAGGATAGGCAGTGAGTGGCAATGTAGGATGGAGAAAAGCACCACGGGGTGGACAGCATGGGGAGGTCAGGGAACATGCAGTGGCAATGTAGGATAGTTTTCTGAAAAACATCGCGGGGTGTTGCGCATTGTATAGGTGTGCGTTACATTACATTGACTAGTACAAGTGAGAAAAACATCACGGGGTGGTGTGAATCGGAGGGTCTGAATTAGGATAGGCAGTGAATGGCAATGTATGATGGAAAAAAGCACCGCGGGGTTGTCAGCATGGGGAGGTCAGGGAACATACAGTGGCAATGTAGGATAGGACTCTGAAAAACATCGCGGGGTGGTGCGCATTGTATGGGTGTGTGTTACATTACATTCACTAGTAGGAGTGAGAAAAATATCACGGGGTGGTGTGAATCGGAGCATCTGAATTAGGATAGGCAGTGAGTGGAAATGTAGGATGGAGAAAAGTACCGCAGCGTGGTCAGCATGGGGAGGTCAGGGAACATGCAGTGGCAATGTAGGATAGGTTTCTGAAAAACATCGCGGGGTGATGCGCATTGTATGGGTGTGTGTTACATTACATTCACTAGTAGGAGTGAGAAAAACATCGCGGGGTGGTGTGCATTTTTTGGGTTGTGTTTCATTACATTCACTAGTAGGAGTGAGAAAAACATCACGGTGTGGTGCGCATTGTATGGGTGTGTGTTACATTACATTCACTAGTAGGAGTGAGAAAAATATCACGGGGTGGTGTGAATCCGACAGTCTGAATTAGGATAGGCAGTGAGTGGTAATGTAGAATGGAGAAAAGCACCGCGGGGTGGTCAGCATGGGGAGGTCAGGGAACATGCAGTGGCAATGTAGGATAGTTTTCTGAAAAACATCGCGGGGTGGTGCGCATTGTATGGGTGTGTGTTACATTACATTCACTAGTAGGAGTGAGAAATACATCACGGTGTGGTTCGCATTGTATGGGTGTGTGTTACATTACATTCACTAGTAGGAGTGAGAAAAACATCACGGGGTGGTGTGAATCGGAGGGTCTGAATTAGGATAGGCAGTGAGTGGCAATGTAGGATGGAGAAAATCACTGCGGGGTGGTCAGCATGGGGAGGTCATGGAACATGCCGTGGCAAGGTCGGATAAGTTTCTGAAAAACATCGCGGGGTGGTGCGCATTGTATGGGTGTGTGTTACTTTACATTCACTAGTAGGAGTGAGAAAAACATCGCGGGGTTGTGCGCATTGTATGGGTGTGTGTTACATTACATTCACTAGTAGGAGTGAGAAAAACATCGCGGGGTGGTGCGCTTTGTATGGGTGTGTGTTACATTACATTCACTAGTAGGAGTGAGAAAAACATCACGGGGTGGTGTGAATCGGATGCTCTGAATTAGGATAGGCAGTGAGTGGCAATGTAGGATGGAGAAAAGCACCACGGGGTGGTCAGCATGGGCAGGTCAGGGAACATGCAGTGGCAATGTAGGATAGTTTTCTGAAAAACATCGCGGGGTGGTGCGCATTGTATAGGTGTGCGTTACATTACATTGACTAGTAAGAGTGAGAAACACATCACGGGGTGGTTCGCATTGTATGGGTGTGTGTTGCATGACATTCACTAGTAGGAGTGAGAAAAACATCACGGTGTGGTGTGAATCGGAGGGTCTGAATTAGGATCGGCAGTGAGTGGCAATGTAGGATAGAGAAAAGCACCACGGGGTGGTCAGCATGGGGAGGTCAGGGAACATGCAGTGGCAATGTAGGATATGTTTCTGAAAAACATCGCGGGGTGGTGCGCATTGTATGGGTGTGTGTTACATTACTTTCACTAGTAGGAGTGAGAAAAACATCACGGGGTGGGGTGCATTGTATGGGTGTGTGTTACATTACATTCACTCGTAGGAGTGAGAAAAACATCACGGGGTGGTGTGAATCAGAGGGTCTGAATTAGGATAGGCAGTGAGTGGCAATGTAGGATGGAGAAAAGCACCGTGGTGTGTTCAGCATGGGGAGGTCAGGGAACATGCAGTGGCAAAGTAGGATAGGTTTCTGAAAAATATCGCGTGGTGGTGCGCATTGTGTGGGTGTGTGTTACATTACATTCACTAGTAGGAGTGAGAAAAACATCACGGGGTGGGGCGCATTGTATGGGTGTGTTTTACATTACATTCACTAGTAGGAGTGAGAAATACATCACGGGGTGGGGCGCATTGTATGGGTTTGTGTTACATTACATTCACTAGTAGGAGTGAGAAAAACATCATGAGGTGGTGTGAATCGGAGGGTATGAATTAGGATAGGCAGTGAGTGGCAATGTAGGATGGAGAAAAGCACCGCGGGGTGGTCAGCATGGGGAAGTCAGGGAACATGCCGTGGCAATGTAGGATAGTTTTCTGAAAAACATCATGGGGTGCTGCGCATTGTATGGGTGTGTGTTACATTGCATTCACTAGTAGGAGTGAGAAAAACATCACGGGGTGGTGTGAATCCGAGGGTCTGAATTAGGATAGGCATGAGTGGCAATGTATTATAGAGAAAAGCACCGCGGTGTGGTCAGCATGGGGAGGTCAGGGAACATGCAGTGGCAATGTAAGATAGGTTACTGAAAAACATCGCGGGGTGGTGCGCATTGTATGGGTGTGTGTTACATTACATTCACTAGTAGGAGTGAGAAAAACATCACGTGGTGGTGTGAATCGGAGGGTCTGAATTAGGATAGGCAGTGAGTGGCAATGTAGGATGGAGAAAAGCACCGCGGAATGGTCAGCATGGGGAGGTCAGGGAACATGCAGTGGCAATGTAGGATAGGTTTCTGAAAAACATCGCGTGGTGGTGCGCATTGTATGGGTGTGTGTTACATTACATTCACTAGTAGGTGTTAGAAAAACATCACGAGGTGTTGTGAATCGGAGGGTCTGAATTGGGATAGGCAGTGAGTGGCAATGTAGGATGGAGAAAAGCACCGCGCGGTGGTAAGCATGGGGAGGTCAGCCAACATGCAGTGGCAATGTAGGATAGGTTTCTGAAAAACATCGCGGGGTGGTGCGCATTGTATGGGTGTGTGTTACATTACATTCACTAGGAGGAGTGAGAAAAACATCACGGGGTGGTGTGAATCGGAGGGTCTGAATTAGGATAGGCAGTGAATGGCAATGTAGGATGGAGAAAAGCACCGCGGGGTGGTCACCAAGGGGAGGTCAGGGAACATGCAGTGGCAATGTAGGATAGGTTTCTGAAAAACATCGCGGGGTGGTGTGCATTGGATGGGTGTGTGTTACATTACATTCACTAGTAGGAGTGAGAAAAACATCACGGGTTGGTGTGAATCGGAGGGCCTGATTTAGGATAGCCAGTGAGTGGAAATGTAGGATGGAGAAAAGCACCGCGGGGTGGTCAGCATGGGGAGGTCAGGGAACATGCAGTTGCAATGTAGGATATGTTTCTGAAAAACATCGCATGGTGGTGCGCATTGTATGTGTGTGTGTTACATTACATTCACTAGTAGGAGTGAGAAAAACATCACGGGGTGGTGTGAATCGGAGGGTCTGAATTAGGATAGGCAGTGAGTGGCAATGTAGGATGGAGAAAAGCACCTCGGGGTGGTCAGCATGGGGAGGTCAGGGAACATGCATTGGCAATGTAGGATAGGTTTCTGAAAAACATCGCGGGGTGGTGCGCATTGTATGGGTGTGTGTTACATTACATTCACTAGTAGGAGTGAGGAAATCATCACGGGGTGGCTCGCATTGTTTGGGTGTGTGTTACATTACATTCACTAGTAGGAGTGAGAAAAACATCACGTGGTGGTGGGCATTGTATGGATGTGTGTTACATTACATTCACTAGTAGGAGTGAGAAAAACATCACGGGGTGGGGCGCATTGTATGGTTGTGTGTTACATTACATTCACTAGTAGGAGTGAGAAAAACATCACGGGGTGGTCTGAATCGGAAGGTCTGAATTAGGATAGGCATTGAGTGGCAATGTAGGATGGAGAAAAGTACCGCAGCGTGGTCAGCATGGGGAGGTCAGGGAACATGCAGTGGCAATGTAGGATAGGGTTCTGAAAAACTTCGCGGGGTTGTGCGCATTGTATGGGTGTGTGTTACATTACATTCACTAGTAGGAGTGAGAAAAACATCGCGGGGTGGTGTGCATTGTTTGGGTTGTGTTTCATTACATTCACTAGTAGGAGTGAGAAAAACATCACGGGGTGGTGCGCATTGTATGGGTGTGTGTTACACTACATTCTCTAGTAGGAGTGAGAAAAACATCACGGGGTGGTGTGAATCGGAGGGTCTGAATTAGGATAGGCAGTGAGTGGCAATGTATGATGGAGAAAAGCACCGCGGGGTGGTCAGCATGGGGAGGTCATGGAACATGCAGTGGCAATGTAGGATAGGATTCTGAAAAACATCGTGGGGTGGTGCGCATTGTATGGGTGTGTTTTACATTACATTCACTAGTAGGAGTGAGAAAAATATCACGGGATGGTGTGAATCGGAGCATTTGAATTAGGATAGGCAGTGAGTGGCAATGTAGGATGGAGAAAAGTACCGCAGCGTGGTTAGCATGGGGAGGTCAGGGAACATGCAGTGGCAATGTAGGATAGGGTTCTGAAAAACATCGCGGGGTGGTGCGCATTGTATGGGTGTGTGTTACATTACATTCACTAGTAGGAGTGAGAAAAACTTCGCGGGGTGGTGTGCATTGTTTGGGTTGTGTTTCATTACATTCACTAGTAGGAGTGAGAAAAACATCACGTGGTGGTGCGCATTGTATGGGTGTGTGTTACACTACATTCTCTAGTAGGAGTGAGAAAAACATCACGGGGTGGTGTGAATCGGACGGGCTGAATTAGGATAGGCAGTGAGTGGCAATGTAGGATGGAGAAAAGCACCGCGGGGTGGTCAGCATGGGGAGGTCAGGGAACATGCAGTGGCAATGTAGGATAGTTTTCTGAAAAACATCGCGGGGTGGTGCGCATTGTAGGGGTGTGTGTTACATTACATTCACTAGTAGGAGTGAGAAAAACATCACGGGGTGGTTCGCATTGTATGGGTGTGTATTACATTACATTCACTAGTAGGAGTGAGAAAAACATCACGGGGTGGTGTGAATCGGAGGGTCTGAATTAGGATAGGCAGTGAGTGGCAATGTAGGATGGAGAAAACACCGCGGGGTGGTCAGCATGGGGAGGTCAGGGAACATGCAGTGGCAATGTAGGATAGGTTTCTGAAAAACATCGCGGGGTGGTGCCCATTGTATGGGTGTGTGTTACATTCCATTCACTAGTAGGAGTCAGAAAAACATCACGGGGTGGTGCGCATTGTATGGGTGTGTGTTACATTACATTCACTAGTAGGAGTGAGAAAAACATCACGGGGTGGTGTGAATCAGAGGGTTTGAATTAGGATCGGCAGTGAGTGGCAATGTAGGATGGAGAAAAGCAAAGCGGGGTGGTCAGCATGGGGAGGTCAGGGAACATGCAGTGGCAAGGTAGGATAGGTTTCTGAAAAACATCGCGGAGTGGTGCGCATTGTATGGGTGTGTTACATTACATTCACTAGTAGGAGTGAGAAAATCATCACGGGGTGGCTCGCATTGTATGGGTGTGTGTTACATTATATTCACTAGTAGGAGTGAGAAAAACATCACGGGGTGGTGTGAATCGGATGGTCTGAATTAGGATAGGCAGTGAGTGGCAATGTACGATGGAGAAAAGCACCGCCGGGTGGTCAGCATGGTGAGGTCAGGGAACATGCAATGGCAATGTAGGATAGGTTTCTGAAAAACATCGCCGGGTGGTGCGCATTTTATGGCTGTGTGTTAAATTACATTCACTAGTAGGAGAGAGAAAAACATCACGGGGTGGTGTGAATCGGAGGGTCTGAATTAGGATAGGCAGTGAGTGGCAATGTATGATGGAGAAAAGCACCGCGGGGTGGTCAGCATGGGGAGGTCAGGGAACATGCAGTGGCAATGTAGGATAGGATTCTGAAATACATCACGTGGTGGTGCGCATTGTATGGGTGTGTGTTACATTGCATTCACTAGTAGGAGTGAGAAAAACATCACGGGGTGGTGCGCATTGTATGAGTGTGTGTTACATTACATTCACTAGTAGGAGTGAGAAAAACATCACGGGGTGGGGCGCATTGTATGGGTGTGTGTTACATTACATTCACTATTAGGTGTGAGAAAAACATCACGGGGTGGTGTGAATCGGAGGGTCTGAATTAGGATAGGCAGTGAGTGGCAATGTAGGATGGGGAAAAGCACCGCGGGGTGGTCAGGATGGGGAGGTCAGGGAACATGCAGTGGCAATGTAGGATAGGTTACTGAAAAACATCGCGGGGTGGTGGGCATTGTATGGGTGTGTGTTACATTACATTCACTAGTAGGAGTGAGAAAAACATCACGTGGTGGTGTGAATTGGAGTGTCTGAATTAGGATAGGCAGTGAGTGGCAATGTAGGATGGAGAAAAGCACCGCGGGGTGGTCAGCATGGGGAGGTCAGGGAACATGCAGTGGCAATGTAGGATAGGTTTCTGAAAAACATCGCGGGGTGGTGCGCATTGTATGGGTGTGTGTTACATTACATTCACTAGGAGGAGTGAGAAATACATCACGGGGTGGTGTGAATCGGAGGGTCTGAATTAGTATAGGCAGTGAATGGCAATGTAGGATGGAGAAAAGCACCGCCGGGTGGTCAGCATGGGGAGGTCAGGGAACATGCAATGGCAATGTAGCATAGGTTTCTGATAAACATCGCCGGGTGGTGCGCATTTTATGGCTGTGTGTTAAATTACATTCACTAGTACGAGTGAGAAAAACATCACGGGGTGGTGTGAATCGGAGGGTCTGAATTAGGATAGGCAGTGAGTGGCAATGTATGATGGAGAAAAGCACCGCAGGGTGGTCAGCATGTGGACGTCAGGGAACATGCAGTGGCAATGTAGGATAGGATTCTGAAAAACATCGCGGCGTGGTGCGCATTGTATGGGTGTGTGTTACATTACATTCACTAGTAGGAGTGAGAAAAACATGACGGGGTGGTTCGCATTGTATGGGTGTGTATTACATTACATTCACTAGTTGGAGTGAGAAAAACATCACGGGGTGGTGTGAATCGGAGGGTCTGAATTAGGATAGGCAGTGAGTGGCAATGTAGGATGGAGAAAACACCGCGGGGTGGTCAGCATGGGGAGGTCAGGGAACATGCAGTGGCAATGTAGGATAGGTTTCTGAAAAACATCGCGGGGTGGTGCCCATTGTATGGGTGTGTGTTACATTACATTCACTAGTAGGAGTGAGAAAAACATCACGGGGAGGTGCGCATTGTATGGGTGTGTGTTACATTACATTCACTAGTAGGAGTGAGAAAAACATCACGGGGTGGTGTGAATCGGAGGGTCTGAATGAGGATCGGCAGTGAGTTGCAATGTAGGATGGAGAAAAGCAAAGCGGGCTGGTCAGCATGGGGAGGTCCGGTAACATGCAGTGGCAAGGTAGGATAGGTTTCTGAAAGACATCGCGGAGTGGTGCGCATTGTATGGGTGTGTGTTACATTACATTCACTAGTAGGAGTGAGAAAATCATCACGGGGTGGCTCGCATTGTATGGGTGTGTGTTACATTACATTCACTAGTAGGAGTGAGAAAAACATCACGGGGTGGTGTGAATCGGAGGGTCTGAATTAGGATAGGCAGTGAGTGGCAATGTAGGATGGAGAAAAGCACCGACGGGTGGTCAGCATGGGGAGGTCAGGGAACATGCAATGGCAATGTAGGATAGGTTTCTGAAAAACATCGCCGGATGGTGCGCAATTTATGCCTGTGTGTTAAATTACATTCACTAGTAGGAGAGAGAAAAACATCACGGGGTGGTGTGAATCGGAGGGTCTGAATGAGGATAGGCAGTGAGTGACAATGTATGATGGAGAAAAGCACCGCGGGGTGGTCAGCATGGCGAGGTCAGGGAACATGCAGTGGCAATGTAGGATAGGATTCTGAAAAACATCGCGTGGTGGTGCGCATTGTATGGGTGTGTGTTACATTGCATTCACTAGTAGGAGTGAGAAAAACATCACGGGGTGGTGCGCATTGTATGAGTGTGTGTTACATTACATTCACTAGTAGGAGTGAGAAAAACATCACGGGGTGGTGTGAATCGGATGCTCTGAATTAGGATAGGCAGTGAGTGGCAATGTAGGATGGAGAAAAGCACCACGGGGTGGTCAGCATGGGCAGGTCAGGGAACATGCAGTGGCAATGTAGGATAGTTTTCTGAAAAACATCGCGGGGTGGTGCGCATTGTATAGGTGTGCGTTACATTACATTGACTAGTAGGAGTGAGAAACACATCACGGGGTGGTTCGCATTGTATGGGTGTGTGTTGCATGACATTCACTAGTAGGAGTGAGAAAAACATCACTGTGTGGTGTGAATCGGAGGGTCTGAATTAGGATCGGCAGTGAGTGGCAATGTAGGATAGAGAAAAGCACCACGGGGTGGTCAGCATGGGGAGGTCAGGGAACATGCAGTGGCAATGTAGGATATGTTTCTGAAAAACATCGCGGGGTGGTGCGCATTGTATGGGTGTGTGTTACATTACTTTCACTAGTAGGTGTGAGAAAAACATCACGGGGTGGGGTGCATTGTATGGGTGTGTGTTACATTACATTCACTCGTAGGAGTGAGAAAAACATCACGGGGTGGTGTGAATCAGAGGGTCTGAATTAGGATAGGCAGTGAGTGGCAATGTAGGATGGAGAAAAGCACCGTGGTGTGTTCAGCATGGGGAGGTCAGGGAACATGCAGTGGCAATGTAGGATAGGTTTCTGAAAAATATCGCGTGGTGGTGCGCATTGTGTGGGTGTGTGTTACATTACATTCACTAGTAGGAGTGAGAAAAACATCACGTGGTGGTGGGCATTGTATGGGTGTGTGTTACATTACATTCACTAGTAGGAGTGAGAAAAACATCACTGGGTGGGGCGCATTGTATGGGTGTGTTTTACATTACATTCACTAGTAGGAGTGAGAAATACATCACGGGGTGGTGTGAATAGGAAGGTCTGAATTAGGATAGGCATTGAGTGGCAATGTAGGATGGAGAAAAGCACCGCGGGGTGGTCAGCATGGGGAGGTCAGGGAACATGCAGTGGCTATGTAGGATAGGTTTCTGAAAAACATCGCTGGGTGGTGCGCATTGTATGGGTGTGTGTTAGGTTACATTCACTAGTATGAATGAGAAAAACATCACGGGGGTGGTGTGAATCGGAGGGTCTGAATTAGGATAGGCAGTGAGTGGCAATGTAGGATGGAGAAAAGCACCGCGGGATGGTCAGCATGGGGAGGTCAGGGAACATGCAGTGGCAATGTCGGATAGGTTTCTGAAAAACATCGCGCGGTGGTGCACATTGTATGGGTGTGTGTTACATTACATTCACAAGTAGGAGTGAGATAAACATCACGGGGTGGTGTGAATAGGAGGGTCTGAATTAGGATAGGCAGTGAGTGGCAATGTAGGATGGAGAAAAGCACCGCGGGGTGGTCAGCATGGGGAGTTCAGGGAACATGCAGTGGCAATGTAGGATAGGTTTCTGAAAAACATCGCGGGGTGGTGCGCATTGTATGGGTGTGTGTTACATTACATTCACTAGTAGGAGTGAGAAAAACATCATGAGGTGGTGTGATTCGGAGGGTATGAATTAGGATAGGCAGTGAGTGGCAATGTAGGATGGAGAAAAGCACCGCGGGGTGGTCAGCATGGGGAGTTCAGGGAACATGCAGTGGCAATGTAGGATAGGTTTCTGAAAAACATCGCGGGGTGGTGCGCATTGTATGGGTGTGTGTTACATTACATTCACTAGTAGGAGTGAGAAAAACATCATGAGGTGGTGTGATTCGGAGGGTATGAATTAGGATAGGCAGTGAGTGGCAATGTAGGATGGAGAAAAGCACCGCGGGGTGGTCATCATGGGGAAGTCAGGGAACATGCAGTGGCAATGTAGGATAGTTTTCTGAAAAACATCATGGGGTGGTGCGCATTGTATGGGTGTGTGTTACATTGCATTCACTAGTAGGAGTGAGAAAAACATCACGTGGTGGTGTGAATCGGAGGGTCTGAATTAGGATAGGCAGTGAGTGGCAATGTAGGATGGAGAAAAGCACCGCGGGATGGTCAGCATGGGGAGGTCAGGGAACATGCAGTGGCAATGTAGGATAGGTTTCTGAAAAACATCGCGTGGTGGTGCGCATTGTATGGGTGTGTGTTACATTACATTCACTAGTAGGTGTTAGAAAAACATCACGGGGTGTTGTGAATCGGAGGGTCTGAATTGGGATAGGCAGTGAGTGGCAATGTAGGATGGAGAAAAGCACCGCGCGGTGGTAAGCATGGGGAGGTCAGCCAACATGCAGTGGCAATGTAGGATAGGTTTCTGAAAAACATCGCGGGGTGGTGCGCATTGTATGGGTGTGTGTTACATTACATTCACTAGGAGGAGTGTGAAAAACATCACTGGGTGGTGTGAATCGGAGGGTCTGAATTAGGATAGGCAGTGAATGGCAATGTAGGATGGAGAAAAGCACCGCGGGGTGGTCACCCAGGGGAGGTCAGGGAACATGCAGTGGCAATGTAGGATAGGTTTCTGAAAAACATCGCGGGGTGGTGCGCATTGGATGGGTGTGTGTTACATTACATTCACTAGTAGGAGTGAGAAAAACATCACGGGTTGGTGTGAATCGGAGGGCCTGAATTAGGATAGCCAGTGAGTGGAAATGTAGGATGGAGAAAAGCACCGCGGGGTGGTCAGCATGGGGAGGTCAGGGAACATGCAGTTGCAATGTAGGATATGTTTCTGAAAAACATAGCATGGTGGTGCGCATTGTATGTGTGTGTGTTACATTACATTCACTAGTAGGAGTGAGAAAAACATCACGGGGTGGTGTGAATCGGAGGGTCTGAATTAGGATAGGCAGTGAGTGGCAATGTAGGATGGAGAAAAGCACCGCGGGGTGGTCAGCATGGGGAGGTCAGGGAACATGCATTGGCAATGTAGGATAGGTTTCTGAAAAACATCGCGGGGTGGTGCGCATTGTATGGGTGTGTGTTACATTACATTCACTAGTAGGAGTGAGGAAATCATCACGGGGTGGCTCGCATTGTTTGGGTGTGTTATATTACATTCACTAGTAGGAGTGAGAAAAACATCACGTGGTGGTGGGCATTGTATGGATGTGTGTTACATTACATTCACTAGTAGGAGTGAGAAAAACATCACGGGGTGGGGCGCATTGTATGGGTGTGTGTCACATTACATTCACTAGTAGGAGTGAGAAAAACATCACGGGGTGGTCTGAATCGGAAGGTCTGAATTAGGATAGGCATTGAGTGGCAATGTAGGATGGAGAAAAGCACCGCGGGATGGTCAGCATGGGGAGGTCAGGGAACATGCAGGGGCAATGTAGGATAGGTTTCTGAAAAACATCGCGGGGTGGTGCGCATTGTATGGGTGTGTGTTACATTACATTCACTAGTAGGAGTGAGAAAAATATCACGGGGTGGTGTGAATCGGAGCATTTGAATTAGGATAGGCAGTGAGTGGCAATGTAGGATGGAGAAAAGTACCGCAGCGTGGTCAGCATGGGGAGGTCAGGGAACATGCAGTGGCAATGTAGGATAGGGTTCTGAAAAACTTCGCGGGGTGGTGCGCATTGTATGGGTGTGTGTTACATTACATTCACTAGTAGGAGTGAGAAAAACTTCGCGGGGTGGTGTGCATTGTTTGGGTTGTGTTTCATTACATTCACTAGTAGGAGTGAGAAAAACATCACGGGGTGGTGCCCATTGTATGGGTGTGTGTTACACTACATTCTCTAGTAGGAGTGAGAAAAACATCACGGGGTGGTGTGAATCGGACGGTCTGAATTAGGATAGGCAGTGAGTGGCAATGTAGGATGGAGAAAAGCACCGCGGGGTGGTCAGCATGGGGAGGTCAGGGAACATGCAGTGGCAATGTAGGATAGTTTTCTGAAAAACATCGCGGGGTGGTGCGCATTGTAGGGGTGTGTGTTACATTACATTCACTAGTAGGAGTGAGAAAAACATCACGGGGTGGTTCGCATTGTATGGGTGTGTATTACATTACATTCACTAGTAGGAGTGAGAAAAACATCACGGGGTGGTGTGAATCGGAGGGTCTGAATTAGGATAGGCAGTGAGTGGCAATGTAGGATGGAGAAAACACCGCGGGGTGGTCAGCATGGGGAGGTCAGGGAACATGCAGTGGCAATGTAGGATAGGTTTCTGAAAAACATCGCGGGGTGGTGCCCATTGTATGGGTGTGTGTTACATTCCATTCACTAGTAGGAGTGAGAAAAACATCACGGGGTGGTGCGCATTGTATGGGTGTGTGTTACATTACATTCACTAGTAGGAGTGAGAAAAACATCACGGGGTGGTGTGAATCGGAGGGTCTGAATTAGGATCGGCAGTGAGTGGCAATGTAGGATGGAGAAAAGCAAAGCGGGGTGTTCAGCATGGGGAGGTCAGGGAACATGCAGTGGCAAGGTAGGATAGGTTTCTGAAAAACATCGTGGAGTGGTGCGCATTGTATTGGTGTGTGTTACATTACATTCACTAGTAGGAGTGAGAAAATCATCACGGGGTGGCTCGCATTGTATGGGTGTGTGTTACATTATATTCACTAGTAGGAGTGAGAAAAACATCACGGCGTGGTGTGAATCGGAGGGTCTGAATTAGGATAGGCAGTGAGTGGCAATGTACGATGGAGCAAAGCACCGCCGGGTGGTCAGCATGGTGAGGTCAGGGAACATGCAATGGCAATGTAGGATAGGTTTCTGAAAAACATCGCCGGGTGGTGCGCATTTTATGGCTGTGTGTTAAATTACATTCACTAGTAGGAGACAGAAAAACATCATGGGGTGGTGTGAATCGGAGGGTCTGAATTAGGATAGGCAGTGAGTGGCAATGTATGATGGAGAAAAGCACGGCGGGGTGGTCAGCATGGGGAGGTCAGTGAACATGCAGTGGCAATGTAGGATAGGATTCTGAAATACATCATGTGGTGGTGCGCATTGTATGGGTGTGTGTTACATTGCATTCACTAGTAGGAGTGAGAAAAACATCACGGGGTGGTGCGCATTGTATGAGTGTGTGTTACATTACATTCACTAGTAGGAGTGAGAAAAACATCACGGGGTGGGGCGCATTGTATGGGTGTGTGTTACATTACATTCACTAGTAGGTGTGAGAAAAACATCACGGGGTGGTGTGAATCGGAGGGTCTGAATTAGGATAGGCAGTGAGTGGCAATGTAGGATGGGGAAAAGCACCGCGGGGTGGTCAGGATGGGGAGGTCAGGGAACATGCAATGGCAATGTAGGATAGGTTACTGAAAAACATCGCGGGGTGGTGGGCATTGTATGGGTGTGTGTTACATTACATTCACTAGTAGGAGTGAGAAAAACATCACGTGGTGGTGTGAATTGGAGTGTCTGAATTAGGATAGGCAGTGAGTGGCAATGTAGGATGGAGAAAAGCACCGCAGGGTGGTCAGCATGGGGAGGTCAGGGAACATGCAGTGGCAATGTAGGATAGGTTTCTGAAAAACATCGCGGGGTGGTGCGCATTGTATGGGTGTGTGTTACATTACATTCACTAGGAGGAGTGAGAAAAACATCACGGGGTGGTGTGAATCGGAGGGTCTGAATTAGGATAGGCAGTGAATGGCAATGTAGGATGGAGAAAAGCACCGCCGGGTGGTCAGCATGGGCAGGTCAGGGAACATGCAATGGCAATGTAGGATAGGTTTCTGATAAACATCGCCGGGTGGTGCGCATTTTATGGCTGTGTGTTAAATTACATTCACTAGTACGAGTGAGAAAAACATCACGGGGTGGTGTGAATCGGAGGGTCTGAATTAGGATAGGCAGTTAGTGGCAATGTATGATGGAGAAAAGCACCGCGGAGTGGTCAGCATGTGGAAGTCAGGGAACATGCAGTGGCAATATAGGATAGGATTCTGAAAAACATCGCGGCGTGGTGCGCATTGTATGGGTGTGTGTTACATTACATTCACTAGTAGGAGTGAGAAAAACATCCCGGGGTGGTTCGCATTGTATGGGTGTGTATTACATTACATTCACTAGTTGGAGTGAGAAAACCATCACGGGGTGGTGTGAATCGGAGGGTCTGAATTAGGATAGGCAGTGAGTGGCAATGTAGGATGGAGAAAAGCACCGCCGGGTGGTCAGCATGGAAAGGTCAGGGAACATGCAATGGCAATGTAGGATAGGTTTCTGAAAAACATCGCCGGATGGTGCGCAATTTATGCCTGTGTGTTAAATTACATTCACTAGTAGGAGAGAGAAAAACATCACGGGGTGGTGTGAATCGGAGGGTCTGAATGAGGATAGGCAGTGAGTGACAATGTATGATGGAGAAAAGCACCGCGGGGTGGTCAGCATGGGGAGGTCAGGGAACATGCAGTGGCAATGTAGGATAGGATTCTGAAAAACATCGCGTGGTGGTGCGCATTGTATGGGTGTGTGTTACATTGCATTCACTAGTAGGAGTGAGAAAAACATCACGGGGTGGTGCGCATTGTATGAGTGTGTGTTACATTACATTCACTAGTAGGAGTGAGAAAAACATCACGGGGTGGGGCGCATTGTATGGGTGTGTGTTACATTACATTCACTAGTAGGTGTGAGAAAAACATCACGGGGTGGTGTGAATCGGAGGGTCTGAATTAGGATAGGCAGTGAGTGGCAATGTAGGATGGGGAAAAGCATCGCGGGGTGGTCAGGATGGGGAGGTCAGGGAACATGCAGTGGCAATGTAGGATAGGTTACTGAAAAACATCGCGGGGTGGTGCGCATTGTATGGGTGTGTGTTACATTACATTCACTAGTAAGAGTGAGAAAAACATCACGTGGTGGTGTGAATCGGAGTGTCTGAATTAGGATAGGCAGTGAGTGGCAATGTAGGATGGAGAAAAGCACCGCGGGGTGGTCAGCATGGGGAGGTCAGGGAACATGCAGTGGCAATGTAGGATAGGTTTCTGAAAAACATCGCGGGGTGGTGCGCATTGTATGGGTGTGTGTTACATTACATTCACTAGGAGGAGTGAGAAAAACATCACGGGGTGGTGTGAATCGGAGGGTCTGAATTAGGATAGGCAGTGAATGGCAATGTAGGATGGAGAAAAGCACCGCGGTGTGGTCAGCAAGGGGAGGTCATGGAACATGCAGTGGCAATGTAGGATAGGTTTCTGAAAAACATCGCGGGGTGGTGCGCATTGTATGGGTGTGTGTTACATTACATTCACTAGTAGGAGTGAGAAAAACATCACGGGGTGTGTGAATCGGAGGGTCTGTATTAGGATAGGCATTGAGTGGCAATGTAGGATGGAGAAAAGCACCGCCCGGTGGTCAGCATGGGGAGGTCAGGGAACATGCAATGGCAATGTAGGATAGGTTTCTGATAAACATCGCCGGGTGGTGCGCATTTTATGGCTGTGTGTTAAATTACATTCACTAGTACGAGTGAAAAAAACATCACGGGGTGGTGTGAATCGGAGGGTCTGAATTAGGATAGGCAGTTAGTGGCAATGTATGATGGAGAAAAGCACCGCGGGGTGGTCATCATGTGGAGGTCAGGGAACATGCAGTGGCAATATAGGATAGGATTCTGAAAAACATCGCGGCGTGGTGCGCATTGTATGGGTGTGTGTTACATTACATTCACTAGTAGGAGTGAGAAAAATTTCACGGGGTGGTGTGAATCGGAGCATCTGAATTAGGATAGGCAGTGAGTGGCAATGTAGGATGGAAAAAAGTACCGCAGCGTGGTCAGAATGGGGAGGTCAGGGAACATGCAGTGGCAATGTAGGATAGGTTCCTGAAAAACATCGCAGGGTGGTGCGCATTGTATGGGTGTGTGTTACATTACATTCACTAGTAGGAGTGAGAAAAACATCACGGGGTGGGGCGCATTGTATGGGTGTGTGTTACATTACATTCACTAGTAGGAGTGACAAAAACATCACGGGGTGGTGTGAATCGGAGGGTCTGAATTAGGATAGGCAGTGAGTGGCAATGTAGGATGGGGAAAAGCACCGCGGGGTGGTCAGCATGGGGTGGTCATGGAACATGCAGTGGCAATGTAGGATAAGTTTCTGAAAAACATCGCGGGGTTGTGCGCATTGTATGGGTGTGTTTTACATTACATTCACTAGTAGGAGTGAGAAAAACATCACCTGGTGGTGTGAATCGGAGGGTCTGAATTAGGATAGGCAGTGAGTGGCAATGTAGGATGGAGAAAAGCACCACCGGTGGTCAGCATGGGGAGGTCAGGGAACATGCAATGGTAATGTAGGATAGGGTTCTGAAAAACATCGCGGGGTGGTGCGCATTGTATGGGTGTGTGTTACATTACATTCACTAGTAGGAGTGAGAAAAACATCACGGGGTGGTGTGCATTGTTTGGGTTGTGTTTCATTACATTCACTAGTAGGAGTGAGAAAAACATCACGGGTGGTGCGCATTGTATGGGTGTGTGTTACACTACATTCTCTAGTAGGAGTGAGAAAAACATCACAGGGTGGTGTGAATCGGACGGTCTGAATTAGGATAGGCAGTGAGTGGCAATGTAGGATGGAGAAAAGCACCGCGGGGTGGTCAGCATGGGGAGGTCAGGGAACATGCAGTGGCAATGTAGGATAGTTTTCTGAAAAACATCGCGGGGTGGTGCGCATTGTAGTGGTGTGTGTTACATTACATTCACTAGTAGGAGTGAGAAAAACATCACGGGGTGGTTCGCATTGTATGGGTGTGTATTACATTACATTCAATAGTAGGAGTGAGAAAAACATCACGGGGTGGTGTGAATCGGAGGGTCTGAATTAGGATAGGCAGTGAGTGGCAATGTAGGATGGAGAAAACACCGCGGGGTGGTCAGCATGGGGAGGTCAGGGAACATGCAGTGGTAATGTAGGATAGGTTTCTGAAAAACATCGCGGGGTGGTGCCCATTGTATGGGTGTGTGTTACATTACATTCACTAGTAGGAGTGAGAAAATCATCACGGAGTGGCTCGCATTGTATGGGTGTGTGTTACATTATATTCACTAGTAGGAGTGAGAAAAACATCACGGGGTGGTGTGAATCGGAGGGTCTGAATTAGGATAGGCAGTGAGTGGCAATGTAGGATGGAGAAAAGCACCGCCGGGTGGTCACCATGGTGAGGTCAGGGAACATGCAATGGCAATGTAGGACAGGTTTCTGAAAAACATCGCCGGGTGGTGCGCATTTTATGGCTGTGTGTTAAATTACATTCACTAGTAGGAGAGAGAAAAACATCACGGGGTGGTGTGAATCGGAGGGTCTGAATTAGGATAGGCAGTGAGTGGCAATGTATGATGGAGAAAAGCACCACGGGGTGGTCAGCATGGGGAGGTCAGGGAACATGCAGTGGCAATGTAGGATACGATTCTGAAAAACATCGCGTGGTGGTGCGCATTGTATGGGTGTGTGTTACATTGCATTCACTAGTAGGAGTGAGAAAAACATCACGGGGTGGTGCGCATTGTATGGCTGTGTGTTAAATTACATTTACTAGTACGAGTGAGAAAAACATCACGGGGTGGTTTGAATCGGAGGGTCTGAATTAGGATAGGCAGTTAGTGGCAATGTATGATGGAGAAAAGCACCGCGGGGTGGTCAGCATGTGGAGGTCAGGGAACATGCAGTGGCAATATAGGATAGGATTCTGAAAAACATCACGGCGTGGTGCGCATTGTATGGGTGTGTGTTACATTACATTCACTAGTAGGAGTGAGAAAAGCATCACGGGGTGGTTCACATTGTATGGGTGTGTATTACATTACATTCACTAGTTGGAGTGAGAAAAACATCACGGGGTGGTGTGAATCGGAGGGTCTGAATTAGGATAGGCAGTGAGTGGCAATGTAGGATGGAGAAAACACCGCGGGGTGGTCAGCATGGGGAGGTCAGGGAACATGCAGTGGCAATGTAGGATAGGTTTCTGAAAAACATCGCGGGGTGGTGCCCATTGTATGGGTGTGTGTTACATTACATTCACTAGTAGGAGTGAGAAAAACATCACGGGGTGGTGCGCATTGTATGGGTGTGTGTTACATTACTTTCACTAGTAGGAGTGAGAAAAACATCACGGGTGGTGTGAATCGGAGGGTCTGAATTAGGATCGGTAGTGAGTGGCAATGTAGGATGGAGAAAAGCAAAGCGGGGTGGTCAGCATGGGGAGGTCAGGTAACATGCAGTGGCAAGGTAGGATAGGTTTCTGAAAAACATCGCGGAGTGGTGCGCATTGTATGGGTGTGTGTTACATTACATTCACTAGTAGGAGTGAGAAAATCATCACGGGGTGGCTCGCATTGTATGGGTGTGTGTTACATTACATTCACTAGTAGGAGTGAGAAAAACATCACGGGGTGGTGTGAATGGGAGGGTCTGAATTAGGATAGGCAGTGAGTGGCAATGTAGGATGGAGAAAAGCACCGCCGGGTGGTCAGCATGGGGAGGTCAGGGAACATGCAATGGCAATGTAGGATAGTTTTCTGAAAAACATCGCCGGGTGGTGCGCATTTTATGGCTGTGTGTTAAAATACATTCACTAGTAGGAGAGAGAAAAACATCACGGGGTGGTGTGAATCGGAGGGTCTGAATTAGGATAGGCAGTGAGTGGCAATATATGATGGAGAAAAGCACCGCGGGGTGGTCAGCATGGGGATGTCAGGGAACATGCAGTGGCAATGTAGGATAGGATTCTGAAAAACATCGCTTGGTGGTGCGCATTGTATGGGTGTGTGTTACATTGCATTCACTAGTAGGAGTGAGAAAAACATCACGGGGTGGTGCGCATTGTATGAGTGTGTGTTACATTACATTCACTAGTAGGAGTGAGAAAAACATCACGGGGTGGGGCGCATTGTATGGGTGTGTGTTACATTACATTCACTAGTAGGTGTGAGAAAAACATCACGGGGTGGTGTGAATCGGAGGGTCTGAATTAGGATAGGCAGTGAGTGGCAATGTAGGATGGGGAAAAGCACCGCGGGGTGGTCAGGATGGGGAGGTCAGGGAACATGCAGTGGCAATGTAGGATAGGTTACTGAAAAACATCGCGGGGTGGTGCGCATTGTATGGGTGTGTGTTACATTACATTCACTAGTAGGAGTGAGAAAATCATCACGGGGTGGCTCGCATTGTATGGGTGTGTGTTACATTACATTCACTAGTAGGAGTGAGAAAAACATCACGGGGTGGTGTGAATCGGAGGGTCTGAATTAGGATAGGCAGTGAGTGGCAATGTAGGATGGAGAAAAGCACCGCCGGGTGGTCAGCATGGAAAGGTCAGGGAACATGCAATGGCAATGTAGGATAGGTTTCTGAAAAACATCGCCGGATGGTGCGCAATTTATGCCTGTGTGTTAAATTACATTCACTAGTAGGAGAGAGAAAAACATCACGGGGTGGTGTGAATCGGAGGGTCTGAATGAGGATAGGCAGTGAGTGACAATGTATGATGGAGAAAAGCACCGCGGGGTGGTCAGCATGGGGAGGTCAGGGAACATGCAGTGGCAATGTAGGATAGGATTCTGAAAAACATCGCGTGGTGGTGCGCATTGTATGGGTGTGTGTTACATTGCATTCACTAGTAGGAGTGAGAAAAACATCACGGGGTGGTGCGCATTGTATGAGTGTGTGTTACATTACATTCACTAGTAGGAGTGAGAAAAACATCACGGGGTGGGGCGCATTGTATGGGTGTGTGTTACATTACATTCACTAGTAGGTGTGAGAAAAACATCACGGGGTGGTGTGAATCGGAGGGTCTGAATTAGGATAGGCAGTGAGTGGCAATGTAGGATGGGGAAAAGCATCGCGGGGTGGTCAGGATGGGGAGGTCAGGGAACATGCAGTGGCAATGTAGGATAGGTTACTGAAAAACATCGCGGGGTGGTGCGCATTGTATGGGTGTGTGTTACATTACATTCACTAGTAAGAGTGAGAAAAACATCACGTGGTGGTGTGAATCGGAGTGTCTGAATTAGGATAGGCAGTGAGTGGCAATGTAGGATGGAGAAAAGCACCGCGGGGTGGTCAGCATGGGGAGGTCAGGGAACATGCAGTGGCAATGTAGGATAGGTTTCTGAAAAACATCGCGGGGTGGTGCGCATTGTATGGGTGTGTGTTACATTACATTCACTAGGAGGAGTGAGAAAAACATCACGGGGTGGTGTGAATCGGAGGGTCTGAATTAGGATAGGCAGTGAATGGCAATGTAGGATGGAGAAAAGCACCGCGGTGTGGTCAGCAAGGGGAGGTCATGGAACATGCAGTGGCAATGTAGGATAGGTTTCTGAAAAACATCGCGGGGTGGTGCGCATTGTATGGGTGTGTGTTACATTACATTCACTAGTAGGAGTGAGAAAAACATCACGGGGTGTGTGAATCGGAGGGTCTGTATTAGGATAGGCATTGAGTGGCAATGTAGGATGGAGAAAAGCACCGCCCGGTGGTCAGCATGGGGAGGTCAGGGAACATGCAATGGCAATGTAGGATAGGTTTCTGATAAACATCGCCGGGTGGTGCGCATTTTATGGCTGTGTGTTAAATTACATTCACTAGTACGAGTGAAAAAAACATCACGGGGTGGTGTGAATCGGAGGGTCTGAATTAGGATAGGCAGTTAGTGGCAATGTATGATGGAGAAAAGCACCGCGGGGTGGTCATCATGTGGAGGTCAGGGAACATGCAGTGGCAATATAGGATAGGATTCTGAAAAACATCGCGGCGTGGTGCGCATTGTATGGGTGTGTGTTACATTACATTCACTAGTAGGAGTGAGAAAAATTTCACGGGGTGGTGTGAATCGGAGCATCTGAATTAGGATAGGCAGTGAGTGGCAATGTAGGATGGAAAAAAGTACCGCAGCGTGGTCAGAATGGGGAGGTCAGGGAACATGCAGTGGCAATGTAGGATAGGTTCCTGAAAAACATCGCAGGGTGGTGCGCATTGTATGGGTGTGTGTTACATTACATTCACTAGTAGGAGTGAGAAAAACATCACGGGGTGGGGCGCATTGTATGGGTGTGTGTTACATTACATTCACTAGTAGGAGTGACAAAAACATCACGGGGTGGTGTGAATCGGAGGGTCTGAATTAGGATAGGCAGTGAGTGGCAATGTAGGATGGGGAAAAGCACCGCGGGGTGGTCAGCATGGGGTGGTCATGGAACATGCAGTGGCAATGTAGGATAAGTTTCTGAAAAACATCGCGGGGTTGTGCGCATTGTATGGGTGTGTTTTACATTACATTCACTAGTAGGAGTGAGAAAAACATCACCTGGTGGTGTGAATCGGAGGGTCTGAATTAGGATAGGCAGTGAGTGGCAATGTAGGATGGAGAAAAGCACCACCGGTGGTCAGCATGGGGAGGTCAGGGAACATGCAATGGTAATGTAGGATAGGGTTCTGAAAAACATCGCGGGGTGGTGCGCATTGTATGGGTGTGTGTTACATTACATTCACTAGTAGGAGTGAGAAAAACATCACGGGGTGGTGTGCATTGTTTGGGTTGTGTTTCATTACATTCACTAGTAGGAGTGAGAAAAACATCACGGGTGGTGCGCATTGTATGGGTGTGTGTTACACTACATTCTCTAGTAGGAGTGAGAAAAACATCACAGGGTGGTGTGAATCGGACGGTCTGAATTAGGATAGGCAGTGAGTGGCAATGTAGGATGGAGAAAAGCACCGCGGGGTGGTCAGCATGGGGAGGTCAGGGAACATGCAGTGGCAATGTAGGATAGTTTTCTGAAAAACATCGCGGGGTGGTGCGCATTGTAGGGGTGTGTGTTACATTACATTCACTAGTAGGAGTGAGAAAAACATCACGGGGTGGTTCGCATTGTATGGGTGTGTATTACATTACATTCAATAGTAGGAGTGAGAAAAACATCACGGGGTGGTGTGAATCGGAGGGTCTGAATTAGGATAGGCAGTGAGTGGCAATGTAGGATGGAGAAAACACCGCGGGGTGGTCAGCATGGGGAGGTCAGGGAACATGCAGTGGCAATGTAGGATAGGTTTCTGAAAAACATCGCGGGGTGGTGCCCATTGTATGGGTGTGTGTTACATTACATTCACTAGTAGGAGTGAGAAAATCATCACGGAGTGGCTCGCATTGTATGGGTGTGTGTTACATTATATTCACTAGTAGGAGTGAGAAAAACATCACGGGGTGGTGTGAATCGGAGGGTCTGAATTAGGATAGGCAGTGAGTGGCAATGTAGGATGGAGAAAAGCACCGCCGGGTGGTCACCATGGTGAGGTCAGGGAACATGCAATGGCAATGTAGGACAGGTTTCTGAAAAACATCGCCGGGTGGTGCGCATTTTATGGCTGTGTGTTAAATTACATTCACTAGTAGGAGAGAGAAAAACATCACGGGGTGGTGTGAATCGGAGGGTCTGAATTAGGATAGGCAGTGAGTGGCAATGTATGATGGAGAAAAGCACCACGGGGTGGTCAGCATGGGGAGGTCAGGGAACATGCAGTGGCAATGTAGGATACGATTCTGAAAAACATCGCGTGGTGGTGCGCATTGTATGGGTGTGTGTTACATTGCATTCACTAGTAGGAGTGAGAAAAACATCACGGGGTGGTGCGCATTGTATGGCTGTGTGTTAAATTACATTTACTAGTACGAGTGAGAAAAACATCACGGGGTGGTTTGAATCGGAGGGTCTGAATTAGGATAGGCAGTTAGTGGCAATGTATGATGGAGAAAAGCACCGCGGGGTGGTCAGCATGTGGAGGTCAGGGAACATGCAGTGGCAATATAGGATAGGATTCTGAAAAACATCACGGCGTGGTGCGCATTGTATGGGTGTGTGTTACATTACATTCACTAGTAGGAGTGAGAAAAGCATCACGGGGTGGTTCACATTGTATGGGTGTGTATTACATTACATTCACTAGTTGGAGTGAGAAAAACATCACGGGGTGGTGTGAATCGGAGGGTCTGAATTAGGATAGGCAGTGAGTGGCAATGTAGGATGGAGAAAACACCGCGGGGTGGTCAGCATGGGGAGGTCAGGGAACATGCAGTGGCAATGTAGGATAGGTTTCTGAAAAACATCGCGGGGTGGTGCCCATTGTATGGGTGTGTGTTACATTACATTCACTAGTAGGAGTGAGAAAAACATCACGGGGTGGTGCGCATTGTATGGGTGTGTGTTACATTACTTTCACTAGTAGGAGTGAGAAAAACATCACGGGTGGTGTGAATCGGAGGGTCTGAATTAGGATCGGTAGTGAGTGGCAATGTAGGATGGAGAAAAGCAAAGCGGGGTGGTCAGCATGGGGAGGTCAGGTAACATGCAGTGGCAAGGTAGGATAGGTTTCTGAAAAACATCGCGGAGTGGTGCGCATTGTATGGGTGTGTGTTACATTACATTCACTAGTAGGAGTGAGAAAATCATCACGGGGTGGCTCGCATTGTATGGGTGTGTGTTACATTACATTCACTAGTAGGAGTGAGAAAAACATCACGGGGTGGTGTGAATGGGAGGGTCTGAATTAGGATAGGCAGTGAGTGGCAATGTAGGATGGAGAAAAGCACCGCCGGGTGGTCAGCATGGGGAGGTCAGGGAACATGCAATGGCAATGTAGGATAGTTTTCTGAAAAACATCGCCGGGTGGTGCGCATTTTATGGCTGTGTGTTAAAATACATTCACTAGTAGGAGAGAGAAAAACATCACGGGGTGGTGTGAATCGGAGGGTCTGAATTAGGATAGGCAGTGAGTGGCAATATATGATGGAGAAAAGCACCGCGGGGTGGTCAGCATGGGGATGTCAGGGAACATGCAGTGGCAATGTAGGATAGGATTCTGAAAAACATCGCTTGGTGGTGCGCATTGTATGGGTGTGTGTTACATTGCATTCACTAGTAGGAGTGAGAAAAACATCACGGGGTGGTGCGCATTGTATGAGTGTGTGTTACATTACATTCACTAGTAGGAGTGAGAAAAACATCACGGGGTGGGGCGCATTGTATGGGTGTGTGTTACATTACATTCACTAGTAGGTGTGAGAAAAACATCACGGGGTGGTGTGAATCGGAGGGTCTGAATTAGGATAGGCAGTGAGTGGCAATGTAGGATGCGGAAAAGCACCGCGGGGTGGTCAGGATGGGGAGGTCAGGGAACATGCAGTGGCAATGTAGGATAGGTTACTGAAAAACATCGCGGGGTGGTGCGCATTGTATGGGTGTGTGTTACATTACATTCACTAGTAGGAGTGAGAAAAACATCACTGGGTGGTGTGAATCGGAGTGTCTGAATTAGGATAGGCAGTGAGTGGCAATGTAGGATGGAGAAAAGCACCGCGGGGTGGTCAGCATGGGGAGGTCAGGGAACATGCAGTGGCAATGTAGGATAGGGTTCTGAAAAACAACCCCGGGGTGGTGCGCATTGTATGGGTGTGTGTTACATTACATTCACTAGGAGGAGTGAGAAAAACATCACGGTGTGGTGTGAATCGGAGGGTCTGAATTAGGATAGGCAGTGAATGGCAATGTAGGATGGAGAAAAGCACCGCGGTGTGGTCAGCAAGGGGAGGTCATGGAACATGCAGTGGCAATGTAGGATAGGTTTCTGAAAAACATCGCTGGGTGGTGCGCATTGTATGAGTGTGTGTTACATTACATTCACTAGTAGGAGTGAGAAAAACATCACGGGGTGGTGTGAATCGGAGGGTCTGAATTAGGATAGGCATTGAGTGGCAATGTAGGATGGAGAAAAGCACCGCCGGGTGGTCAGCATGGGGAGGTCAGGGAACATGCAATGGCAATGTAGGATAGGTTTCTGATAAACATCGCGGCGTGGTGCGCATTTTATGGCTGTGTGTTAAATTACATTCACTAGTACGAGTGAGAAAAACATCACGGGGTGGTGTGAATCGGAGGGTCTGAATTAGGATAGGCAGTTAGTGGCAATGTATGATGGAGAAAAGCACCGCGGGGTGGTCATCATGTGGAGGTCAGGGAACATGCAGTGGCAATGTAGGATAGGTTCCTGAAAAACATCGCAGGGTGGTGCGCATTGTATGGGTGTGTGTTACATTACATTCACTAGTAGGAGTGAGAAAAACATCACGGGGTTGGGCGCATTGTATGGGTGTGTGTTACATTACATTCACTAGTAGGAGTGAGAAAAACATCACGGGGTGGTGTGAATCGGAGGGTCTGAAATAGGATAGACAGTGAGTGGCAATGTAGGATGGGGAAAAGCACCGCGGGGTGGTCAGCATGGGGTGGTCAGGGAACATGCAGTGGCAATGTAGGATAAGTTTCTGAAAAACATCGCGGGGTTGTGCGCATTGTATGGGTGTGTGATACATTACATTCACTAGTAGGAGTGAGAAAAACATCACGGGGTGGTGTGAATCAGAGGGTCTGAATTAGGATAGGCAGTGAATGGCAATGTAGGATGGATAAAAGCACCGCGGGGTGGTCAGCATGGGGAGGTCAGGGAACATGTAGTGGCAATGTAGGATAGGTTTCTGAAAAACATCGCGTGGTGGTGCGCATTGTATGGGTGTGTTTTACATTACATTCACTAGTAGGAGTGAGAAAAACATCACGGGGTGGTGTGAATCGGAGGGTCTGAATTAGGATAGGCAGTGAGTGGCAATGTAGGATGGAGAAAAGCACCACCGGTGGTCAGCATGGGGAGGTCAGGGAACATGCAATGGTAATGTAGGATAGGGTTCTGAAAAACATCGCGGGGTGGTGCGCATTGTATGGGTGTGTGTTACATTACATTCACTAGTAGGAGTGAGAAAAACATCGCGGGGTGGTGTGCATTGTTTGGGTTGTGTTTCATTACATTCACTAGTAGGAGTGAGAAAAACATCACGGGTGGTGCGCATTGTATGGGTGTGTGTGACACTACATTCTCTAGTAGGAGTGAGAAAAACATCACGGGGTGGTGTGAATCGGACGGTCTGAATTAGGATAGGCAGTGAGTGGCAATGTAGGATGGAGAAAAGCACCGCGGCTTGGTCAGCATGGGGAGGTCAGGGAACATGCAGTGGCAATGTAGGATAGTTTTCTGAAAAACATCGCGGGGTGGTGCGCATTGTAGGGGTGTGTGTTACATTACATTCACTAGTAGGAGTGAGAAAAACATCACGGGGTGGTTCGCATTGTATGGGTGTGTATTACATTACATTCACTAGTAGGACTGAGAAAAACATCACGCGGTGGTGTGAATCGGAGGGTCTGAATTAGGATGGGCAGTGAGTGGCAATGTAGGATGGAGAAAACACCGCGGGGTGGTCAGCATGGGGAGGTCAGGGAACATGCAGTGGCAATGTAGGATAGGTTTCTGAAAAACATCGCGGGGTGGTGCCCATTGTATGGGTGTGTGTTACATTACATTCACTAGTAGGGGTGAGAAAATCATCACGGAGTGGCTCGCATTGTATGGGTGTGTGTTACATTATATTCACTAGTAGGAGTGAGAAAAACATCACGGGGTGGTGTGAATCGGAGGGTCTGAATTAGGATAGGCAGTGAGTGGCAATGTATGATGGAGAAAAGCACCGCGGGGTAGTCAGCATGGGAATGTCAGGGAACATGCAGTGGCAATGTAGGATAGGATTCTGAAAAACATCGCGTGGTGGTGCGCATTGTATGGGTGTGTGTTACATTGCATTCACTAGTAGGAGTGAGAAAAACATCACGGGGTGGTGCGCATTGTATGAGTGTGTGTTACATTACATTCACTAGTAGGAGTGAGAAAAACATCACTGGGTGGGGCGCATTGTATGTGTGTGTGTTACATTACATTCACTAGTAGGTGTGAGAAAAACATCACGGGGTGGTGTGAATCGGAGGGTCTGAATTAGGATAGGCAGTGAGTGGCAATGTAGGATGGGGAAAAGCACCGCGGGGTGGTCAGGATGGGGAGGTCAGGGAACATGCAGTGGCAATGTAGGATAGGTTACTGAAAAACATCGCGGGGTGGTGCGCATTGTATGGGTGTGTGTTACATTACATTCACTAGTAGGAGTGAGAAAAACATCACTGGGTGGTGTGAATCGGAGTGTCTGAATTAGGATAGGCAGTGAGTGGCAATGTAGGATGGAGAAAAGCACCGCGGGGTGGTCAGCATGGGGAGGTCAGGGAACATGCAGTGGCAATGTAGGATAGGTTTCTGAAAAACATCGCGGGGTGGTGCGCATTGTATGGGTGTGTGTTACATTACATTCACTAGGAGGAGTGAGAAAAACATCACGGTGTGGTGTGAATCGGAGGGTCTGAATTAGGATAGGCATTGAGTGGCAATGTAGGATGGAGAAAAGCACCGCAGCGTGGTCAGAATGGGGAGGTCAGGGAACATGCAGTGGCAATGTAGGATAGGTTCCTGAAAAACATCGCAGGGTGGTGCGCATTGTATGGGTGTGTGTTACATTACATTCACTAGTAGGAGTGAGAAAAACATCACGGGGTGGGGCGCATTGTATGGGTGTGTGATACATTACATTCACTAGTAGGAGTGAGAAAAACATCACGGGGTGGTGTGAATCAGAAGGTCTGAATTAGGATAGGCAGTGAGTGGCAATGTAGGATGGAGAAAAGCACCGCGCGGTGGTCAGCATGGGGAGGTCAGGGAACATGCAATGGCAATGTAGGATAGGTTTCTGAAAAACATCGCCGGGTGGTGCGCATTTTATGGGTGTGTGTTACATTACATTCACTAGTAGGAGTGAGAAAAATATCACGGGGTGGTGTGAATCGGAGCATCTGAATTAGGATAGGCAGTGAGTGGCAATGTCGGATGGAGAAAAGTACCGCAGCGTGGTCAGCATGGGGAGGTCAGGGAATATGCAGTGGCAATGTAGGATAGGTTTCTGAAAAACATCGCGGGGTGGTGCGCATTGTATGGGTGTGTGTTACATTACATTCACTACTAGGAGTGAGAAAAACATCAAGGGGTGGTGTGCATTGTTTGGGTTGTGTTTCATTACATTCACTAGTAGGAGTGAGAAAAACATCACGGGGTGGTGCGCATTGTATGGGTGTGTGTTACATTACATTCACTAGCAGGAGTGAGAAAAACATCACGGGGTGGTGTGAATCGGAGGGTCTGAATTAAGATAGGCAGTGAGTGGCAATGTAGGATGGAGAAAAGCACCGCGGGGTGGTCAGCATGGGGAGGTCAGAGAACATGCAGTGGCAATGTAGGATAGGTTTCTGAAAAACATCGCGGGGTGGTGCGCATTGAATGGGTGTGTGTTACATTACATTCACTAGTAATAGTGAGAAAAACATCACGGGGTGGTGTGAATCGGAGGGTCTGAATTAGGATAGGCAGTGAGTAGCAATGGAGGATGGAGAAAAGCACCGCGGGGTGGTCAGCATGGGGAGGTCAGGGAACATGCAGTGGCAATGTAGGATAGGTTTCTGAAAAACATCGCTGGGTGGTGCGCATTGTATGGGTGTGTGTTAATTGCATTCACTAGTAGGAGTGAGAAAAACATCACGGGGTGGTGCGCATTGTATGGGTGTGTGTTACATTACATTCACTAGTAGGAGTGAGAAAAATATCACGGGGTGGGGCGCATTGTATGGGTGTGTGTTACATTACATTCACTAGTAGGTGTGAGAAAAACATCACGGGGTGGTGTGAATCGTAGGGTCTGAATTAGGATAGGCAGTGAGTGGCAATGTAGGATGGGGAAAAGCACCATGGGGGGGTCAGGAATGGGAGGTCAGGGAACATGCAGTGGCATTGTAGGATAGGTTACTGAAAAACATCGCGGGGTGGTGCGCATTGTATGGGTGTGTGTTACATTACATTCACTAGTAGGAGTGAGAAAAACATCACGTGGTGGTGTGAATCGGAGGGTCTGAATTAGGATAGGCAGTGAGTGGCAATGTAGGAAACAGAAAAGCACCGCGGGGCGGTCAGCATGGGGAGGTCAGGGAACATGCAGTGGCAATGTAGGATAGGTTTCTGAAAAACATCGCGGGGTGGTGCGCATTGTATGGGTGTGTGTTACATTACATTCACTAGGAGGAGTGAGAAAAACATCACGGGGTGGTGTGAATCGGAGGGTCTGAATTAGGATAGGCAGTGAATGGCAATGTAGGATGGAGAAAAGCACCGCCGTGTGGTCAGCAAAGGGAGGTCAGGGAACATGCAGTGGCAATGTAGGATAGGTTTCTGAAAAACATCGCGGGGTGGTGCGCATTGTATAGGTGTGTGTTACATTACATTCACTAGTAGGAATGAGAAAAACATCACGGGTTGGTGTGAATCGGAGGGTCTGAATTAGGATAGGCAGTGAGTGGCAATGTAGGATGGAGAAAAGCACCGCGGGGTGGTCAGCATGGGGAAGTCAGGGAACATGCAGTGGCAATGTAGGATAGGTTTCTGAAAAACATCGCGTGGTGGTGCGCATTGTATGTATGTGTGTTACATTACATTCAGTAGTAGGTGTGAGAAAAACATCACGGGGTGGTGTGAAATGGAGGGTCTGAATTAGGATAGGCAGTGAGTGGCAATGTAGGATGGAGAAAAGCACCGCGGGGTGGTCAGCATGGGGAGGTCAGGGAACATGCAGTGGCAATGTAGGATAGGTTTCTGAAAAACATCACAGGTTGGTGCGCATTGTATGCGTGTGTGTTACTTTACATTCACTAGTAGGAGTGAGAAAATCATCACGGGGTGGCTCGCATTGTATGGGTGTGTGTTACATTACATTCAATAGTAGGAGTGAGAAAAACATCACGGGGTGGTGTGAATCGGAGGGTCTGAATTAGGATAGGCAGTGAGTGGCAATGTAGGATGGAGAAAAGCACCGCCGGGTGGTCAGCATGGGGAGGTCAGGGAACATGCAATGGCAATGTAGGAAAGGTTTCTGATAAACATCGCCGGGTGGTGCGCATTTTATGGCTGTGTGTTAAATTACATTCACTAGTACGAGTGAGAAAAACATCACGGGGTGGTGTGAATCTGAGGGTCTGAAATAGGATAGGCAGTGAGTGGCAATGTATGATCGAGAAAAGCACCGCGGGGTGGTCAGAATGTGGAGGTCAGGGAACATGTAGTGGCAATGTAGGATAGGATTCTGAAAAACATCGCGGGGTGGTGCCCATTGTATGGGTGTGTGTTACATTACATTCACTAGTAAGAGTGAGAAAAATATCACGGGGTGGTGGGAATCGGAGCATCTGAATTAGAATAGGCAGTGAGTGGCAATGTAGGATGGAGAAAAGTACCGCAGCGTGGTCAGAATGGGGAGGTCTGGGAACATGCAGTGGCAATGTAGGATAGGTTCCTGAAAAACATCGCAGGGTGGTGCGCATTGTATGGGTGTGTGTTACATTATATTCACTAGTAGGAGTGAGAAAAACATCACTTGGTGGGGCGCATTGTATGGGTGTGTGTTACATTACATCCACTAGTAGGAGTGAGAAAAACATCACGGGGTGGTGTGAATCGGAGGGTCTGAATTAGGATAGGCAGTGAGTGGCAATGTAGGATGGGGAAAAGCACCGCGTGGTGGTCAGCATGGGGTGGTCAGGGAACATGCAGTGGCAATGTAGGATAAGTTTGTGAAAAACATCGCGGGGTGGTGCGCATTGTATGGGTGTGTGATACATTACATTCACTAGTAGGAGTGAGAAAAACATCACGGGGTGGTGTGAATCGGAGGGTCTGAATAAGGATAGGCCGTGAATGGCAATGTAGGATGGATAAAAGCACCGTGGGGTGGTCAGCATGGGGAGGTCAGGAAACATGCAGTGGCAATGTAAGATAGGTTTCTGAAAAACATCGCGTGGTGGTGGGCATTGTATTGGTGTGTGTTACATTACATTCACTAGTAGGAGTGAGAAAAACATCACGGGGTGGTGTAAATCGGAGGGTTTGAATTAGGATAGGCAGTGAGTGGTAATGTAGGATGGAGAAAAGCACCGCGGGGTGGTCAGCATGGGGAGGTCAGGGAACATGCAGTGGCAATATAGTATAGGTTTCTGAAAAACATCGCCGGGTGGTGCGCATTTTATGGGTGTGTGTTACATTACATTCACTAGTAGGAGTGAGAAAAACATCAAGGGGTGGTGTGAATTGTTTGGGTTGTGTTTCATCACATTCACTAGTAGGAGTGAGAAAAACATCACTGGGTGGTGCACATTGTATGGGTGTGTGTTACATTACATTCACTAGTAGAAGTGAGAAAAACATCACGGGGTGGTGTGAATCGGACGGTCTGAATTAGGATAGGCAGTGAGTGGCAATGTAGGATGGAGAAAAGCACCGCGGGGTGGTCAGCATGGGGAGGTCAGGGAACATGCAGTGGCAATGTAGAATATTTTTCTGAAAAACATCGCGGGGTGGTGCGCATTGTATGGGTGTGTGTTACATTACATTCACTAGTAGGAGTGAGAAAAACATCACGGGGTGGTGTGAATCGGAGGGTCTGAATTAGGATAGGCACTGAGTGGCAATGTAGGATGGAGAAAAGCACCGCGGGGTGGTCAGCTTGGGGAGGTCAGGGAACATGCAGTGGCAATGTAGGATAGGTTTCTGAAAAACATCGCGGGGTGGTGCGCATTGTATGGGTGTGTGTTACATTACATTCACTAGTAATAGTGAGAACAACATCACGGGGTGGTGCGCATTTTATGGGTGTGTGTTACATTACATTCACTAATAGGAGTGAGAAAAACATCACGGGGTGGTGTGATTCGGAGGGTCTGAATTAGGATCGGCAGTGAGTGGCAATATAGGATGGAGAAAAGCACCGCGGGGTAGTCAGCATGGGGATGTCAGGGAACATGCAGTGGCAATGTAGGATAGGTTCCTGAAAAACATCGCAGGGTGGTGCGCATTGTATGGGTGTGTGTTACATTACATTCACTAGTAGGAGTGAGAAAAACATCACAGGGTGGTGTGAATCGGAGGGTTTGAATTAGGATAGGCAGTGAGTGGTAATGTAGGATGGAGAAAAGCACCGCGGGGTGGTCAGCATGGGGATGTCAGGGAATATGCAGTGGCAATGTAGTATAGGTTTCTGAAAAACATCGCGTGGTGGTGCGCATTGTATGGGTGTGTGTTACATGACATTCACTAGTAGGAGTGAGAAAAACATCACGGGGTGGTGTGAATCGGATTGTCTGAATTAGGATAGGCACTGAGTGGCAATGTAGGATGGAGAAAAGCACCGCGGGGTGGTCAGCATGGGGAGGTCAGGGAACATGCAGTGGCAATGTAGGATACGTTTCTGAAAAACATCGAGGGGTGGTGCGCATTGTATGGGTGTGTGTTACATTACATTCACTAGCAGGAGTGAGAAAATCATCACGGGGTGGCTCGCATTGTATGGGTGTGTGTTACATTACATTCACTAGTAGGAGTGAGAAAATCATCACGCGGTGGTGTGAATCGGAGGGTCTGAATTAGGATAGGCAGTGAGGGGCAATGTAGGATAGAGAAAAGCACCGCCGGGTTGTCAGCATGGGGAGGCCAGGGAACATGCAATGGCAATGTAGGATAGGTTTCTGAAAAACATCGCCGGGTGGTGCGCATTTTATGGGTGTGTGTTACATTACATTCACTAGTAGGAGTGAGAAAAACATCACGGGGTGGTGTGAATCGGAGGGTCTGAATTAGGATAGGCAGTGAGTGGCAATGTAGGATGGAGAAAAGCACCGCGGGGTGTTCAGCATGGGGAGGTCAGGGAACATGTAGTGGCAATGTAAGATAGGATTCTGAAAAACATCGCGGGGTGGTGCGCATTGTATGGGTGTGTGTTACATTACATTCACTAGTAGGAGTGAGAAAAATATCACGGGGTGGTGTGAATCGGAGCATCTGAATTAGGATAGGCAGTGAATGGCTATGTAGGATGGAGAAAAGTAACGCAGCGTTGTCAGCATGGGGAGGTCAGGGAACATGCAGTGGCAATGTAGGATAGGTTTCTGAAAAACATCGCGGGGTGGTGCGAATTGTATCGGTGTGTGTTACATTACATTCACTAGTAGGAGTGAGAAAAACATCAAGGGGTGGTGTGAATTGTTTGGGTTGTGTTTCATCACATTCACTAGTAGGAGTGAGAAAAACATCACTGGGTGGTGCACATTGTATAGGTGTGTGTTACATTACATTCACTAGTAGGAGTGAGAAAAACATCATGGGGTGGTGTGAATCGGACGGTCTGAATTAGGATAGGCAGTGAGTGGCAATGTAGGATGGAGAAAAGCACCGCGGGGTGTTCAGCATGGGGAGGTCAGGGAACATGTAGTGGCAATGTAAGATAGGATTCTGAAAAAAATCGCGGGGTGGTGCGCATTGTATGGGTGTGTGTTACATTACATTCACTAGTAGGAGTGAGAAAAACATCATGGGGTGGTGTGAATCGGACGGTCTGAATTAGGATAGGCAGTGAGTGGCAATGTAGGATGGAGAAAAGCACCGCAGGGTGGTCAGCATGGCTAGGTCAGGGAACATGCAGTGGCAATGTAGAATAGTTTTCTGAAAAACATCGCGGGGTGGTGCGCATTGTATGGGTGTGTGTTACATTACATTCACTAGTAGGAGTGAGAAAAACATCACGGGGTGGTTCGCATTGTATGGGTGTGTGTTACATTACATTCACTAGTAGGAGTGAGAAAAACATCACGGGGTGGTGTGAATCGGAGGGTCTGAATTAGGATAGGCAGTGAATGGCAATGTAGGATGGAGAAAAGCACCGCGGGGTGGTCAGCATGGGGAAGTCAGGGAAGATGCAGTGGCAATGTAGGATAGGTTACTGAAAAACATTGCGGGGTGGTGCACATTGTATGGGTGTGTGTTACATTACATTCACTAGTAATAGTGAGAAAAACATCACGGGGTGGTGCACATTGTATGGGTGTGTGTTACATTACATTCACTAATAGGAGTGAGAAAAACATCACGGTGTGGTGTGATTCGGAGGGTCTGAATTAGGATCGGCAGTGAGTGGCAATGTAGGATGGAGAAAAGCACCGCGGGGTGGTCAGCATGGGGATGTCAGGGAACATGCAGTGGCAAGGTAGGATAGGTTTCTGAAAAACATCGCGGGGTGGTGCGCATTGTATGAGTGTGTGTTACATTACATTCACTAGTAGGAGTGAGAAAAACATCGCGGGTTTGTGCGCATTTTAGGGTGTGTGTTACATTATATTCACTCGTAGGAGTGAGAAAAACATCGCGGTGTGGTGCGCATTTTATGGGTGTGTGTTACATTACATTCACTAGTAGGAGTGAGAAAAACATTACGGGGTGGTGTGAATCGGAGGGTCTGAATTAGGATAGGCAGTGAGTGGCAATGTAGGATGGAGAAAAGCACCGCGGGGTGATCAGCATGGGGAGGTCAGGGAACATGCAGTGGCAATATAAGATAGTTTTCTGAAAAACATCACGGGGTGGTGCGCATTGTATGGGTGTGTGTTACATTACATTCACTAGTAGGAGTGAGAAAAACATCACGGGGTGGTTCGCATTGTATGTGTGTGTTACATGACATTCACTAGTAGGAGTGAGAAAAACATCACCGGGTGGTGTGAATCGGGGGTCTGAATTAGTATCGGCAGTGAGTGGCAATGTAGGATAGAGAAAAGCACCACGGGGTGGTCAGCATGGGGAAGTCAGGGAACATGCAGTGGCAATGTAGGATAGGTTTCTGAAAAACATCCCGTCGTGGTGCACATTGTATGGGTGTGTGTTACATTGCATTCACTAGTAGGAGTGAGAAAAACATCACGGGGTGGTGCGCATTGTATGAGTGTGTGTTACATTACATTCACTAGTAGGAGTGAGAAAAACATCACGGGGTGGGGCGCATTGTATGGGTGTGTGTTACATTACATTCACTAGTAGGTGTGAGAAAAACATCACGGGGTGGTGTGAATCGGAGGGTCTGAATTAGGATAGGCAGTGAGTGGCAATGTAGGATGGGGAAAAGCACCGCGGGGTGGTCAGGATGGGGAGGTCAGGGAACATGCAGTGGCAATGTAGGATAGGTTACTGAAAAACATCGCGGGGTGGTGCGCATTGTATGGGTGTGTGTTACATTACATTCACTAGTAGGAGTGAGAAAAACATCACTGGGTGGTGTGAATCGGAGTGTCTGAATTAGGATAGGCAGTGAGTGGCAATGTAGGATGGAGAAAAGCACCGCGGGGTGGTCAGCATGGGGAGGTCAGGGAACATGCAGTGGCAATGTAGGATAGGGTTCTGAAAAACAACCCCGG
This sequence comes from Cavia porcellus, assembly GCF_034190915.1. NCBI lineage: Eukaryota > Metazoa > Chordata > Mammalia > Rodentia > Caviidae > Cavia > Cavia porcellus. Next base: position 762,520 of record NW_026947595.1, on the reverse strand, counting down.
GGTGGTGCGCATTGTATGGGTGTGTGTTACATTACATTCACTAGGAGGAGTGAGAAAAACATCACGGTGTGGTGTGAATCGGAGGGTCTGAATTAGGATAGGCAGTGAATGGCAATGTAGGATGGAGAAAAGCACCGCGGTGTGGTCAGCAAGGGGAGGTCATGGAACATGCAGTGGCAATGTAGGATAGGTTTCTGAAAAACATCGCTGGGTGGTGCGCATTGTATGAGTGTGTGTTACATTACATTCACTAGTAGGAGTGAGAAAAACATCACGGGGTGGTGTGAATCGGAGGGTCTGAATTAGGATAGGCATTGAGTGGCAATGTAGGATGGAGAAAAGCACCGCCGGGTGGTCAGCATGGGGAGGTCAGGGAACATGCAATGGCAATGTAGGATAGGTTTCTGATAAACATCGCAGCGTGGTGCGCATTTTATGGCTGTGTGTTAAATTACATTCACTAGTACGAGTGAGAAAAACATCACGGGGTGGTGTGAATCGGAGGGTCTGAATTAGGATAGGCAGTTAGTGGCAATGTATGATGGAGAAAAGCTTCGCGGGGTGGTCATCATGTGGAGGTCAGGGAACATGCAGTGGCAATATAGGATAGGATTCTGAAAAACATCGCGGCGTGGTGCGCATTGTATTGTGTGTGTTACATTACATTCACTAGTAGGAGTGAGAAAAATATCACGGGGTGGTGTGAATCGGAGCATCTGAATTAGGATAGTCAGTGAGTGGCAATGTAGGATGGAGAAAAGTACCGCAGCGTGGTCAGAATGGGGAGGTCAGGGAACATGCAGTGGCAATGTAGGATAGGTTCCTGAAAAACATCGCAGGGTGGTGCGCATTGTATGGGTGTGTGTTACATTACATTCACTAGTAGGAGTGAGAAAAATATCACGGGGTTGGGCGCATTGTATGGGTGTGTGTTACATTACATTCACTAGTAGGAGTGAGAAAAACATCACGGGGTGGTGTGAATCGGAGGGTCTGAAATAGGATAGACAGTGAGTGGCAATGTAGGATGGGAAAAGCACCGCGGGGTGGTCAGCATGGGGTGGTCAGGGAACATGCAGTGGCAATGTAGGATAAGTTTCTGAAAAACATCGCGGGGTTGTGCGCATTGTATGGGTGTGTGATACATTACATTCACTAGTAGGAGTGAGAAAAACATCACGGGGTGGTGTGAATCAGAGGGTCTGAATTAGGATAGGCAGTGAATGGCAATGTAGGATGGATAAAAGCACCGCGGGGTGGTCAGCATGGGGAGGTCAGGGAACATGTAGTGGCAATGTAGGATAGGTTTCTGAAAAACATCGCGTGGTGGTGCGCATTGTATGGGTGTGTTTTACATTACATTCACTAGTAGGAGTGAGAAAAACATCACGGGGTGGTGTGAATCGGAGGGTCTGAATTAGGATAGGCAGTGAGTGGCAATGTAGGATGGAGAAAAGCACCACCGGTGGTCAGCATGGGGAGGTCAGGGAACATGCAATGGTAATGTAGGATAGGGTTCTGAAAAACATCGCGGGGTGGTGCGCATTGTATGGGTGTGTGTTACATTACATTCACTAGTAGGAGTGAGAAAAACATCGCGGGGTGGTGTGCATTGTTTGGGTTGTGTTTCATTACATTCACTAGTAGGAGTGAGAAAAACATCACGGGTGGTGCGCATTGTATGGGTGTGTGTTACACTACATTCTCTAGTAGGAGTGAGAAAAACATCACGGGGTGGTGTGAATCGGACGGTCTGAATTAGGATAGGCAGTGAGTGGCAATGTAGGATGGAGAAAAGCACCGCGGGGTGGTCAGCATGGGGAGGTCAGGGAACATGCAATGGCAATGTAGGATAGGTTTCTGAAAAACATCGCCGGGTGGTGCGCATTTTATGGGTGTGTGTTACATTACATTCACTAGTAGGAGTGAGAAAAATATCACGGGGTGGTGTGAATCGGAGCATCTGAATTAGGATAGGCAGTGAGTGGCAATGTCGGATGGAGAAAAGTACCGCAGCGTGGTCAGCATGGGGAGGTAAGGGAATATGCAGTGGCAATGTAGGATAGGTTTCTGAAAAACATCGCGGGGTGGTGCGCATTGTATGGGTGTGTGTTACATTACATTCACTAGTAGGAGTGAGAAAAACATCAAGGGGTGGTGTGCATTGTTTGGGTTGTGTTTCATTACATTCACTAGTAGGAGTGAGAAAAACATCACGGGGTGGTGCGCATTGTATGGGTGTGTGTTACATTACATTCACTAGCAGGAGTGAGAAAAACATCACGGGGTGGTGTGAATCGGAGGGTCTGAATTAAGATAGGCAGTGAGTGGCAATGTAGGATGGAGAAAAGCACCGCGGGGTGGTCAGCATGGGGAGGTCAGAGAACATGCAGTGGCAATGTAGGATAGGTTTCTGAAAAACATCGCGGGGTGGTGCGCATTTAATGGGTGTGTGTTACATTACATTCACTAGTAATAGTGAGAAAAACATCACGGGGTGGTGTGAATCGGAGGGTCTGAATTAGGATAGGCAGTGAGTAGCAATGGAGGATGGAGAAAAGCACCGCGGGGTGGTCAGCATGGGGAGGTCAGGGAACATGCAGTGGCAATGTAGGATAGGTTTCTGAAAAACATCGCTGGGTGGTGCGCATTGTATGGGTGTGTCTTAATTGCATTCACTAGGAGGAGTGAGAAAAACATCACGGGGTGGTGCGCATTGTATGGGTGTGTGTTACATTACATTCACTAGTAGGAGTGAGAAAAATATCACGGGGTGGGGCGCATTGTATGGGTGTGTGTTACATTACATTCACTAGTAGGTGTGAGAAAAACATCACGGGGTGGTGTGAATCGTAGGGTCTGAATTAGGATAGGCAGTGAGTGGCAATGTAGGATGGGGAAAAGCACCATGGGGGGGTCAGGAATGGGAGGTCAGGGAACATGCAGTGGCATTGTAGGATAGGTTACTGAAAAACATCGCGGGGTGGTGCGCATTGTATGGGTGTGTGTTACATTACATTCACTAGTAGGAGTGAGAAAAACATCACGTGGTGGTGTGAATCGGAGGGTCTGAATTAGGATAGGCAGTGAGTGGCAATGTAGGAAAAGAAAAGCACCGCGGGGCGGTCAGCATGGGGAGGTCAGGGAACATGCAGTGGCAATGTAGGATAGGTTTCTGAAAAACATCGCGGGGTGGTGCGCATTGTATGGGTGTGTGTTACATTACATTCACTAGGAGGAGTGTGAAAAACATCACGGGGTGGTGTGAATCGGAGGGTCTGAATTAGGATAGGCAGTGAATGGCAATGTAGGATGGAGAAAAGCACCGCCGTGTGGTCAGCAAAGGGAGGTCAGGGAACATGCAGTGGCAATGTAGGATAGGTTTCTGAAAAACATCGCGGGGTGGTGCGCATTGTATAGCTGTGTGTTACATTACATTCACTAGTAGGAATGAGAAAAACATCACGGGTTGGTGTGAATCGGAGGGTCTGAATTAGGATAGGCAGTGAGTGGCAATGTAGGATGGAGAAAAGCACCGCAGGGTGGTCAGCATGGGGAAGTCAGGGAACATGCAGTGGCAATGTAGGATAGGTTTCTGAAAAACATCGCGTGGTGGTGCGCATTGTATGTGTGTGTGTTACATTACATTCAGTAGTAGGTGTGAGAAAAACATCACGGGGTGGTGTGAAATGGAGGGTCTGAATTAGGATAGGCAGTGAGTGGCAATGTAGGATGGAGAAAAGCACCGCGGGGTGGTCAGCATGGGGAGGTCAGGGAACATGCAGTGGCAATGTAGGATAGGTTTCTGAAAAACATCACGGGTTGGTGCGCATTGTATGCGTGTGTGTTACTTTACATTCACTAGTAGGAGTGAGAAAATCATCACGGGGTGGCTCGCATTGTATGGGTGTGTGTTACATTACATTCAATAGTAGGAGTGAGAAAAACATCACGGGGTGGTGTGAATCGGAGGGTCTGAATTAGGATAGGCAGTGAGTGGCAATGTAGGATGGAGAAAAGCACCGCCGGGTGGTCAGCATGGGGAGGTCAGGGAACATGCAATGGCAATGTAGGAAAGGTTTCTGATAAACATCGCCGGGTGGTGCGCATTTTATGGCTGTGTGTTAAATTACATTCACTAGTACGAGTGAGAAAAACATCACGGGGTGGTGTGAATCTGAGGGTCTGAAATAGGATAGGCAGTGAGTGGCAATGTATGATCGAGAAAAGCACCGCTGGGTGGTCAGAATGTGGAGGTCAGGGAACATGTAGTGGCAATGTAGGATAGGATTCTGAAAAACATCGCGGGGTGGTGCCCATTGTATGGGTGTGTGTTACATTACATTCACTAGTAAGAGTGAGAAAAATATCACGGGGTGGTGGGAATCGGAGCATCTGAATTAGAATAGGCAGTGAGTGGCAATGTAGGATGGAGAAAAGTACCGCAGCGTGGTCAGAATGGGGAGGTCTGGGAACATGCAGTGGCAATGTAGGATAGGTTCCTGAAAAACATCGCAGGGTGGTGCGCATTGTATGGGTGTGTGTTACATTACATTCACTAGTAGGAGTGAGAAAAACATCACGGGGTGGTGTGAATCGGAGGGTCTGAATTAGGATAGGCAGTGAGTGGCAATGTAGGATGGGGAAAAGCACCGCGTGGTGGTCAGCATGGGGTGGTCAGGGAACATGCAGTGGCAATGTAGGATAAGTTTGTGAAAAACATCGCGGGGTGGTGCGCATTGTATGGGTGTGTGATACATTACATTCACTAGTAGGAGTGAGAAAAACATCACGGGGTGGTGTGAATCGGAGGGTCTGAATAAGGATAGGCCGTGAATGGCAATGTAGGATGGATAAAAGCACCGTGGGGTGGTCAGCATGGGGAGGTCAGGAAACATGCAGTGGCAATGTAAGATAGGTTTCTGAAAAACATCGCGTGGTGGTGGGCATTGTATTGGTGTGTGTTACATTACATTCACTAGTAGGAGTGAGAAAAACATCACGGGGTGGTGTAAATCGGAGGGTTTGAATTAGGATAGGCAGTGAGTGGTAATGTAGGATGGAGAAAAGCACCGCGGGGTGGTCAGCATGGGGAGGTCAGGGAACATGCAGTGGCAATATAGTATAGGTTTCTGAAAAACATCGCCTGGTGTTGCGCATTTTATGGGTGTGTGTTACATTACATTCACTAGTAGGTGTGAGAAAAACATCAAGGGGTGGTGTGAATTGTTTGGGTTGTGTTTCATCACATTCACTAGTAGGAGTGAGAAAAACATCACTGGGTGGTGCACATTGTATGGGTGTGTGTTACATTACATTCACTAGTAGAAGTGAGAAAAACATCACGGGGTGGTGTGAATCGGACGGTCTGAATTAGGATAGGCAGTGAGTGGCAATGTAGGATGGAGAAAAGCACCGCGGGGTGGTCAGCATGGGGAGGTCAGGGAACATGCAGTGGCAATGTAGAATATTTTTCTGAAAAACATCGCGGGGTGGTGCGCATTGTATGGGTGTGTGTTACATTACATTCACTAGTAGGAGTGAGAAAAACATCACGGGGTGGTGTGAATCGGAGGGTCTGAATTAGGATAGGCACTGAGTGGCAATGTAGGATGGAGAAAAGCACCGCGGGGTGGTCAGCTTGGGGAGGTCAGGGAACATGCAGTGGCAATGTAGGATAGGTTTCTGAAAAACATCGCGGGGTGGTGCGCATTGTATGGGTGTGTGTTACATTACATTCACTAGTAATAGTGAGAACAACATCACGGGGTGGTGCGCATTTTATGGGTGTGTGTTACATTACATTCACTAATAGGAGTGAGAAAAACATCACGGGGTGGTGTGATTCGGAGGGTCTGAATTAGGATCGGCAGTGAGTGGCAATATAGGATGGAGAAAAGCACCGCGGGGTAGTCAGCATGGGGATGTCAGGGAACATGCAGTGGCAATGTAGGATAGGTTCCTGAAAAACATCGCAGGGTGGTGCGCATTGTATGGGTGTGTGTTACATTACATTCACTAGTAGGAGTGAGAAAAACATCACAGGGTGGTGTGAATCGGAGGGTTTGAATTAGGATAGGCAGTGAGTGGTAATGTAGGATGGAGAAAAGCACCGCGGGGTGGTCAGAATGGGGATGTCAGGGAATATGCAGTGGCAATGTAGTATAGGTTTCTGAAAAACATCGCGTGGTGGTGCGCATTGTATGGGTGTGTGTTACATGACATTCACTAGTAGGAGTGAGAAAAACATCACGGGGTGGTGTGAATCGGATTGTCTGAATTAGGATAGGCACTGAGTGGCAATGTAGGATGGAGAAAAGCACCGCGGGGTGGTCAGCATGGGGAGGTCAGGGAACATGCAGTGGCAATGTAGGATACGTTTCTGAAAAACATCGAGGGGTGGTGCGCATTGTATGGGTGTGTGTTACATTACATTCACTAGCAGGAGTGAGAAAATCATCACGGGGTGGCTCGCATTGTATGGGTGTGTGTTACATTACATTCACTAGTAGGAGTGAGAAAATCATCACGCGGTGGTGTGAATCGGAGGGTCTGAATTAGGATAGGCAGTGAGTGGCAATGTAGGATAGAGAAAAGCACCGCCGGGTGGTCAGCATGGGGAGGCCAGGGAACATGCAATGGCAATGTAGGATAGGTTTCTGAAAAACATCGCCGGGTGGTGCGCATTTTATGGGTGTGTGTTACATTACATTCACTAGTAGGAGTGAGAAAAACATCACGGGGTGGTGTGAATCGGAGGGTCTGAATTAGGATAGGCAGTGAGTGGCAATGTAGGATGGAGAAAAGCACCGCGGGGTGTTCAGCATGGGGAGGTCAGGGAACATGTAGTGGCAATGTAAGATAGGATTCTGAAAAACATCGCGGGGTGGTGCGCATTGTATGGGTGTGTGTTACATTACATTCACTAGTTGGAGTGAGAAAAATATCACGGGGTGGTGTGAATCGGAGCATCTGAATTAGGATAGGCAGTGAATGGCTATGTAGGATGGAGAAAAGTAACGCAGCGTGGTCAGCATGGGGAGGTCAGGGAACATGCAGTGGCAATGTAGGATAGGTTTCTGAAAAACATCGCGGGGTGGTGCGAATTGTATCGGTGTGTGTTACATTACATTCACTAGTAGGAGTGAGAAAAACATCAAGGGGTGGTGTGAATTGTTTGGGTTGTGTTTCATCACATTCACTAGTAGGAGTGAGAAAAACATCACTGGGTGGTGCACATTGTATAGGTGTGTGTTACATTACATTCACTAGTAGGAGTGAGAAAAACATCATGGGGTGGTGTGAATCGGACGGTCTGAATTAGGATAGGCAGTGAGTGGCAATGTAGGATGGAGAAAAGCACCGCAGGGTGGTCAGCATGGCTAGGTCAGGGAACATGCAGTGGCAATGTAGAATAGTTTTCTGAAAAACATCGCGGGGTGGTGCGCATTGTATGGGTGTGTGTTACATTACATTCACTAGTAGGAGTGAGAAAAACATCACGGGGTGGTTCGCATTGTATGGGTGTGTGTTACATTACATTCACTAGTAGAAGTGAGAAAAACATCACGGGGTGGTGTGAATCGGAGGGTCTGAATTAGGATAGGCAGTGAATGGCAATGTAGGATGGAGAAAAGCACCGCGGGGTGGTCAGCATGGGGAAGTCAGGGAAGATGCAGTGGCAATGTAGGATAGGTTACTGAAAAACATTGCGGGGTGGTGCACATTGTATGGGTGTGTGTTACATTACATTCACTAGTAATAGTGAGAAAAACATCACGGGGTGGTGCACATTGTATGGGTGTGTGTTACATTACATTCACTAATAGGAGTGAGAAAAACATCACGGTGTGGTGTGATTCGGAGGGTCTGAATTAGGATCGGCAGTGAGTGGCAATGTAGGATGGAGAAAAGCACCGCGGGGTGGTCAGCATGGGGATGTCAGGGAACATGCAGTGGCAAGGTAGGATAGGTTTCTGAAAAACATCGCGGGGTGGTGCGCATTGTATGAGTGTGTGTTACATTACATTCACTAGTAGGAGTGAGAAAAACATCGCGGGTTTGTGCGCATTTTAGGGTGTGTGTTACATTATATTCACTCGTAGGAGTGAGAAAAACATCGCGGTGTGGTGCGCATTTTATGGGTGTGTGTTACATTACATTCATTATTAGGAGTGAGAAAAACATTACGGGGTGGTGTGAATCGGAGGGTCTGAATTAGGATAGGCAGTGAGTGGCAATGTAGGATGGAGAAAAGCACCGCGGGGTGATCAGCATGGGGAGGTCAGGGAACATGCAGTGGCAATATAAGATAGTTTTCTGAAAAACATCACGGGGTGGTGCGCATTGTATGGGTGTGTGTTACATTACATTCACTAGTAGGAGTGAGAAAAACATCACGGGGTGGTTCGCATTGTATGTGTGTGTTACATGACATTCACTAGTAGGAGTGAGAAAAACATCACCGGGTGGTGTGAATCGGGGGTCTGAATTAGTATCGGCAGTGAGTGGCAATGTAGGATAGAGAAAAGCACCACGGGGTGGTCAGCATGGGGAAGTCAGGGAACATGCAGTGGCAATGTAGGATAGGTTTCTGAAAAACATCCCGTCGTGGTGCACATTGCATGGGTGTGTGTTACATTACATTCACTAGTGGCAGTGAGAAAAACATCACGGGGTGGGGCGCATTGTATGGGTGTGTGTTACATTACATTCACTAGTATGAGTGAGAAAAACATCACGGGGTGGTGTGAATGGGAGGGTCTGAATGAGGATAGGCAGTGAGTGGCAATGTAGGATGGAGAAAAGCACCGCGGGGTGCTCAGCATGGGGTGGTCAGGGAACATGCAGTGACAATGGAGGATAGGTTTCTGAAAAACATCGCAGGGTGGTGCACATTGTATAGGTGTGTGTTACATTACATTCGCTAGTAGGAGTGAGAAAAACATCACGGGGTGGTGTGAATCGGAGGGTCTGAATTAGGATAGGCAGTGAGTAGCAATGTAGGATGGAGAAAAGCACCGCGGGGTGGTCAGCATGGGGAGGTCAGGGAACATGCAGTGGCAATGTAGGATAGGTTTCTGAAAAACATCGCTGGGTGGTGCGCATTGTATGGGTGTGTGTTACATTACATTCACTAGTAGGAGTGAGAAAAACATCACGGGGTGGTGCGCATTGTATGGGTGTGTGTTACATTACATTCACTAGTAGGAGTGAGAAAAACATCACGGGGTGGGGCGCATTGTATGGGTGTGTGTTACATTACATTCACTAGTAGGTGTGAGAAAAACATCACGGGGTGGTGTGAATCAGAGGGTCTGAATTAGGATAGGCAGTGATGGCAATGTAGGATGGGGCAAAGCACCGCGGGGTGGTCAGCATGGGGAGGTCAGGGAACATGCAGTGGCAATGTAGGATAGGTTTCTGAAAAATATCGCGGGGTGGTGCGCATTGAATGGGTGTGTGATACATTACATTCACTAGTAGGAGTGAGAAAAACATCACGGGGTGGTGTGAATCGGAGGGTCTGAATTAGGATAGGCATTGAGTGGCAATGTAGGATGGAGAAAAGCACCGCGGCATGGTCAGCATGGGGAGGTCAGGGAACATGCAGTGGCAATGTAGAATAGTTTTCTGAAAAACATCACGGGGTGGTGCGCATTGTATGGGTGTGTGTTACATTACATTCACTAGTAGGAGTGAGAAAAACATCACGGGGTGGTGTGAATCGGATTGTCTGAATTAGGATAGGCAGTGAGTGGCAATGCAGGATGGAAAAAAGCACCGCGCGGTGGTCAGCATGGGGAGGTCAGGGAAGATGCAGTGGCAATGTAGGATAGGTTTCTGAAGAACATCACGGCGTGGTGCGCATTGTATGGGTGTGTGTTACATTACATTCACTAGTAGGAGTGAGAAAAACATCACGGGGTGGTGTGAATCGGAGGGTCTGAATTAGGATCGGCAGTGAGTGGCAATGTAGGATGGAGAAAAGCACCTTGGGGTGGTCAGCATGGGGAGGTCAGGGAACATGCATTGGCAATGTAGGATAGGTTTCTGAAAAACATCACGGGGTGCTGCGCATTGTATGGGTGTGTGTTACATTACATTGACTAGTAGGAGTGAGAAAAACATCGCGGGGTTGTGCGCATTTTATGGGTGTGTGTTAAATTACATTCACTAGTAGGAGTGAGAAAAACATCACGGGGTGGTTCGCATTGTATGGGTGTGTGACATGACATTCACTAGTAGGAGTGAGAAAAACATCACGGGGTGGTGTGAATCGGCGTTCTGAATTAGGATCAGCAGTGAGTGGCAATGTAGGATAGAGAAAATCACCACGGGGTGGTCAGCATGGGGAGGTCAGGGAACATGCAGTGGCAATGTAGGATAGGTTTCTGAAAAACATCGCGGGGTGGTGCGCATTGTATGGGTGTGTGTTACATTACATTCACTAGTAGGAGTGAGAAAAACATCACGGGGTGGGGCGCATTGTATGGGTGTGTGTTACATTACATTCACTTGTAGGAGTGAGAAAAACATCATGGGGTGGTGTGAATCGGAGGGTCTGAATTAGGATAGGCACTGAGTGGCAATGTAGGATGGAGAAAAGCACCGCGGGGTCGTCAGCATGGGGAGGTCAGGGAACATGAAGTTTCAATGTAGGATAGTTTTCTGAAAAACATCACGGGGTGGTGCGCATTGCATGGGTGTGTGTTACATTACATTCACTAGTAGGAGTGAGATAAACATCACGGGGTGATGTGAATCGGAGGGTCTCAATTAGGATAGGCATTGAGTGGCAATGTAGGATGGAGAAAAGCACCGCGGGGTCGTCAGCATGGGGAGGTCAGGGAACATGAAGTGGCAATGTAGGATAGTTTTCTGAAAAACATCACGGGGTGGTGCGTATTGTATGGGTGTGTGTTACATTACATTCACTAGGAGGAGTAAGAAAAACATCACGGGGTGGTGTGAATCGGAGGGTCTCAATTAGGATAGGCAGTGAATGGCAATGTAGAATGGAGAAAAGCACCACGGGGTGGTCAGCATGGAGAGGTCAGGGAACATGCATTGGCAATGTAGGATAGGTTTCTGAAAAACAGCGCGGGGTGGTGCGCATTGTATGGGTGTGTGTTACATTACATTCACTAGTAGGAGTGAGAAAAACATCACGGGGTGGTGTGAATCGGGGGTCTGAATTAGGATCGGCAGTGAGTGGTAATGTAGGATAGAGAAAAGCACCACGGTGTGGTCAGCATGGGGAGGTCAGGGAACATGCAGTGGCAATATAGGATAGGTTTCTGAAAATCATCGCGGGTTGGTGCGCATTGTATGGGTGTGTGTTACATTACATTCACTAGTAGGAGTGAGAAAAACATCACGGGGTGGGGCGCACTGTATGGGTGTGTGTTACATTACATTCACTAGTAGGAGTTAGAAAAACATCACGGGGTGGTGTGAATCGGAGGGTCTGAATTAGGATAAGCATGAGTAGCAATGTAGGATGGAGAAAAACACCGCGGGGTGGTCAGCATGGGGAGGTCAGGGAACATGCAGTGGCAATGTAGGATAGGTTTCTGAAAAACATCTATGTGTGGTGCGCATTTTATGGGTGTGTGTTACATTACATTCACTAGTAGGACTGAGAAAAACATCACGGGGTGGTGCGCATTGTATGGGTGTGTGTTACATTACATTCACTTGTAGGAGTGGGAAAAACATCACGGGGTGGTGTGAATCGGAGGGTCTGAATTAGGTTAGGCAGTGAGTGGCAATGTAGGATGGAGAAAAGCACCGCGGGGTGGTCAGCATGGGGAGGTCAGGGAACATGCAGTGGCAATGTAGGATAGGTTTCTGAAAAACATCGCGGGGTGGTGCGCATTGTGTGGGTGTGTGTTACATTACATTCACTAGTAGGAGTGAGAAAAACATCACGGGGTAGTGCGCATTGTATGGGTATGTGTTACATTACATTCATTAGTAGGAGTGAGAAAAACATCACGGGTTTGGGCGCATTGTATGGGTGTGTGTTACATTACATTCACTAGTAGGTGTGAGAAAAACATCACGGGGTGGTGTGAATCAGAGGGTCTGAATTAGGATAGGCAGTGATGGCAATGTAGGATGGGGCAAAGCACCGCGGGGTGGTCAGCATGGGGAGGTCAGGGAACATGCAGTGGCAATGTAGGATAGGTTTCTGAAAAATATCGCGGGGTGGTGCGCATTGAATGGGTGTGTGATACATTACATTCACTAGTAGGAGTGAGAAAAACATCACGGGCTGGTGTGAATCGGAGGGTCTGAATTAGGATAGTCATTGAGTGACAATGTAGGATGGAGAAAAGCACCGCGGGATGGTCAGCATGGGGAGGTCAGGGAACATGCAGTGGCAATGTAGGATAGTTTTCTGAAAAACATCACGGGGTGGTGCGCATTTTATGGGTGTGTGTTACATTACATTCACTAGTAGGAGTGAGAAAAACATCACAGGGTGGTGTGAATCGGATTGTCTGAATTAGGATAGGCAGTGAGTGGCAATGTAGGATGGAGAAAAGCACCGCGGGGTGGTCAGCATGGGGAGGTCAGGGAAGATGCAGTGGCAATGTAGGATAGGTTTCTGAAGAACATCACGGCGTGGTGCGCATTGTATGGGTGTGTGTTACATTACATTCACTAGTAGGAGTGAGAAAAACATCACGGGGTGGTGTGAATCGGAGGGTCTGAATTAGGATCGGCAGTGAGTGGCAATGTAGGATGGAGAAAAGCACCGCGGGGTGGTCAGCATGGGGAGGTCAGGGAACATGCATTGGCAATGTAGGATAGGTTTCTGAAAAACATCACGGGGTGGTGCGCATTGTATGGGTGTGTGTTACATTACATTGACTAGTAGGAGTGAGAAAAACATCGCGGGGTTGTGCGCATTTTATGGGTGTGTGTTACATTACATTCACTAGTAGGAGTGAGAAAAACATCACGGGGTGGTTCGCATTGTATGGGTGTGTGACATGACATTCACTAGTAGGAGTGAGAAAAACATCACGGGGTGGTGTGAATCGGCGGTCTGAATTAGGATCAGCAGTGAGTGGCAATGTAGGATAGAGAAAAGCACCACGGGGTGGTCAGCATGGGGAGGTCAGGGAACATGCAGTGGCAATGTAGGATAGGTTTCTGAAAAACATCGCGGGGTGGTGCGCATTGTATGGGTGTGTGTTACATTACATTCACTAGTAGGAGTGAGAAAAACATCACGGGGTGGGGCGCATTGTATGGGTGTGTGTTACATTACATTCACTTGTAGGAGTGAGAAAAACATCATGGGGTGTTGTGAATCGGATGGTCTGAATTAGGATAGGCACTGAGTGGCAATGTAGGATGGAGAAAAGCACCGCGGGGTCGTCAGCATGGGGAGGTCAGGGAACATGAAGTGGCAATGTAGGATAGTTTTCTGAAAAACATCACGGGGTGGTGCGCATTGTATGGGTGTGTGTTACATTACATTCACTAGTAGGAGTGAGATAAACATCACGGGGTGGTGTGAATCGGAGGGTCTCAATTAGGATAGGCATTGAGTGGCAATGTAGGATGGAGAAAAGCACCGCGGGGTCGTCAGCATGGGGAGGTCAGGGAACATGAAGTGGCAATGTAGGATAGTTTTCTGAAAAACATCACGGGGTGGTGCGCATTGTATGGGTGTGTGTTACATTACATTCACTAGGAGGAGTGAGAAAAACATCACGGGGTGGTGTGAATCGGAGGGTCTCAATTAGGATAGGCAGTGAATGGCAATGTAGAATGGAGAAAAGCACCGCGGGGTGGTCAGCATGGGGAGGTCAGGGAACATGCATTGGCAATGTAGGATAGGTTTCTGAAAAACAGCGCGGGGTGGTGCGCATTGTATGGGTGTGTGTTACATTACATTCACTAGTAGGAGTGAGAAAAACATCACGGGGTGGTGTGAATCGGGGGTCTGAATTAGGATCGGCAGTGAGTGTTAATGTAGGATAGAGAAAAGCAACACGGTGTGGTCAGCATGGGGAGGTCAGGGAACATGCAGTGGCAATATAGGATAGGTTTCTGAAAATCATCGCGGGGTGGTGCGCATTGTATGGGTGTGTGTTACATTACATTCACTAGTAGGAGTGAGAAAAACATCACGGGGTGGGGCGCACTGTATGGGTGTGTGTTACATTACATTCACTAGTAGGAGTGAGAAAAACATCACGGGGTGGTGTGAATCGGAGGGTCTGAATTAGGATAAGCATGAGTAGCAATGTAGGATGGAGAAAAGCACCGCGGGGTCGTCAGCATGGGGAGGTCAGGGAACATGAAGTGGCAATGTAGGATAGTTTTCTGAAAAACATCACGGGGTGGTGCGCATTGTATGGGTGTGTGTTACATTACATTCACTAGTAGGAGTGAGATAAACATCACGGGGTGGTGTGAATCGGAGGGTCTCAATTAGGATAGGCATTGAGTGGCAATGTAGGATGGAGAAAAGCACCGCGGGGTCGTCAGCATGGGGAGGTCAGGGAACATGCAGTGGCAATGTAGGATAGGTTTCTGAAAAACATCGATGTGTGGTGCGCATTGTATGGGTGTGTGTTACATTACATTCACTAGTAGGACTGAGAAAAACATAACGGGGTGGTGCGCATTGTATGGGTGTGTGTTACATTACATTCACTTGTAGGAGTGAGAAAAACATCACGGGGTGGTGTGAATCGGAGGGTCTGAATTAGGTTAGGCAGTGAGTGACAATGTAGGATGGAGAAAAGCACCGCGGGGTGGTCAGCATGGGGAGGTCAGGGAACATGCAGTGGCAATGTAGGATAGGTTTCTGAAAAACATCGCAATGTGGTGCGCATTGTGTGGGTGTGTGTTACATTACATTCACTAGTAGGAGTGAGAAAAACATCACGGGTTTGGGCGCATTGTATGGGTGTGTGTTACATTACATTCACTTGTAGGTGTGAGAAAAACATCACGGGGTGGTGTGAATCAGAGGGTCTGAATTAGGATAGGCAGTGATGGCAATGTAGGATGGGGCAAAGCACCGCGGGGTGGTCAGCATGGGGAGGTCAGTGAACATGCAGTGGCAATGTAGGATAGCTTTCTGAAAAATATCGCGGGGTGGTGCGCATTGAATGGGTGTGTGATACATTACATTCACTAGTAGGAGTGAGAAAAACATCACGGGGTGGTGTGAATCGGAGGGTCTGAATTAGGATAGGCATTGAGTGGCAATGTAGGATGGAGAAAAGCACCGCGGGATGGTCAGCATGGGGAGGTCAGGGAACATGCAGTGGCAATGTAGGATAGTTTTCTGAAAAACATCACGGGGTGGTGCGCATTGTATGGGTGTGTGTTACATTACATTCACTAGTAGGAGTGAGAAAAACATCACAGGGTGGTGTGAATCGGATTGTCTGAATTAGGATAGGCAGTGAGTGGCAATGTAGGATGGAGAAAAGCACCGCGGGGTGGTCAGCATGGGGAGGTCAGGGAAGATGCAGTGGCAATGTAGGATAGGTTTCTGAAGAACATCACGGCGTGGTGCGCATTGTATGGGTGTGTGTTACATTACATTGACTAGTAGGAGTGAGAAAAACATCGCGGGGTTGTGCGCATTTTATGGGTGTGTGTCACATTACATTCACTAGTAGGAGTGAGAAAAACATCACGGTGTGGTTCGCATTGTATGGGTGTGTGTAACATGGCATTCACTAGTAAGAGTGAGAAAAACATCAGGGGTGGTGCGCATTGTATGGGTGTGTGTTACATTACATTCACTAGTAGGAGTGAGTAAAACATCACGGGGTGGTGCGCATTGTATGGGTGTGTGTTACATTACATTCACTAGTAGGAGTGAGAAAAACATCACGGTGTGGGGCGCATTGTATGGGTGTGTGTTACATTACATTCACTAGTAGGAGTGAGAAAAACATCATGGGGTGGTGTGAATCGGAGGGTCTGAATTAGGATAGGCAGTGAGTGGCAATGTAGGATGGAGAAAAGCACCACGGGGTCGTCAGCATGGGGAGGTCAGGGAACATGAAGTGGCAATGTAGGATAGTTTTCTGAAAAACATCACGGGGTGGTGCGCATTGTATGGGTGTGTGTTACATTACATTCACTAGTAGGAGTGAGATAAACATCACGGGGTGGTGTGAATCGGAGGGTCTCAATTAGGATAGGCATTGAGTGGCAATGTAGGATGGAGAAAAGCACCGCGGGGTCGTCAGCATGGGGAGGTCAGGGAACATGAAGTGGCAATGTAGGATAGTTTTCTGAAAAACATCACGGGGTGGTGCGCATTGTATGGGTGTGTGTTACATTACATTCACTAGGAGCAGTGAGAAAACCATCACGGGGTGGTGTGAATCGGAGGGTCTGAATTAGGATAGGCAGTGAATGGCAATGTAGAATGGAGAAAAGCACCGCGGGGTGGTCAGCATGGGGAGGTCAGGGAACATGCAGTGGCAATGTAGGATAGGTTTCTGAAAAACAGCGCGGGGTGGTGCGCATTGTATGGGTGTGTGTTACATTACATTCACTAGTAGGAGTGAGAAAAACATCACGGGGTGGTGTGAATCGGACGGTCTGAATTAGGATAGGCAGTGAGTGGCAATGTAGGATGGAGAAAAGCACCGCGGGGTGGTCAGCATGGGGAGGTCAGGGAACATGCAGTGGCAATATAGGATAGGTTTCTGAAAAACATCGCGTGGTGGTGCACATTGTATAGGTGTGTGTTACATTACATTCACTAGTAGGAGTGAGAAAAACATCACGGGGTGGTGTGAATCCGAGGGTATGAATTAGGATAGGCAGTGAGTGGCAATGTAGGATGGAGAAAATCACCGCGGGGTGGTCATTATGGGGAAGTCCAGGAACATGCATTGGCAATGTAGGATAGTTTTCTGAAAAACATCACGGGGTGGTGCGCATTGTATGGGTGTGTGTTACATTACATTCACTAGTAGGAGTGAGAAAAACATCACGGTGTGGTGTGAATCGGAGGGTCTGAATTAGGATAATCAGTGAGTAGCAATGTAGTATAGAGAAAAGCACCGCGGGGTGGTCAGCATGGGGAAGTCAGGGAACATGCTGTGGCAATGTAGGATAGTTTTCTGAAAATCATCACGGGGTGGTGCGCATTGTATGGGTGTGTGTTACATTACATTCACTAGTAGGAGTGAGAAAAACATCACGGGGTGGTGTGAATCGGATTGTCTGAATTAGGATAGGCAGTTAGTGGCAATGTAGGATGGAGAAAAGCACCGCGGGGTGGTCAGCATGGGGAGGTCAGGGAACATGCAGTGGCAATGTAGGATACGTTTCTGAAAAACATCGAGGGGTGGTGCGCATTGTATGGGTGTGTGTTACATTACATTCACTAGTAGGAGTGAGAAAATCATCACGGGGTGGCTCGCATTGTATGGGTGTGTGTTACATTACATTCACTAGTAGGAGTGAGAAAAACATCACGGGGTGGTGTGAATCGGAGGGTCTGAATTAGGATAGGCAGTGAGTGGCAATTTAGGTTGGAGAAAAACACCGCCGGGTGGTCAGCATGGGGAGGTCAGGGAACATGCAATGGCAATGTAGGATAGGTTTCTGAAAAACATCGCCGGGTGGTGCGCATTTTATGGGTGTGTGTTACATTACATTCACTAGTAGGAGTGAGAAAAACATCACGGGGTGGTGTGAATCGGAGGGTCTGAATTAGGATAGGCAGTGAGTGGCAATGTATGATGGAGAAAAGCACCGCGGGGTGGTCAGCATGGCGAGGTGAGGGAACATGCAGTGGCAATGTAGGATAGGATTCTGAAAAACATCGCGGGGTGGTGCGCATTGTATGGGTGTGTGTTACATTACATTCACTTGTAGGAGTGAGAAAAATATCACGGGGTGGTGTGAATCGGAGCATCTGAATTAGGATAGGCAGTGAGTGGCAATGTAGGATGGAGAAAAGTACCGCAGCGTGGTCAGCATGGGGAGTTCAGGGAACATGCAGTGGCAATGTGGGATAGGTTTCTGAAAAACATCGCGGGGTGGTGCGCATTGTATGGGTGAGTGTTACATTACATTCACTAGTAGGAGTGAGAAAAACATCGTGGGGTGGTGTGCATTGTTTGGGTTGTGTTTCATTACATTCACTAGTAGGAGTGAGAAAAACATCACGGGGTGATGTGAATCGGACGGTCTGAATTAGTATAGGCAGTGAGTGGCAATGTAGGATGGAGAAAAGCACCGCGGGGTGGTCAGCATGGGGAGGTCAGGGAACATGCAGTGGCAATGTAGGATAGTTTTCTGAAAAACATCGCGGGGTGGTGCGCATTGTATGGGTGTGTGTTACATTACATTCACTAGTAGGACTGAGAAAAACATGACGGGGTGGTGCGCATTGTATGGGTGTGTGTTACATTACATTCACTAGTAGGAGTGAGAAAAACATCACGGTGTGGTTCGCATTGTATGTGTGTGTGTAACATGACATTCACTAGTAGGAGTGAGAAAAACATCAGGGGTGGTGCGCATTGTATGGGTGTGTGTTACATTACATTCACTAGTAGGAGTGAGTAAAACATCACGGGGTGGTGCGCATTGTATGGGTGTGTGTTACATTACATTCACTAGTAGGAGTGAGAAAAACATCACGGTGTGGGGCGCATTGTATGGGTGTGTGTTACATTACATTCACTAGTAGGAGTGAGAAAAACATCATGGGGTGGTGTGAATCGGAGGGTCTGAATTAGGATAGGCAGTGAGTGGCAATGTAGGATGGAGAAAAGCACCACGGGGTCGTCAGCATGGGGAGGTCAGGGAACATGAAGTGGCAATGTAGGATAGTTTTCTGAAAAACATCACGGGGTGGTGCGCATTGTATGGGTGTGTGTTACATTACATTCACTAGTAGGAGTGAGATAAACATCACGGGGTGGTGTGAATCGGAGGGTCTCAATTAGGATAGGCATTGAGTGGCAATGTAGGATGGAGAAAAGCACCGCGGGGTCGTCAGCATGGGGAGGTCAGGGAACATGAAGTGGCAATGTAGGATAGTTTTCTGAAAAACATCACGGGGTGGTGCGCATTGTATGGGTGTGTGTTACATTACATTCACTAGGAGCAGTGAGAAAACCATCACGGGGTGGTGTGAATCGGAGGGTCTGAATTAGGATAGGCATGAATGGCAATGTAGAATGGAGAAAAGCACCGCGGGGTGGTCAGCATGGGGAGGTCAGGGAACATGCAGTGGCAATGTAGGATAGGTTTCTGAAAAACAGCGCGGGGTGGTGCGCATTGTATGGGTGTGTGTTACATTACATTCACTAGTAGGAGTGAGAAAAACATCACGGGGTGGTGTGAATCGGAGGGTCTGAATTAGGATATGCAGTGAGTGGCAATGTAGGATGGAGAAAAGCACTGCGGGGTGGTCAGCATGGGGAGGTCAGGGAACATGCAGTGGCAATATATGATAGGTTTCTGAAAAACATCGCGTGGTGGTGCGCATTGTATAGGTGTGTGTTACATTACATTCACTAGTAGGAGTGAGAAAAACATCACGGGGTGGTGTGAATCCGAGGGTATGAATTAGGATAGGCAGTGAGTGGCAATGTAGGATGGAGAAAAGCACCGCGGGGTGGTCATTATGGGGAAGTCCAGGAACATGCATTGGCAATGTAGGATAGTTTTCTGAAAAACATCACGGGGTGGTGCACATTGTATGGGTGTGTGTTACATTACATTCACTAGTAGGAGTGAGAAAAACATCACGGTGTGGTGTGAATCGGAGGGTCTGAATTAGGATAGGCAGTGAGTAGCAATGTAGTATAGAGAAAAGCACCGCGGGGTGGTCAGCATGGGGAAGTCAGGGAACATGCTGTGGCAATGTAGGATAGTTTTCTGAAAATCATCACGGGGTGGTGCGCATTGTATGGGTGTGTGTTACATTACATTCACTAGTAGGAGTGAGAAAAACATCACGGGGTGGTGTGAATCGGATTGTCTGAATTAGGATAGGCAGTGAGTGGCAATGTAGGATGGAGAAAAGCACCGCGGGGTGGTCAGCATGTGGAGGTCAGGGAACATGCAGTTGCAATGTAGGATACGTTTCTGAAAAACATCGAGGGGTGGTGCGCATTGTATGGGTGTGTGTTACATTACATTCACAAGTAGGAGTGAGAAAATCATCACGGGGTGGCTCGCATTGTATGGGTGTGTGTTACATTACATTCACTAGTAGGAGTGAGAAAAACATCACGGGGTGGTGTGAATCGGAGGGTCTGAATTAGGATAGGCAGTGAGTGGCAATTTAGGATGGAGAAAAACACCGCCGGGTGGTCAGCATGGGGAGGTCAGGGAACATGCAATGGCAATGTAGGATAGGTTTCTGAAAAACATCGCCGGGTGGTGCGCATTTTATGGGTGTGTGTTACATTACATTCACTAGTAGGAGTGAGAAAAACATCACGGGGTGGTGTGAATCGGAGCATCTGAATTAGGATAGGCAGTGAGTGGCAATGTAGGATGGAGAAAAGCAGCGCGGGGTGGTCAGCATGGCGAGGTGAGGGAACATGCAGTGGCAATGTAGGATAGGATTCTGAAAAACATCGCGGGGTGGTGCGCATTGTATGGGTGTGTGTTACATTACATTCACTTGTAGGAGTGAGAAAAATATCACGGGGTGGTGTGAATCGGAGCATCTGAATTAGGATAGGCAGTGAGTGGCAATGTAGGATGGAGAAAAGTACCGCAGCGTGGTCAGCATGGGGAGTTCAGGGAACATGCAGTGGCAATGTGGGATAGGTTTCTGAAAAACATCGCGGGGTGGTGCGCATTGTATGGGTGAGTGTTACATTACATTCACTAGTAGGAGTGAGAAAAACATCGTGGGGTGGTGTGCATTGTTTGGGTTGTGTTTCATTACATTCACTAGTAGGAGGGAGAAAAACATCACGGGGTGATGTGAATCGGACGGTCTGAATTAGTATAGGCAGTGAGTGGCAATGTAGGATGGAGAAAAGCACCGCGGGGTGGTCAGCATGGGGAGGTCAGGGAACATGCAGTGGCAATGTATGATAGTTTTCTGAAAAACATCGCGGGGTGGTGCGCATTGTATGGGTGTGTGTTACATTACATTCACTAGTAGGAGTGAGAAAAACATCACGGGGTGCTTCGCATTGTATGGGTGTGTGTTACATTACATTCACTAGTAGGAGTGAGAAAAACATCACGGGGTGGTGTGAATCAGAGAGTCTGAATTAGGATAGGCAGTGAGTGGCAATTTTGGATGGAGAAAAGCACCGCGGTGTGGTCAGCATGGGGAGGTCAGGTAACATGCAGTGGCAATGTAGGATAGGTTTCTCAAAAACATCGCGGGGTGGTGCGCATTGTATGGGTGTGTGTTACATTACATTCACTAGTAGGACTGAGAAAAACATCACGGGGTGGTGCGCATTGTATGGGTGTGTGTTACATTACATTCACTTGTAGGAGTGAGAAAAACATCACGGGGTGGTGTGAATCGGAGGGTCTGAATTAGGTTAGGCAGTGAGTGGCAATGTAGGATGGAGAAAAGCACCACGGGGTGGTCAGCATGGGGAGGTCAGGGAACATGCAGTGGCAATGTAGGATAGGTTTCTGAAAAACATCGCGGGGTGGTGCGCATTGTGTGGGTGTGTGTTACATTACATTCACTAGTAGGAGTGAGAAAAACATCACGGTGTAGTGCGCATTGTATGGGTATGTGTTACATTACATTCATTAGTAGGAGTGAGAAAAACATCACGGGTTTGGGCGCATTGTATGGGTGTGTGTTACATTACATTCACTTGTAGGTGTGAGAAAAACATCACGGGGTGGTGTGAATCAGAGGGTCTGAATTAGGATAGGCAGTGATGGCAATGTAGGATGGGGCAAAGCACCGCGGGGTGGTCAGCATGGGGAGGTCAGGGAACATGCAGTGGCAATGTAGGATAGGTTTCTGAAAAATATCGCGGGGTGGTGCGCATTGAATGGGTGTGTGATACATTACACTCACTAGTAGGAGTGAGAAAAACATCACGGGGTGGTGTGAATCGGAGGGTCTGAATTAGGATAGGCATTGAGTGGCAATGTAGGATGGAGAAAAGCACCGCGAGATGGTCAGCATGGGGAGGTCAGGGAACATGCAGTGGCAATGTAGGATAGTTTTCTGAAAAACATCACGGGGTGGTGCGCATTGTATGGGTGTGTGTTACATTACATTCACTAGTAGGAGTGAGAAAAACATCACAGGGTGGTGTGAATCGGATTGTCTGAATTAGGATAGGCAGTGAATGGCAATGTAGGATGGAGAAAAGCACCGCGGGGTGGTCAGCATGGGGAGGTCAGGGAAGATGCAGTGGCAATGTAGGATAGGTTTCTGAAGAACATCACGGCGTGGTGCGCATTGTATGGGTGTGTGTTACATTACATTCACTAGTAGGAGTGAGAAAAACATCACGGGGTGGTGTGAATCGGAGGGTCTGAATTAGGATCGGCAGTGAGTGGCAATGTAGGATGGAGAAAAGCACCGCGGGGTGGTCAGCATGGGGAGGTCAGGGAACATGCATTGGCAATGTAGGATAGGTTTCTGAAAAACATCACGGGGTGGTGCGCATTGTATGGGTGTGTGTTACATTACATTGACTAGTAGGAGTGAGAAAAACATCGCGGGGTTGTGCGCATTTTATGGGTGTGTGTTACATTACATTCACTAGTAGGAGTGAGAAAAACATCACGGTGTGGTTCGCATTGTATGGGTGTGTGTAACATGACATTCACTAGTAGGAGTGAGAAAAACATCAGGGGTGGTGCGCATTGTATGGGTGTGTGTTACATTACATTCACTAGTAGGAGTGAGTAAAACATCAAGGGGTGGTGCGCATTGTATGGGTGTGTGTTACATTACATTCACTAGTAGGAGTGAGAAAAACATCACGGGGTGGGGCGCATTGTATGGGTGTGTGTTACATTACATTCACTAGTAGGAGTGAGAAAAACATCATGGGGTGGTGTGAATCGGAGGGTCTGAATTAGGATAGGCAGTGAGTGGCAATGTAGGATGGAGAAAAGCACCGCGGGGTCGTCAGCATGGGGAGGTCAGGGAACATGAAGTGGCAATATAGGATAGGTTTCTGAAAAACATCGCGTGGTGGTGCGCATTGTATAGGTGTGTGTTACATTACATTCACTAGTAGGAGTGAGAAAAACATCATGGGGTGGTGTGAATCGGAGGGTCTGAATTAGGATAGGCAGTGAGTGGCAATGTAGGATGGAGAAAAGCACCGCGGGGTGGTCAGCATGGGGAGGTCTGGGAACATGCAGTGGCAATATAGGATAGGTTTCTGAAAAACATCGCGTGGTGGTGCGCATTGTATAGGTGTGTGTTACATTACATTCACTAGTAGGAGTGAGAAAAACATCACGGGGTGGTGTGAATCCGAGGGTATGAATTAGGATAGGCAGTGAGTGGCAATGTAGGATGGAGAAAAGCACCGCGGGGTGGTCATTATGGGGAAGTCCAGGAACATGCATTGGCAATGTAGGATAGTTTTCTGAAAAACATCACGGGGTGGTGCACATTGTATGGGTGTGTGTTACATTACATTCACTAGTAGGAGTGAGAAAAACATCACGGTGTGGTGTGAATCGGAGGGTCTGAATTAGGATAGGCAGTGAGTAGCAATGTAGTATAGAGAAAAGCACCGCGGGGTGGTCAGCATGGGGAAGTCAGGGAACATGCTGTGGCAATGTAGGATAGTTTTCTGAAAATCATCACGGGGTGGTGCGCATTGTATGGGTGTGTGTTACATTACATTCACTAGTAGGAGTGAGAAAAACATCACGGGGTGGTGTGAATCGGATTGTCTGAATTAGGATAGGCAGTGAGTGGCAATGTAGGATGGAGAAAAGCACCGCGGGTGGTCAGCATGTGGAGGTCAGGGAACATGCAGTGGCAATGTAGGATACGTTTCTGAAAAACATCGAGGGGTGGTGCGCATTGTATGGGTGTGTGTTACATTACATTCACTAGTAGGAGTGAGAAAATCATCACGGGGTGGCTCGCATTGTATGGGTGTGTGTTACATTACATTCACTAGTAGGAGGGAGAAAAACATCACGGGGTGGTGTGAATCGGAGGGTCTGAATTAGGATAGGCAGTGAGTGGCAATTTAGGATGGAGAAAAACACCGCCGGGTGGTCAGCATGGGGAGGTCAGGGAACATGCAATGGCAATGTAGGTTAGGTTTCTGAAAAACATCGCCGGGTGGTGCGCATTTTATGGGTGTGTGTTACATTACATTCACTAGTAGGAGTGAGAAAAACATCACTGGGTGGTGTGAATCGGAGCATCTGAATTAGGATAGGCAGTGAGTGGCAATGTAGGATGGAGAAAAGCAGCGCGGGGTGGTCAGCATGGCGAGGTGAGGGAACATGCAGTGGCAATGTAGGATAGGATTCTGAAAAACATCGCGGGGTGGTGCGCATTGTATGGGTGTGTGTTACATTACATTCACTTGTAGGAGTGAGAAAAATATCACGGGGTGGTGTGAATCGGAGCATCTGAATTAGGATAGGCAGTGAGTGGCAATGTAGGATGGAGAAAAGTACCGCAGCGTGGTCAGCATGGGGAGTTCAGGGAACATGCAGTGGCAATGTGGGATAGGTTTCTGAAAAACATCGCGGGGTGGTGCGCATTGTATGGGTGAGTGTTACATTACATTCACTAGTAGGAGTGAGAAAAACATCGTGGGGTGGTGTGCATTGTTTGGGTTGTGTTTCATTACATTCACTAGTAGGAGGGAGAAAAACATCACGGAGTGATGTGAATCGGACGGTCTGAATTAGTATAGGCAGTGAGTGGCAATGTAGGATGGAGAAAAGCACCGCGGGGTGGTCAGCATGGGGAGGTCAGGGAACATGCAGTGGCAATGTAGGATAGTTTTCTGAAAAACATCGCGGGGTGGTGCGCATTGTATGGGTGTGTGTTACATTACATTCACTAGTAGGAGTGAGAAAAACATCACGGGGTGCTTCGCATTGTATGGGTGTGTGTTACATTACATTCACTAGTAGGAGTGAGAAAAACATCACGGGGTGGTGTGAATCAGAGAGTCTGAATTAGGATAGGCAGTGAGTGGCAATTTTGGATGGAGAAAAGCACCGCGGTGTGGTCAGCATGGGGAGGTCAGGTAACATGCAGTGGCAATGTAGGATAGGTTTCTCAAAAACATCGCGGGGTGGTGCGCATTGTATGGGTGTGTGTTACATTACATTCACTAGTAGGACTGAGAAAAACATCACGGGGTGGTGCGCATTGTATGGGTGTGTGTTACATTACATTCACTTGTAGGAGTGAGAAAAACATCACGGGGTGGTGTGAATCGGAGGGTCTGAATTAGGTTAGGCAGTGAGTGGCAATGTAGGATGGAGAAAAGCACCGCGGGGTGGTCAGCATGGGGAGGTCAGGGAACATGCAGTGGCAATGTAGGATAGTTTTCTGAAAAACATCGCGGGGTGGTGCGCATTGTATGGGTGTGTGTTACATTACATTCACTAGTAGGAGTGAGAAAAACATCACGGGGTGCTTCGCATTGTATGGGTGTGTGTTACATTACATTCACTAGTAGGAGTGAGAAAAACATCACGGGGTGGTGTGAATCAGAGAGTCTGAATTAGGATAGGCAGTGAGTGGCAATTTTGGATGGAGAAAAGCACCGCGGTGTGGTCAGCATGGGGAGGTCAGGTAACATGCAGTGGCAATGTAGGATAGGTTTCTCAAAAACATCGCGGGGTGGTGCGCATTGTATGGGTGTGTGTTACATTACATTCACTAGTAGGACTGAGAAAAACATCACGGGGTGGTGCGCATTGTATGGGTGTGTGTTACATTACATTCACTTGTAGGAGTGAGAAAAACATCACGGGGTGGTGTGAATCGGAGGGTCTGAATTAGGTTAGGCAGTGAGTGGCAATGTAGGATGGAGAAAAGCACCGCGGGGTGGTCAGCATGGGGAGGTCAGGGAACATGCAGTGGCAATGTAGGATAGGTTTCTGAAAAACATCGCGGGGTGGTGCGCATTGTGTGGGTGTGTGTTACATTACATTCACTAGTAGGAGTGAGAAAAACATCACGGTGTAGTGCGCATTGTATGGGTATGTGTTACATTACATTCATTAGTAGGAGTGAGAAAAACATCACGGGTTTGGGCGCATTGTATGGGTGTGTGTTACATTACATTCACTTGTAGGTGTGAGAAAAACATCACGGGGTGGTGTGAATCAGAGGATCTGAATTAGGATAGGCAGTGATGGCAATGTAGGATGGGGCAAAGCACCGCGGGGTGGTCAGCATGGGGAGGTCAGGGAACATGCAGTGGCAATGTAGGATAGGTTTCTGAAAAATATCGCGGGGTGGTGCGCATTGAATGGGTGTGTGATACATTACACTCACTAGTAGGAGTGAGAAAAACATCACGGGGTGGTGTGAATCGGAGGGTCTGAATTAGGATAGGCATTGAGTGGCAATGTAGGATGGAGAAAAGCACCGCGAGATGGTCAGCATGGGGAGGTCAGGGAACATGCAGTGGCAATGTAGGATAGTTTTCTGAAAAACATCACGGGGTGGTGCGCATTGTATGGGTGTGTGTTACATTACATTCACTAGTAGGAGTGAGAAAAACATCACAGGGTGGTGTGAATCGGATTGTCTGAATTAGGATAGGCAGTGAATGGCAATGTAGGATGGAGAAAAGCACCGCGGGGTGGTCAGCATGGGGAGGTCAGGGAAGATGCAGTGGCAATGTAGGATAGGTTTCTGAAGAACATCACGGCGTGGTGCGCATTGTATGGGTGTGTGTTACATTACATTCACTAGTAGGAGTGAGAAAAACATCACGGGGTGGTGTGAATCGGAGGGTCTGAATTAGGATCGGCAGTGAGTGGCAATGTAGGATGGAGAAAAGCACCGCGGGGTGGTCAGCATGGGGAGGTCAGGGAACATGCATTGGCAATGTAGGATAGGTTTCTGAAAAACATCACGGGGTGGTGCGCATTGTATGGGTGTGTGTTACATTACATTGACTAGTAGGAGTGAGAAAAACATCGTGGGGTTGTGCGCATTTTATGGGTGTGTGTTACATTACATTCACTAGTAGGAGTGAGAAAAACATCACGGTGTGGTTCGCATTGTATGGGTGTGTGTAACATGACATTCACTACTAGGAGTGAGAAAAACATCAGGGGTGGTGCGCATTGTATGGGTGTGTGTTACATTACATTCACTAGTAGGAGTGAGTAAAACATCAAGGGGTGGTGCGCATTGTATGGGTGTGTGTTACATTACATTCACTAGTAGGAGTGAGAAAAACATCACGGGGTGGGGCGCATTGTATGGGTGTGTGTTACATTACATTCACTAGTAGGAGTGAGAAAAACATCATGGGGTGGTGTGAATCGGAGGGTCTGAATTAGGATAGGCAGTGAGTGGCAATGTAGGATGGAGAAAAGCACCGCGGGGTCGTCAGCATGGGGAGGTCAGGGAACATGAAGTGGCAATATAGGATAGGTTTCTGAAAAACATCGCGTGGTGGTGCGCATTGTATAGGTGTGTGTTACATTACATTCACTAGTAGGAGTGAGAAAAACATCATGGGGTGGTGTGAATCGGAGGGTCTGAATTAGGATAGGCAGTGAGTGGCAATGTAGGATGGAGAAAAGCACCGCGGGGTGGTCAGCATGGGGAGGTCTGGGAACATGCAGTGGCAATATAGGATAGGTTTCTGAAAAACATCGCGTGGTGGTGCGCATTGTATAGGTGTGTGTTACATTACATTCACTAGTAGGAGTGAGAAAAACATCACGGGGTGGTGTGAATCCGAGGGTATGAATTAGGATAGGCAGTGAGTGGCAATGTAGGATGGAGAAAAGCACCGCGGGGTGGTCATTATGGGGAAGTCCAGGAACATGCATTGGCAATGTAGGATAGTTTTCTGAAAAACATCACGGGGTGGTGCACATTGTATGGGTGTGTGTTACATTACATTCACTAGTAGGAGTGAGAAAAACATCACGGTGTGGTGTGAATCGGAGGGTCTGAATTAGGATAGGCAGTGAGTAGCAATGTAGTATAGAGAAAAGCACCGCGGGGTGGTCAGCATGGGGAAGTCAGGGAACATGCTTTGGCAATGTAGGATAGTTTTCTGAAAATCATCACGGGGTGGTGCGCATTGTATGGGTGTGTGTTACATTACATTCACTAGTAGGAGTGAGAAAAACATCATGGGGTGGTGTGAATCGGATTGTCTGAATTAGGATAGGCAGTGAGTGGCAATGTAGGATGGAGAAAAGCACCGCGGGGTGGTCAGCATGTGGAGGTCAGGGAACATGCAGTGGCAATGTAGGATACGTTTCTGAAAAACATCGAGGGGTGGTGCGCATTGTATGGGTGTGTGTTACATTACATTCACTAGTAGGAGTGAGAAAATCATCACGGGGTGGCTCGCATTGTATGGGTGTGTGTTACATTACATTCACTAGTAGGAGGGAGAAAAACATCACGGGGTGGTGTGAATCGGAGGGTCTGAATTAGGATAGGCAGTGAGTGGCAATTTAGGATGGAGAAAAACACCGCCGGGTGGTCAGCATGGGGAGGTCAGGGAACATGCAATGGCAATGTAGGTTAGGTTTCTGAAAAACATCGCCGGGTGGTGCGCATTTTATGGGTGTGTGTTACATTACATTCACTAGTAGGAGTGAGAAAAACATCACGGGGTGGTGTGAATCGGAGCATCTGAATTAGGATAGGCAGTGAGTGGCAATGTAGGATGGAGAAAAGCACCGCGGGGTGGTCAGCATGGCGAGGTGAGGGAACATGCAGTGGCAATGTAGGATAGGATTCTGAAAAACATCGCGGGGTGGTGCGCATTGTATGGGTGTGTGTTACATTACATTCACTTGTAGGAGTGAGAAAAATATCACGGGGTGGTGTGAATCGGAGCATCTGAATTAGGATAGGCAGTGAGTGGCAATGTAGGATGGAGAAAAGTACCGCAGCGTGGTCAGCAAGGGGAGTTCAGGGAACATGCAGTGGCAATGTGGGATAGGTTTCTGAAAAACATCGCGGGGTGGTGCGCATTGTATGGGTGAGTGTTACATTACATTCACTAGTAGGAGTGAGAAAAACATCGTGGGGTGGTGTGCATTGTTTGGGTTGTGTTTCATTACATTCACTAGTAGGAGGGAGAAAAACATCACGGGGTGATGTGAATCGGACGGTCTGAATTAGTATAGGCAGTGAGTGGCAATGTAGGATGGAGAAAAGCACCGCGGGGTGGTCAGCATGGGGAGGTCAGGGAACATGCAGTGGCAATGTAGGATAGTTTTCTGAAAAACATCGCGGGGTGGTGCGCATTGTATGGGTGTGTGTTACATTACATTCACTAGTAGGAGTGAGAAAAACATCACGGGGTGCTTCGCATTGTATGGGTGTGTGTTACATTACATTCACTAGTAGGAGTGAGAAAAACATCACGGGGTGGTGTGAATCAGAGAGTCTGAATTAGGATAGGCAGTGAGTGGCAATTTTGGATGGAGAAAAGCACCGCGGTGTGGTCAGCATGGGGAGGTCAGGTAACATGCAGTGGCAATGTAGGATAGGTTTCTCAAAAACATCGCGGGGTGGTGCGCATTGTATGGGTGTGTGTTACATTACATTCACTAGTAGGACTGAGAAAAACATCACGGGGTGGTGCGCATTGTATGGGTGTGTGTTACATTACATTCACTTGTAGGAGTGAGAAAAACATCACGGGGTGGTGTGAATCGGAGGGTCTGAATTAGGTTAGGCAGTGAGTGGCAATGTAGGATGGAGAAAAGCACCGCGGGGTGGTCAGCATGGGGAGGTCAGGGAACATGCAGTGGCAATGTAGGATAGGTTTCTGAAAAACATCGCGGGGTGGTGCGCATTGTGTGGGTGTGTGTTACATTACATTCACTAGTAGGAGTGAGAAAAACATCACGGTGTAGTGCGCATTGTATGGGTATGTGTTACATTACATTCATTAGTAGGAGTGAGAAAAACATCACGGGTTTGGGCGCATTGTATGGGTGTGTGTTACATTACATTCACTTGTAGGTGTGAGAAAAACATCACGGGGTGGTGTGAATCAGAGGGTCTGAATTAGGATAGGCAGTGATGGCAATGTAGGATGGGGCAAAGCACCGCGGGGTGGTCAGCATGGGGAGGTCAGGGAACATGCAGTGGCAATGTAGGATAGGTTTCTGAAAAATATCGCGGGGTGGTGCGCATTGAATGGGTGTGTGATACATTACACTCACTAGTAGGAGTGAGAAAAACATCACGGGGTGGTGTGAATCGGAGGGTCTGAATTAGGATAGGCATTGAGTGGCAATGTAGGATGGAGAAAAGCACCGCGAGATGGTCAGCATGGGGAGGTCAGGGAACATGCAGTGGCAATGTAGGATAGTTTTGTGAAAAACATCACGGGGTGGTGCGCATTGTATGGGTGTGTGTTACATTACATTCACTAGTAGGAGTGAGAAAAACATCACAGGGTGGTGTGAATCGGATTGACTGAATTAGGATAGGCAGGGAATGGCAATGTAGGATGGAGAAAAGCACCGCGGGGTGGTCAGCATGGGGAGGTCAGGGAAGATGCAGTGGCAATGTAGGATAGGTTTCTGAAGAACATCACGGCGTGGTGCGCATTGTATGGGTGTGTGTTACAATACATTCACTAGTAGGAGTGAGAAAAACATCACGGGGTGGTGTGAATCGGAGGGTCTGAATTAGGATCGGCAGTGAGTGGCAATGTAGGATGGAGAAAAGCAACGCGGGGTGGTCAGCATGGGGAGGTCAGGGAACATGCATTGGCAATGTAGGATAGGTTTCTGAAAAACATCACGGGGTGGTGCGCATTGTATGGGTGTGTGTTACATTACATTGACTAGTAGGAGTGAGAAAAACATCGCGGGGTTGTGCGCATTTTATGGGTGTGTGTTACATTACATTCACTAGTAGGAGTGAGAAAAACATCACGGTGTGGTTCGCATTGTATGGGTGTGTGTAACATGACATTCACTAATAGGAGTGAGAAAAACATCAGGGGTGGTGCGCATTGTATGGGTGTGTGTTACATTACATTCACTAGTACGAGTGAGTAAAACATCAAGGGGTGGTGCGCATTGTATGGGTGTGTGTTACATTACATTCACTAGTAGGAGTGAGAAAAACATCACGGGGTGGGGCGCATTGTATGGGTGTGTGTTACATTACATTCACTAGTAGGAGTGAGAAAAACATCATGGGGTGGTGTGAATCGGAGGGTCTGAATTAGGATAGGCAGTGAGTGGCAATGTAGGATGGAGAAAAGCACCGCGGGGTCGTCAGCATGGGGAGGTCAGGGAAGATGCAGTGGCAATGTAGGATAGGTTTCTGAAGAACATCACGGCGTGGTGCGCATTGTATGGGTGTGTGTTACATTACATTCACTAGTAGGAGTGAGAAAAACATCACGGGGTGGTGTGAATCGGAGGGTCTGAATTAGGATCGGCAGTGAGTGGCAATGTAGGATGGAGAAAAGCACCGCGGGGTGGTCAGCATGGGGAGGTCAGGGAACATGCATTGGCAATGTAGGATAGGTTTCTGAAAAACATCACGGGGTGGTGCGCATTGTATGGGTGTGTGTTACATTACATTGACTAGTAGGAGTGAGAAAAACATCGCGGGGTTGTGCGCATTTTATGGGTGTGTGTTACATTACATTCACTAGTAGGAGTGAGAAAAACATCACGGTGTGGTTCGCATTGTATGGGTGTGTGTAACATGACATTCACTAGTAGGAGTGAGAAAAACATCAGGGGTGGTGCGCATTGTATGGGTGTGTGTTACATTACATTCACTAGTAGGAGTGAGTAAAACATCAAGGGGTGGTGCGCATTGTATGGGTGTGTGTTACATTACATTCACTAGTAGGAGTGAGAAAAACATCACGGGGTGGGGCGCATTGTATGGGTGTGTGTTACATTACATTCACTAGTAGGAGTGAGAAAAACATCATGGGGTGGTGTGAATCGGAGGGTCTGAATTAGGATAGGCAGTGAGTGGCAATGTAGGATGGAGAAAAGCACCGCGGGGTCGTCAGCATGGGGAGGTCAGGGAACATGAAGTGGCAATGTAGGATAGTTTTCTGAAAAACATCACGGGGTGGTGCGCATTGTATGGGTGTGTGTTACATTACATTCACTAGTAGGAGTGAGATAAACATCACGGGGTGGTGTGAATCGGAGGGTCTCAATTAGGATAGGCATTGAGTGGCAATGTAGGATGGAGAAAAGCACCGCGGGGTCGTCAGCATGGGGAGGTCAGGGAACATGAAGTGGCAATGTAGGATAGTTTTCTGAAAAACATCACGGGGTGGTGCGCATTGTATGGGTGTGTGTTACATTACATTCACTAGGAGGAGTGAGAAAAACATCACGGGGTGGTGTGAATCGGAGGGTCTGAATTAGGATAGGCAGTGAATGGCAATGTAGAATGGAGAAAAGCACCGCGGGGTGGTCAGCATGGGGAGGTCAGGGAACATGCAGTGGCCATGTAGGATAGGTTTCTGAAAAACAGCGCGGGGTGGTGCGCATTGTATGGGTGTGTGTTACATTACATTCACTAGTAGGAGTGAGAAAAACATCACGGGGTGGTGTGAATCGGAGGGTCTGAATTAGGATAGGCAGTGAGTGGCAATGTAGGATGGAGAAAAGCACCGCGGGGTGGTCAGCATGGGGAGGTCAGGGAACATGCAGTGGCAATATAGGATAGGTTTCTGAAAAACATCGCGTGGTGGTGCGCATTGTATAGGTGTGTGTTACATTACATTCACTAGTAGGAGTGAGAAAAACATCACGGGGTGGTGTGAATCCGAGGGTATGAATTAGGATAGGCAGTGAGTGGCAATGTAGGATGGAGAAAAGCACCGCGGGGTGGTCATTATGGGGAAGTCCAGGAACATGCATTGGCAATGTAGGATAGTTTTCTGAAAAACATCACGGGGTGGTGCGCATTGTATGGGTGTGTGTTACATTACATTCACTAGTAGGAGTGAGAAAAACATCACGGGGTGGTGTGAATCGGAGGGTCTGAATAAGGATAGGCAGTGAGTAGCAATGTAGTATAGAGAAAAGCACCGCGGGGTGGTCAGCATGGGGAAGTCAGGGAACATGCTGTGGCAATGTAGGATAGTTTTCTGAAAATCATCACGGGGTGGTGCGCATTGTATGGGTGTGTGTTACATTACATTCACTAGTAGGAGTGAGAAAAACATCACGGGGTGGTGTGAATCGGATTGTCTGAATTAGGATAGGCAGTGAGTGGCAATGTAGGATGGAGAAAAGCACCGCGGGGTGGTCAGCATGGGGAGGTCAGGGAACATGCATTGGCAATGTAGGATAGGTTTCTGAAAAACATCACGGGGTGGTGCGCATTGTATGGGTGTGTGTTACATTACATTGACTAGTAGGAGTGAGAAAAACATCGCGGGGTTGTGCGCATTTTATGGGTGTGTGTTACATTACATTCACTAGTAGGAGTGAGAAAAACATCACGGGGTGGTTCGCATTGTATGGGTGTGTGACATGACATTCACTAGTAGGAGTGAGAAAAACATCACGGGGTGGTGTGAATCGGCGGTCTGAATTAGGATCAGCAGTGAGTGGCAATGTAGGATGGAGAAAAGCACCACGGGGTGGTCAGCATGGGGAGGTCAGGGAACATGCAGTGGCAATGTAGGATAGGTTTCTGAAAAACATCGCGGGGTGGTGCGCATTGTATGGGTGTGTGTTACATTACATTCACTAGTAGGAGTGAGAAAAACATCACGGTGTGGGGCGCATTGTATGGGTGTGTGTTACATTACATTCACTTGTAGGAGTGAGAAAAACATCATGGGGTGGTGTGAATCGGAGGGTCTGAATTAGGATAGGCACTGAGTGGCAATGTAGGATGGAGAAAAGCACCGCGGGGTCGTCAGCATGGGGAGGTCAGGGAACATGAAGTGGCAATGTAGGATAGTTTTCTGAAAAACATCACGGGGTGGTGCGCATTGTATGGGTGTGTGTTACATTACATTCACTAGTAGGAGTGAGATAAACATCACGGGGTGGTGTGAATCGGAGGGTCTCAATTAGGATAGGCATTGAGTGGCAATGTAGGATGGAGAAAAGCACCGCGGGGTCGTCAGCATGGGGAGGTCAGGGAACATGAAGTGGCAATGTAGGATAGTTTTCTGAAAAACATCACGGGGTGGTGCGCATTGTATGGGTGTGTGTTACATTACATTCACTAGGAGGAGTGAAAAAAACATCACGGGGTGGTGTGAATCGGAGGGTCTCAATTAGGATAGGCAGTGAATGGCAATGTAGAATGGAGAAAAGCACCGCGGGGTGGTCAGCATGGGGAGGTCAGGGAACATGCATTGGCAATGTAGGATAGGTTTCTGAAAAACAGCGCGGGGTGGTGCGCATTGTATGGGTGTGTGTTACATTACATTCACTAGTAGGAGTGAGAAAAACATCACGGGGTGGTGTGAATCGGGGGTCTGAATTAGGATCGGCAGTGAGTGGTAATGTAGGATAGAGAAAAGCACCACGGTGTGGTCAGCATGGGGAGGTCAGGGAACATTCAGTGGCAATATAGGATAGGTTTCTGAAAATCATCGCGGGGTGGTGCGCATTGTATGGGTGTGTGTTACATTACATTCACTAGTAGGAGTGAGAAAAATATCACGGGGTGGGGCGCACTGTATGGGTGTGTGTTACATTACATTCACTAGTAGGAGTGAGAAAAACATCGTGGGGTGGTGTGCATTGTTTGGGTTGTGTTTCATTACATTCACTAGTAGGAGGGAGAAAAACATCACGGGGTGATGTGAATCGGACGGTCTGAATTAGTATAGGCAGTGAGTGGCAATGTAGGATGGAGAAAAGCACCGCGGGGTGGTCAGCATGGGGAGGTCAGGGAACATGCAGTGGCAATGTAGGATAGTTTTCTGAAAAACATCGCGGGGTGGTGCGCATTGTATGGGTGTGTGTTACATTACATTCACTAGTAGGAGTGAGAAAAACATCACGGGGTGCTTCGCATTGTATGGGTGTGTGTTACATTACATTCACTAGTAGGAGTGAGAACAACATCACGGGGTGGTGTGAATCAGAGAGTCTGAATTAGGATAGGCAGTGAGTGGCAATTTTGGATGGAGAAAAGCACCGCGGTGTGGTCAGCATGGGGAGGTCAGGTAACATGCAGTGGCAATGTAGGATAGGTTTCTCAAAAACATCGCGGGGTGGTGCGCATTGTATGGGTGTGTGTTACATTACATTCACTAGTAGGACTGAGAAAAACATCACGGGGTGGTGCGCATTGTATGGGTGTGTGTTACATTACATTCACTTGTAGGAGTGAGAAAAACATCACGGGGTGGTGTGAATCGGAGGGT
Organism: Cavia porcellus; assembly: GCF_034190915.1. Classification (NCBI taxonomy): domain Eukaryota; kingdom Metazoa; phylum Chordata; class Mammalia; order Rodentia; family Caviidae; genus Cavia; species Cavia porcellus. Next base: position 726,992 of record NW_026947595.1, on the reverse strand, counting down.
CTGAATTAGGTTAGGCAGTGAGTGGCAATGTAGGATGGAGAAAAGCACCGCGGGGTGGTCAGCATGGGGAGGTCAGGGAACATGCAGTGGCAATGTAGGATAGGTTTCTGAAAAACATCGCGTGGTGGTGCGCATTGTGTGGGTGTGTGTTACATTACATTCACTAGTAGGAGTGAGAAAAACATCACGGTGTAGTGCGCATTGTATGGGTATGTGTTACATTACATTCATTAGTAGGAGTGAGAAAAACATCACGGGTTTGGGCGCATTGTATGGGTGTGTGTTACATTACATTCACTTGTAGGTGTGAGAAAAACATCACGGGGTGGTGTGAATCAGAGGGTCTGAATTAGGATAGGCAGTGATGGCAATGTAGGATGGGGCAAAGCACCGCGGGGTGGTCAGCATGGGGAGGTCAGGGAACATGAAGTGGCAATGTAGGATAGGTTTCTGAAAAATATCGCGGGGTGGTGCGCATTGAATGGGTGTGTGATACATTACATTCACTAGTAGGAGTGAGAAAAACATCACGGGGTGGTGTGAATCGGAGGGTCTGAATTAGGATAGGCATTGAGTGGCAATGTAGGATGGAGAAAAGCACCGCGAGATGGTCAGCATGGGGAGGTCAGGGAACATGCAGTGGCAATGTAGGATAGTTTTCTGAAAAACATCACGGGGTGGTGCGCATTGTATGGGTGTGTGTTACATTACATTCACTAGTAGGAGTGAGAAAAACATCACAGGGTGGTGTGAATCGGATTGTCTGAATTAGGATAGGCAGTGAATGGCAATGTAGGATGGAGAAAAGCACCGCGGGGTGGTCAGCATGGGGAGGTCAGGGAAGATGCAGTGGCAATGTAGGATAGGTTTCTGAAGAACATCACGGCGTGGTGCGCATTGTATGGGTGTGTGTTACATTACATTCACTTAGGAGTGAGAAAAACATCACGGGGTGGTGTGAATCGGAGGGTCTGAATTAGGATCGGCAGTGAGTGGCAATGTAGGATGGAGAAAAGCACTGCGGGGTGGTCAGCATGGGGAGGTCAGGGAACATGCATTGGCAATGTAGGATAGGTTTCTGAAAAACATCACGGGGTGGTGCGCATTGTATGGGTGTGTGTTACATTACATTGACTAGTAGGAGTGAGAAAAACATCGCGGGGTTGTGCGCATTTTATGGGTGTGTGTTACATTACATTCACTAGTAGGAGTGAGAAAAACATCACGGTGTGGTTCGCATTGTATGGGTGTGTGTAACATGACATTCACTAGTAGGAGTGAGAAAAACATCAGGGGTGGTGCGCATTGTATGGGTGTGTGTTACATTACATTCACTAGTAGGAGTGAGTAAAACATCAAGGGGTGGTGCGCATTGTATGGGTGTGTGTTACATTACATTCACTAGTAGGAGTGAGAAAAACATCACGGGGTGGGGCGCATTGTATGGGTGTGTGTTACATTACATTCACTAGTAGGAGTGAGAAAAACATCATGGGGTGGTGTGAATCGGAGGGTCTGAATTAGGATAGGCAGTGAGTGGCAATGTAGGATGGAGAAAAGCACCGCGGGGTCGTCAGCATGGGGAGGTCAGGGAACATGAAGTGGCAATGTAGGATAGTTTTCTGAAAAACATCACGGGGTGGTGCGCATTGTATGGGTGTGTGTTACATTACATTCACTAGTAGGAGTGAGATAAACATCACGGGGTGGTGTGAATCGGAGGGTCTCAATTAGGATAGGCATTGAGTGGCAATGTAGGATGGAGAAAAGGACCGCGGGGTCGTCAGCATGGGGAGGTCAGGGAACATGAAGTGGCAATGTAGGATAGTTTTCTGAAAAACATCACGGGGTGGTACGCATTGTATGGGTGTGTGTTACATTACATTCACTAGGAGGAGTGAGAAAAACATCACGGGGTGGTGTGAATCGGAGGGTCTGAATTAGGATAGGCAGTGAATGGCAATGTAGAATGGAGAAAAGCACCGCGGGGTGGTCAGCATGGGGAGGTCAGGGAACATGCAGTGGCAATGTAGGATAGGTTTCTGAAAAACAGCGCGGGGTGGTGCGCATTGTATGGGTGTGTGTTACATTACATTCACTAGTAGGAGTGAGAAAAACATCACGGGGTGGTGTGAATCGGAGGGTCTGAATTAGGATAGGCAGTGAGTGGCAATGTAGGATGGAGAAAAGCACCGCGGGGTGGTCAGCATGGGGAGGTCAGGGAACATGCAGTGGCAATATAGGATAGGTTTCTGAAAAACATCGCGTGGTGGTGCGCATTGTATAGGTGTGTGTTACATTACATTCACTAGTAGGAGTGAGAAAAACATCACGGGGTGGTGTGAATCCGAGGGTATGAATTAGGATAGGCAGTGAGTGGCAATGTAGGATGGAGAAAAGCACCGCGGGGTGGTCATTATGGGGAAGTCCAGGAACATGCATTGGCAATGTAGGATAGTTTTCTGAAAAACATCACGGGGTGGTGCGCATTGTATGGGTGTGTGTTACATTACATTCACTAGTAGGAGTGAGAAAAACATCACGGTGTGGTGTGAATCGGAGGGTCTGAATTAGGATAGGCAGTGAGTAGCAATGTAGTATAGAGAAAAGCACCGCGGGGTGGTCAGCATGGGGAAGTCAGGGAACATGCTGTGGCAATGTAGGATAGTTTTCTGAAAATCATCACGGGGTGGTGCGCATTGTATGGGTGTGTGTTACATTACATTCACTAGTAGGAGTGAGAAAAACATCACGGGGTGGTGTGAATCGGATTGTCTGAATTAGGATAGGCAGTGAGTGGCAATGTAGGATGGAGAAAAGCACCGCGGGGTGGTCAACATGGGGAGGTCAGGGAACATGCATTGGCAATGTAGGATAGGTTTCTGAAAAACATCACGGGGTGGTGCGCATTGTATGGGTGTGTGTTACATTACATTGACTAGTAGGAGTGAGAAAAACATCGCGGGGTTGTGCGCATTTTATGGGTGTGTGTTACATTACATTCACTAGTAGGAGTGAGAAAAACATCACGGGGTGGTTCGCATTGTATGGGTGTGTGACATGACATTCACTAGTAGGAGTGAGAAAAACATCACGGGGTGGTGTGAATCGGCGGTCTGAATTAGGATCAGCAGTGAGTGGCAATGTAGGATGGAGAAAAGCACCACGGGGTGGTCAGCATGGGGAGGTCAGGGAACATGCAGTGGCAATGTAGGATAGGTTTCTGAAAAACATCGCGGGGTGGTGCGCATTGTATGGGTGTGTGTTACATTACATTCACTAGTAGGAGTGAGAAAAACATCACGGGGTGGGGCGCATTGTATGGGTGTGTGTTACATTACATTCACTTGTAGGAGTGAGAAAAACATCATGGGGTGGTGTGAATCGGAGGGTCTGAATTAGGATAGGCACTGAGTGGCAATGTAGGATGGAGAAAAGCACCGCGGGGTCGTCAGCATGGGGAGGTCAGGGAACATGAAGTGGCAAAGTAGGATAGTTTTCTGAAAAACATCACGGGGTGGTGCGCATTGTATGGGTGTGTGTTACATTACATTCACTAGTAGGAGTGAGATAAACATCACGGGGTGGTGTAAATCGGAGGGTCTCAATTAGGATAGGCAGTGAATGGCAATGTAGAATGGAGAAAAGCACCGCGGGGTGGTCAGCATGGGGAGGTCAGGGAACATGCATTGGCAATGTAGGATAGGTTTCTGAAAAACAGCGCGGGGTGGTGCGCATTGTATGGGTGTGTGTTACATTACATTCACTAGTAGGAGTGAGAAAAACATCACGGGGTGGTGTGAATCGGGGGTCTGAATTAGGATCGGCAGTGAGTGGTAATGTAGGATAGAGAAAAGCACCACGGTGTGGTCAGCATGGGGAGGTCAGGGAACATGCAGTGGCAATATAGGATAGGTTTCTGAAAATCATCGCGGGGTGGTGCGCATTGTATGGGTGTGTGTTACATTACATTCACTAGTAGGAGTGAGAAAAATATCACGGGGTGGGGCGCACTGTATGGGTGTGTGTTACATTACATTCACTAGTAGGAGTGAGAAAAACATCACGGGGTGGTGTGAATCGGAGGGTCTGAATTAGGATAAGCATGAGTAGCAATGTAGGATGGAGAAAAACAACGCGGGGTGGTCAGCATGGGGAGGTCAGGGAACATGCAGTGGCAATGTACGATAGGTTTCTGAAAAACATCGATGTGTGGTGCGCATTTTATGGGTGTGTGTTACATTACATTCACTAGTAGGACTGAGAAAAACATCACGGGGTGGTGCGCATTGTATGGGTGTGTGTTACATTACATTCACTTGTAGGAGTGGGAAAAACATCACGGGGTGGTGTGAATCGGAGGGTCTGAATTAGGTTAGGCAGTGAGTGGCAATGTAGGATGGAGAAAAGCACCGCGGGGTGGTCAGCATGGGGAGGTCAGGGAACATGCAGTGGCAATGTAGGATAGGTTTCTGAAAAACATCGCGGGGTGGTGCGCATTGTGTGGGTGTGTGTTACATTACATTCACTAGTAGGAGTGAGAAAAACATCACGGGGTAGTGCGCATTGTATGGGTATGTGTTACATTACATTCATTAGTAGGAGTGAGAAAAACATCACGTGTTTGGGGGCATTGTATGGGTGTGTGTTACATTACATTCACTAGTAGGTGTGAGAAAAACATCACGGGGTGGTGTGAATCAGAGGGTCTGAATTAGGATAGGCAGTGATGGCAATGTAGGATGGGGCAAAGCACCGCGGGGTGGTCAGCATGGGGAGGTCAGGGAACATGCAGTGGCAATGTAGGATAGGTTTCTGAAAAATATCGCGGGGTGGTGCGCATTGAATGGGTGTGTGATACATTACATTCACTAGTAGGAGTGAGAAAAACATCACGGGGTGGTGTGAATCGGAGGGTCTGAATTAGGATAGTCATTGAGTGGCAATGTAGGATGGAGAAAAGCACCGCGGGATGGTCAGCATGGGGAGGTCAGGGAACATGCAGTGGCAATGTAGGATAGTTTTCTGAAAAACATCACGGGGTGGTGCGCATTGTATGGGTGTGTGTTACATTACATTCACTAGTAGGAGTGAGAAAAACATCACAGGGTGGTGTGAATCGGATTGTCTGAATTAGGATAGGCAGTGAGTGGCAATGTAGGATGGAGAAAAGCACCGCGGGGTGGTCAGCATGGGGAGGTCAGGGAAGATGCAGTGGCAATGTAGGATAGGTTTCTGAAGAACATCACGGCGTGGTGCGCATTGTATGGGTGTGTGTTACAATACATTCACTAGTAGGAGTGAGAAAAACATCACGGGGTGGTGTGAATCGGAGGGTCTGAATTAGGATCGGCAGTGAGTGGCAATGTAGGATGGAGAAAAGCACCGCGGGGTGGTCATTATGGGGAGGTCAGGGAACATGCAGTGGCAATATAGGATAGGTTTCTGAAAAACATCGCGTGGTGGTGCGCATTGTATAGGTGTGTGTTACATTACATTCACTAGTAGGAGTGAGAAAAACATCACGGGGTGGTGTGAATCCGAGGGTATGAATTAGGATAGGCAGTGAGTGGCAATGTAGGATGGAGAAAAGCACCGCGGGGTGGTCAGCATGGGGAGGTCAGGGAAGATGCAGTGGCAATGTAGGATAGGTTTCTGAAGAACATCACGGCGTGGTGCGCATTGTATGGGTGTGTGTTACATTACATTCACTTAGGAGTGAGAAAAACATCACGGGGTGGTGTGAATCGGAGGGTCTGAATTAGGATCGGCAGTGAGTGGCAATGTAGGATGGAGAAAAGCACTGCGGGGTGGTCAGCATGGGGAGGTCAGGGAACATGCATTGGCAATGTAGGATAGGTTTCTGAAAAACATCACGGGGTGGTGCGCATTGTATGGGTGTGTGTTACATTACATTGACTAGTAGGAGTGAGAAAAACATCGCGGGGTTGTGCGCATTTTATGGGTGTGTGTTACATTACATTCACTAGTAGGAGTGAGAAAAACATCACGGTGTGGTTCGCATTGTATGGGTGTGTGTAACATGACATTCACTAGTAGGAGTGAGAAAAACATCAGGGGTGGTGCGCATTGTATGGGTGTGTGTTACATTACATTCACTAGTAGGAGTGAGTAAAACATCAAGGGGTGGTGCGCATTGTATGGGTGTGTGTTACATTACATTCACTAGTAGGAGTGAGAAAAACATCACGGGGTGGGGCGCATTGTATGGGTGTGTGTTACATTACATTCACTAGTAGGAGTGAGAAAAACATCATGGGGTGGTGTGAATCGGAGGGTCTGAATTAGGATAGGCAGTGAGTGGCAATGTAGGATGGAGAAAAGCACCGCGGGGTCGTCAGCATGGGGAGGTCAGGGAACATGAAGTGGCAATGTAGGATAGTTTTCTGAAAAACATCACGGGGTGGTGCGCATTGTATGGGTGTGTGTTACATTACATTCACTAGTAGGAGTGAGATAAACATCACGGGGTGGTGTGAATCGGAGGGTCTCAATTAGGATAGGCATTGAGTGGCAATGTAGGATGGAGAAAAGGACCGCGGGGTCGTCAGCATGGGGAGGTCAGGGAACATGAAGTGGCAATGTAGGATAGTTTTCTGAAAAACATCACGGGGTGGTGCGCATTGTATGGGTGTGTGTTACATTACATTCACTAGGAGGAGTGAGAAAAACATCACGGGGTGGTGTGAATCGGAGGGTCTGAATTAGGATAGGCAGTGAATGGCAATGTAGAATGGAGAAAAGCACCGCGGGGTGGTCAGCATGGGGAGGTCAGGGAACATGCAGTGGCAATGTAGGATAGGTTTCTGAAAAACAGCGCGGGGTGGTGCGCATTGTATGGGTGTGTGTTACATTACATTCACTAGTAGGAGTGAGAAAAACATCACGGGGTGGTGTGAATCGGAGGGTCTGAATTAGGATAGGCAGTGAGTGGCAATGTAGGATGGAGAAAAGCACCGCGGGGTGGTCAGCATGGGGAGGTCAGGGAACATGCAGTGGCAATATAGGATAGGTTTCTGAAAAACATCGCGTGGTGGTGCGCATTGTATAGGTGTGTGTTACATTACATTCACTAGTAGGAGTGAGAAAAACATCACGGGGTGGTGTGAATCCGAGGGTATGAATTAGGATAGGCAGTGAGTGGCAATGTAGGATGGAGAAAAGCACCGCGGGGTGGTCATTATGGGGAAGTCCAGGAACATGCATTGGCAATGTAGGATAGTTTTCTGAAAAACATCACGGGGTGGTGCGCATTGTATGGGTGTGTGTTACATTACATTCACTAGTAGGAGTGAGAAAAACATCACGGTGTGGTGTGAATCGGAGGGTCTGAATTAGGATAGGCAGTGAGTAGCAATGTAGTATAGAGAAAAGCACCGCGGGGTGGTCAGCATGGGGAAGTCAGGGAACATGCTGTGGCAATGTAGGATAGTTTTCTGAAAATCATCACGGGGTGGTGCGCATTGTATGGGTGTGTGTTACATTACATTCACTAGTAGGAGTGAGAAAAACATCACGGGGTGGTGTGAATCGGATTGTCTGAATTAGGATAGGCAGTGAGTGGCAATGTAGGATGGAGAAAAGCACCGCGGGGTGGTCAACATGGGGAGGTCAGGGAACATGCATTGGCAATGTAGGATAGGTTTCTGAAAAACATCACGGGGTGGTGCGCATTGTATGGGTGTGTGTTACATTACATTGACTAGTAGGAGTGAGAAAAACATCGCGGGGTTGTGCGCATTTTATGGGTGTGTGTTACATTACATTCACTAGTAGGAGTGAGAAAAACATCACGGGGTGGTTCGCATTGTATGGGTGTGTGACATGACATTCACTAGTAGGAGTGAGAAAAACATCACGGGGTGGTGTGAATCGGCGGTCTGAATTAGGATCAGCAGTGAGTGGCAATGTAGGATGGAGAAAAGCACCACGGGGTGGTCAGCATGGGGAGGTCAGGGAACATGCAGTGGCAATGTAGGATAGGTTTCTGAAAAACATCGCGGGGTGGTGCGCATTGTATGGGTGTGTGTTACATTACATTCACTAGTAGGAGTGAGAAAAACATCACGGGGTGGGGCGCATTGTATGGGTGTGTGTTACATTACATTCACTTGTAGGAGTGAGAAAAACATCATGGGGTGGTGTGAATCGGAGGGTCTGAATTAGGATAGGCACTGAGTGGCAATGTAGGATGGAGAAAAGCACCGCGGGGTCGTCAGCATGGGGAGGTCAGGGAACATGAAGTGGCAAAGTAGGATAGTTTTCTGAAAAACATCACGGGGTGGTGCGCATTGTATGGGTGTGTGTTACATTACATTCACTAGTAGGAGTGAGATAAACATCACGGGGTGGTGTGAATCGGAGGGTCTCAATTAGGATAGGCATTGAGTGGCAATGTAGGATGGAGAAAAGCACCGCGGGGTCGTCAGCATGGGGAGGTCAGGGAACATGAAGTGGCAATGTAGGATAGTTTTCTGAAAAACATCACGGGGTGGTGCGCATTGTATGGGTGTGTGTTACATTACATTCACAAGGAGGAGTGAGAAAAACATCACGGGGTGGTGTAAATCGGAGGGTCTCAATTAGGATAGGCAGTGAATGGCAATGTAGAATGGAGAAAAGCACCGCGGGGTGGTCAGCATGGGGAGGTCAGGGAACATGCATTGGCAATGTAGGATAGGTTTCTGAAAAACAGCGCGGGGTGGTGCGCATTGTATGAGTGTGTGTTACATTACATTCACTAGTAGGAGTGAGAAAAACATCACGGGGTGGTGTGAATCGGGGGTCTGAATTAGGATCGGCAGTGAGTGGTAATGTAGGATAGAGAAAAGCACCACGGTGTGGTCAGCATGGGGAGGTCAGGGAACATGCAGTGGCAATATAGGATAGGTTTCTGAAAATCATCGCGGGGTGGTGCGCATTGTATGGGTGTGTGTTACATTACATTCACTAGTAGGAGTGAGAAAAATATCACGGGGTGGGGCGCACTGTATGGGTGTGTGTTACATTACATTCACTAGTAGGAGTGAGAAAAACATCACGGGGTGGTGTGAATCGGAGGGTCTGAATTAGGATAAGCATGAGTAGCAATGTAGGATGGAGAAAAACAACGCGGGGTGGTCAGCATGGGGAGGTCAGGGAACATGCAGTGGCAATGTACGATAGGTTTCTGAAAAACATCGATGTGTGGTGCGCATTTTATGGGTGTGTGTTACATTACATTCACTAGTAGGACTGAGAAAAACATCACGGGGTGGTGCGCATTGTATGGGTGTGTGTTACATTACATTCACTTGTAGGAGTGGGAAAAACATCACGGGGTGGTGTGAATCGGAGGGTCTGAATTAGGTTAGGCAGTGAGTGGCAATGTAGGATGGAGAAAAGCACCGCGGGGTGGTCAGCATGGGGAGGTCAGGGAACATGCAGTGGCAATGTAGGATAGGTTTCTGAAAAACATCGCGGGGTGGTGCGCATTGTGTGGGTGTGTGTTACATTACATTCACTAGTAGGAGTGAGAAAAACATCACGGGGTAGTGCGCATTGTATGGGTATGTGTTACATTACATTCATTAGTAGGAGTGAGAAAAACATCACGTGTTTGGGGGCATTGTATGGGTGTGTGTTACATTACATTCACTAGTAGGTGTGAGAAAAACATCACGGGGTGGTGTGAATCAGAGGGTCTGAATTAGGATAGGCAGTGATGGCAATGTAGGATGGGGCAAAGCACCGCGGGGTGGTCAGCATGGGGAGGTCAGGGAACATGCAGTGGCAATGTAGGATAGGTTTCTGAAAAATATCGCGGGGTGGTGCGCATTGAATGGGTGTGTGATACATTACATTCACTAGTAGGAGTGAGAAAAACATCACGGGGTGGTGTGAATCGGAGGGTCTGAATTAGGATAGTCATTGAGTGGCAATGTAGGATGGAGAAAAGCACCGCGGGATGGTCAGCATGGGGAGGTCAGGGAACATGCAGTGGCAATGTAGGATAGTTTTCTGAAAAACATCACGGGGTGGTGCGCATTGTATGGGTGTGTGTTACATTACATTCACTAGTAGGAGTGAGAAAAACATCACAGGGTGGTGTGAATCGGATTGTCTGAATTAGGATAGGCAGTGAGTGGCAATGTAGGATGGAGAAAAGCACCGCGGGGTGGTCAGCATGGGGAGGTCAGGGAAGATGCAGTGGCAATGTAGGATAGGTTTCTGAAGAACATCACGGCGTGGTGCGCATTGTATGGGTGTGTGTTACAATACATTCACTAGTAGGAGTGAGAAAAACATCACGGGGTGGTGTGAATCGGAGGGTCTGAATTAGGATCGGCAGTGAGTGGCAATGTAGGATGGAGAAAAGCACCGCGGGGTGGTCAGCATGGGGAGGTCAGGGAACATGCATTGGCAATGTAGGATAGGTTTCTGAAAAACATCACGGGGTGGTGCGCATTGTATGGGTGTGTGTTACATTACATTGACTAGTAGGAGTGAGAAAAACATCGCGGGGTTGTGCGCATTTTATGGGTGTGTGTTACATTACATTCACTAGTAGGAGTGAGAAAAACATCACGGGGTGGTTCGCATTGTATGGGTGTGTGACATGACATTCACTAGTAGGAGTGAGAAAAACCTCACGGGGTGGTGTGAATCGGCGGTCTGAATTAGGATCAGCAGTGAGTGGCAATGTAGGATAGAGAAAAGCACCACGGGGTGGTCAGCATGGGGAGGTCAGGGAACATGCAGTGGCAATGTAGGATAGGTTTCTGAAAAACATCGCGGGGTGGTGCGCATTGTATGGGTGTGTGTTACATTACATTCACTAGTAGGAGTGAGAAAAACATCACGGGGTGGGGCGCATTGTATGGGTGTGTGTTACATTACATTCACTTGTAGGAGTGATAAAAACATCATGGGGTGTTGTGAATCGGATGGTCTGAATTAGGATAGGCACTGAGTGGCAATGTAGGATGGAGAAAAGCACCGCGGGGTCGTCAGCATGGGGAGGTCAGGGAACATGAAGTGGCAATGTAGGATAGTTTTCTGAAAAACATCACGGGGTGGTGCGCATTGTATGGGTGTGTGTTACATTACATTCACTAGTAGGAGTGAGATAAACATCACGGGGTGGTGTGAATCGGAGGGTCTCAATTCGGATAGGCATTGAGTGGCAATGTAGGATGGAGAAAAGCACCGCGGGGTCGTCAGCATGGGTAGGTCAGGGAACATGAAGTGGCAATGTAGGATAGTTTTCTGAAAAACATCACGGGGTGGTGCGCATTGTATGGGTGTGTGTTACATTACATTCACTAGGAGGAGTGAGAAAAACATCACGGGGTGGTGTGAATCGGAGGGTCTCAATTAGGACAGGCAGTGAATTGCAATGTAGAATGGAGAAGAGCACCGCGGGGTGGTCAGCATGGGGAGGTCAGGGAACATGCATTGGCAATGTAGGATAGGTTTCTGAAAAACAGCGCGGGGTGGTGCGCATTGTATGGGTGTGTGTTACATTACATTCACTAGTAGGAGTGAGAAAAACATCACGGGGTGGTGTGAATCAGGGGTCTGAATTAGGATCGGCAGTGAGTGTTAATGTAGGATAGAGAAAAGCACCACGGTGTGGTCAGCATGGGGAGGTCAGGGAACATGCAGTGGCAATATAGGATAGGTTTCTGAAAATCATCGCGGGGTGGTGCGCATTGTATGGGTGTGTGTTACATTACATTCACTAGTAGGAGTGAGAAAAACATCACGGGGTGGGGCGCACTGTATGGGTGTGTGTTACATTACATTCACTAGTAGGAGTGAGAAAAACATCACGGGGTGGTGTGAATCGGAGGGTCTGAATTAGGATAAGCATGAGTAGCAATGTAGGATGGAGAAAAACACCGCGGGGTGGTCAGCATGGGGAGGTCAGGGAACATGCAGTGGCAATGTAGGATAGGTTTCTGAAAAACATCGATGTGTGGTGCGCATTGTATGGGTGTGTGTTACATTACATTCACTAGTAGGACTGAGAAAAACATCACGGGGTGGTGCGCATTGTATGGGTGTGTGTTACATTACATTCACTTGTAGGAGTGAGAAAAACATCACGGGGTGGTGTGAATCGGAGGGTCTGAATTAGGTTAGGCAGTGAGTGACAATGTAGGATGGAGAAAAGCACCGCGGGGTGGTCAGCATGGGGAGGTCAGGGAACATGCAGTGGCAATGTAGGATAGGTTTCTGAAAAACATCGCGATGTGGTGCGCATTGTGTGGGTGTGTGTTACATTACATTCACTAGTAGGAGTGAGAAAAACATCACGGGGTAGTGCGCATTGTATGGGTATGTGTTACATTACATTCATTAGTAGGAGTGAGAAAAACATCACGGGTTTGGGCGCATTGTATGGGTGTGTGTTACATTACATTCACTTGTAGGTGTGAGAAAAACATCACGGGGTGGTGTGAATCAGAGGGTCTGAATTAGGATAGGCAGTGATGGCAATGTAGGATGGGGCAAAGCACCGCGGGGTGGTCAGCATGGGGAGGTCAGGGAACATGCAGTGGCAATGTAGGATAGGTTTCTGAAAAATATCGCGGGGTGGTGCGCATTGAATGGGTGTGTGATACATTACATTCACTAGTAGGAGTGAGAAAAACATCACGGGGTGGTGTGAATCGGAGGGTCTGAATTAGGATAGGCATTGAGTGGCAATGTAGGATGGAGAAAAGCACCGCGGGATGGTCAGCATGGGGAGGTCAGGGAACATGCAGTGGCAATGTAGGATAGTTTTCTGAAAAACATCACGGGGTGGTGCGCATTGTATGGGTGTGTGTTACATTACATTCACTAGTAGGAGTGAGAAAAACATCACAGGGTGGTGTGAATCGGATTGTCTGAATTAGGATAGGCAGTGAGTGGCAATGTAGGATGGAGAAAAGCACCGCGGGGTGGTCAGCATGGGGAGGTCAGGGAAGATGCAGTGGCAATGTAGGATAGGTTTCTGAAGAACATCACGGCGTGGTGCGCATTGTATGGGTGTGTGTTACATTACATTCACTAGTAGGAGTGAGAAAAACATCACGGGGTGGTGTGAATCGGAGGGTCTGAATTAGGATCGGCAGTGAGTGGCAATGTAGGATGGAGAAAAGCACCGCGGGGTGGTCAGCATGGGGAGGTCAGGGAACATGCATTGGCAATGTAGGATAGGTTTCTGAAAAACATCACGGGGTGGCGCGCATTGTATGGCTGTGTGTTACATTACATTGACTAGTAGGAGTGAGAAAAACATCGCGGGGTTGTGCGCATTTTATGGGTGTGTGTTACATTACATTCACTAGTAGGAGTGAGAAAAACATCACGGTGTGGTTCGCATTGTATGGGTGTGTGTAACATGACATTCACTAGTAGGAGTGAGAAAATCATCAGGGGTGGTGCGCATTGTATGGGTGTGTGTTACATTACATTCACTAGTAGGAGTGAGTAAAACATCACGGGGTGGTGCGCATTGTATGGGTGTGTGTTACATTACATTCACTAGTAGGAGTGAGAAAAACATCACGGTGTGGGGCGCATTGTATGGGTGTGTGTTACATTACATTCACTAGTAGGAGTGAGAAAAACATCATGGGGTGGTGTGAATCGGAGGGTCTGAATTAGGATAGGCAGTGAGTGGCAATGTAGGATGGAGAAAAGCACCACGGGGTCGTCAGCATGGGGAGGTCAGGGAACATGAAGTGGCAATGTAGGATAGTTTTCTGAAAAACATCACGGGGTGGTGCGCATTGTATGGGTGTGTGTTACATTACATTCACTAGTAGGAGTGAGATAAACATCATGGGGTGGTGTGAATCGGAGGGTCTCAATTAGGATAGGCATTGAGTGGCAATGTAGGATGGAGAAAAGCACCGCGGGGTCGTCAGCATTGGGAGGTCAGGGAACATGAAGTGGCAATGTAGGATAGTTTTCTGAAAAACATCACGGGGTGGTGCGCATTGTATGGGTGTGTGTTACATTACATTCACTAGGAGGAGTGAGAAAACCATCACGGGGTGGTGTGAATCGGAGGGTCTGAATTAGGATAGGCAGTGAATGGCAATGTAGAATGGAGAAAAGCACCGCGGGGTGGTCAGCATGGGGAGGTCAGGGAACATGCAGTGGCAATGTAGGATAGGTTTCTGAAAAACAGCGCGGGGTGGTGCGCATTGTATGGGTGTGTGTTACATTACATTCACTAGTAGGAGTGAGAAAAACATCACGGGGTGGTGTGAATCGGAGGGTCTGAATTAGGATAGGCAGTGAGTGGCAATGTAGGATGGAGAAAAGCACCGCGGGGTGGTCAGCATGGGGAGGTCACGGAACATGCAGTGGCAATATAGGATAGGTTTCTGAAAAACATAGCGTGGTGGTGCGCATTGTATAGGTGTGTGTTACATTACATTCACTAGTAGGAGTGAGAAAAACATCACGGGGTGGTGTGAATCCGAGGGTATGAATTAGGATAGGCAGTGGGTGGCAATGTAGGATGGAGAAAAGCACCGCGGGGTGGTCATTATGGGGAAGTCCAGGAACATGCATTTGCAATGTAGGATAGTTTTCTGAAAAACATCACGGGGTGTTGCGCATTGTATGGGTGTGTGTTACATTACATTCACTAGTAGGAGTGAGAAAAACATCACGGTGTGGTGTGAATCGGAGGGTCTGAATTAGGATAGGCAGTGAGTAGCAATGTAGTATAGAGAAAAGCACCGCGGGGTGGTCAGCATGGGGAAGTCAGGGAACATGCTGTGGCAATGTAGGATAGTTTTCTGAAAATCATCACGGGGTGGTGCGCATTGTATGGGTGTGTGTTACATTACATTCACTAGTAGGAGTGAGAAAAACATCACGGGGTGGTGTGAATCGGATTGTCTGAATTAGGATAGGCAGTGAGTGGCAATGTAGGATGGAGAAAAGCACCGCGGGGTGGTCAGCATGGGGAGGTCAGGGAACATGCAGTGGCAATGTAGGATACGTTTCTGAAAAACATCGAGGGGTGGTGCGCATTGTATGGGTGTGTGTTACATTACATTCACTAGTAGGAGTGAGAAAATCATCACGGGGTGGCTCGCATTGTATGGGTGTGTGTTACATTACATTCACTAGTAGGAGTGAGAAAAACATCACGGGGTGGTGTGAATCGGAGGGTCTGAATTAGGATAGGCAGTGAGTGGCAATTTAGGATGGAGAAAAACACCGCCGGGTGGTCAGCATGGGGAGGTCAGGGAACATGCAATGGCAATGTAGGATAGGTTTCTGAAAAACATCGCCGGGTGGTGCGCATTTTATGGGTGTGTGTTACATTACATTCACTAGTAGGAGTGAGAAAAACATCACGGGGTGGTGTGAATCGGAGGGTCTGAATTAGGATAGGCAGTGAGTGGCAATGTATGATGGAGAAAAGCACCGCGGGGTGGTCAGCATGGCGAGGTGAGGGAACATGCAGTGGCAATGTAGGATAGGATTCTGAAAAACATCGCGGGGTGGTGCGCATTGTATGGGTGTGTGTTACATTACATTCACTTGTAGGAGTGAGAAAAATATCACGGGGTGGTGTGAATCGGAGCATCTGAATTAGGATAGGCAGTGAGTGGCAATGTAGGATGGAGAAAAGTACCGCAGCGTGGTCAGCATGGGGAGTTCAGGGAACATGCAGTGGCAATGTGGGATAGGTTTCTGAAAAACATCGCGGGGTGGTGCGCATTGTATGGGTGAGTGTTACATTACATTCACTAGTAGGAGTGAGAAAAACATCGTGGGGTGGTGTGCATTGTTTGGGTTGTGTTTCATTACATTCACTAGTAGGAGTGAGAAAAACATCACGGGGTGATGTGAATCGGACTGTCTGAATTAGTATAGGCAGTGAGTGGCAATGTAGGATGGAGAAAAGCACCGCGGGGTGGTCAGCATGGGGAGGTCAGGGAACATGAAGTGGCAATGTAGGATAGTTTTCTGAAAAACATCGCGGGGTGGTGCGCATTTTATGGGTGTGTGTTACATTACATTCACTAGTAGGAGTGAGAAAAACATCACGGGGTGCTTCGCATTGTATGGGTGTGTGTTACATTACATTCACTAGTAGGAGTGAGAAAAACATCACGGGGTGGTGTGAATCAGAGAGTCTGAATTAGGATAGGCAGTGAGTGGCAATTTTGGATGGAGAAAAGCACCGCGGTGTGGTCAGCATGGGGAGGTCAGGTAACATGCAGTGGCAATGTAGGATAGGTTTCTCAAAAACATCGCGGGGTGGTGCGCATTGTATGGGTGTGTGTTACATTACATTCACTAGTAGGACTGAGAAAAACATCACGGGGTGGTGCGCATTGTATGGGTGTGTGTTACATTACATTCACTTGTAGGAGTGAGAAAAACATCACGGGGTGGTGTGAATCGGAGGGTCTGAATTAGGTTAGGCAGTGAGTGGCAATGTAGGATGGAGAAAAGCACCGCGGGGTGGTCAGCATGGGGAGGTCAGGGAACATGCAGTGGCAATGTAGGATAGGTTTCTGAAAAACATCGCGGGGTGGTGCGCATTGTGTGGGTGTGTGTTACATTACATTCACTAGTAGGAGTGAGAAAAACATCACGGGGTAGTGCGCATTGTATGGGTATGTGTTACATTACATTCATTAGTAGGAGTGAGAAAAACATCACGGGTTTGGGCGCATTGTATGGGTGTGTGTTACATTACATTCACTTGTAGGTGTGAGAAAAACATCACGGGGTGGTGTGAATCAGAGGGTCTGAATTAGGATAGGCAGTGATGGCAATGTAGGATGGGGCAAAGCACCGCGGGGTGGTCAGCATGGGGAGGTCAGGGAACATGCAGTGGCAATGTAGGATAGGTTTCTGAAAAATATCGCGGGGTGGTGCGCATTGAATGGGTGTGTGATACATTACATTCACTAGTAGGAGTGAGAAAAACATCACGGGGTGGTGTGAATCGGAGGGTCTGAATTAGGATAGGCATTGAGTGGCAATGGAGGATGGAGAAAAGCACCGCGAGATGGTCAGCATGGGGAGGTCAGGGAACATGCAGTGGCAATGTAGGATAGTTTTCTGAAAAACATCACGCGGTGGTGCGCATTGTATGGGTGTGTGTTACATTACATTCACTAGTAGGAGTGAGAAAAACATCACAGGGTGGTGTGAATCGGATTGTCTGAATTAGGATAGGCAGTGAGTGGCAATGGAGGATGGAGAAAAGCACCGGGGGGTGGTCAGCATGGGGAGGTCAGGGAAGATGCAGTGGCAATGTAGGATAGGTTTCTGAAGAACATCACGGCGTGGTGCGCATTGTATGGGTGTGTGTTACATTACATTCACTAGTAGGAGTGAGAAAAACATCACGGGGTGGTGTGAATCGGAGGGTCTGAATTAGGATCGGCAGTGAGTGGCAATGTAGGATGGAGAAAAGCACCGCGGGGTGGTCAGCATGGGGAGGTCAGGGAACATGCAGTGGCAATGTAGGATAGGTTTCTGAAAAACATCACGGGGTGGTGCGCATTGTATGGGTGTGTGTTACATTACATTGACTAGTAGGAGTGAGAAAAACATCGCGGGGTTGTGCGCATTTTATGGGTGTGTGTTACATTACATTCACTAGTAGGAGTGAGAAAAACATCACGGTGTGGTTCGCATTTTATGGGTGTGTGTAACATGACATTCACTAGTAGGAGTGAGAAAAACATCAGGGGTGGTGCGCATTGTATGGGTGTGTGTTACATTACATTCACTAGTAAGAGTGAGTAAAACATCAAGGGGTGGTGCGCATTGTATGGGTGTGTGTTACATTACATTCACTAGTAGGAGTGAGAAAAACATCACGGGGTGGGGCGCATTGTATGGGTGTGTGTTACATTACATTCACTAGTAGGAGTGAGAAAAACATCATGGGGTGGTGTGAATCGGAGGGTCTGAATTAGGATAGGCAGTGAGTGGCAATGTAGGATGGAGAAAAGCACCGCGGGGTCGTCAGCATGGGGAGGTCAGGGAACATGAAGTGGCAATGTAGGATAGTTTTCTGAAAAACATCACGGGGTGGTGCGCATTGTATGGGTGTGTGTTACATTACATTCACTAGTAGGAGTAAGATAAACATCACGGGGTGGTGTGAATCGGAGGGTCTCAATTAGGATAGGCATTGAGTGGCAATGTAGGATGGAGAAAAGCACCGCGGGGTCGTCAGCATGGGGAGGTCAGGGAACATGAAGTGGCAATGTAGGATAGTTTTCTGAAAAACATCACGGGGTGGTGCGCATTGTATGGGTGTGTGTTACATTACATTCACTAGGAGGAGTGAGAAAAACATCACGGGGTGGTGTGAATCGGAGGGTCTGAATTAGGATAGGCAGTGAATGGCAATGTAGAATGGAGAAAAGCACCGCGGGGTGGTCAGCATGGGGAGGTCAGGGAACATGCAGTGGCAATGTAGGATAGGTTTCTGAAAAACAGCGCGGGGTGGTGCGCATTGTATGGGTGTGTGTTACATTACATTCACTAGTAGGAGTGAGAAAAACATCACGGGGTGGTGTGAATCGGAGGGTCTGAATTAGGATAGGCAGTGAGTGGCAATGTAGGATGGAGAAAAGCACCGCGGGGTGGTCAGCATGGGGAGGTCAGGGAACATGCAGTGGCAATATAGGATAGGTTTCTGAAAAACATCGCGTGGTGGTGCGCATTGTATAGGTGTGTGTTACATTACATTCACTAGTAGGAGTGAGAAAAACATCACGGGGTGGTGTGAATCCGAGGGTATGAATTAGGATAGGCAGTGAGTGGCAATGTAGGATGGAGAAAAGCACCGCGGTGTGGTCATTATGGGGAAGTCCAGGAACATGCATTGGCAATGTAGGATAGTTTTCTGAAAAACATCACGGGGTGGTGCGCATTGTATGGGTGTGTGTTACATTACATTCACTAGTAGGAGTGAGAAAAACATCACGGGGTGGTGTGAATCGGATTGTCTGAATTAGGATAGGCAGTGAGTGGCAATGTAGGATGGAGAAAAGCACCGCGGGGTGGTCAGCATGGGGAGGTCAGGGAACATGCATTGGCAATGTAGGATAGGTTTCTGAAAAACATCACGGGGTGGTGCGCATTGTATGGGTGTGTGTTACATTACATTGACTAGTAGGAGTGAGAAAAACATCGCGGGGTTGTGCGCATTTTATGGGTGTGTGTTACATTACATTCACTAGTAGGAGTGAGAAAAACATCACGGGGTGGTTCGCATTGTATGGGTGTGTGACATGACATTCACTAGTAGGAGTCAGAAAAACATCACGGGGTGGTGTGAATCGGCGGTCTGAATTAGGATAGGCACTGAGTGGCAATGTAGGATGGAGAAAAGCACCGCGGGGTGGTCAGCATGGGGAGGTCAGGGAACATGAAGTGGCAATGTAGGATAGTTTTCTGAAAAACATCACGGGGTGGTGCGCATTGTATGGGTGTGTGTTACATTACATTCACTAGTAGGAGTGAGATAAACATCACGGGGTGGTGTGAATCGGAGGGTCTCAATTAGGATAGGCATTGAGTGGCAATATAAGATGGAGAAAAGCACCGCGGGGTCGTCAGCATGGGGAGGTCAGGGAACATGAAGTGGCAATGTAGGATAGTTTTCTGAAAAACATCACGGGGTGGTGCGCATTGTATGGGTGTGTTTTACATTACATTCACTAGTAGGAGTGAGAAAAACATCACGTGGTGGTGTGAATCGGGGGTCTGAATTAGGATCGACAGTGAGTGGTAATGTAGGATAGAGAAAAGCACCACGGTGTGGTCAGCATGGGGAGGTCAGGGAACATGCAGTGGCAATATAGGATAGGTTTCTGAAAATCATCGCGGGGTGGTGCGCATTGTATGGGTGTGTGTTACATTACATTCACTAGTAGGAGTGAGAAAAACATCACGGGGTGGGGCGCACTGTATGGGTGTGTGTTACATTACATTCACTAGTAGGAGTGAGAAAAACATCACGGGGTGGTGTGAATCGGAGGGTCTGAATTAGGATAAGCATGAGTAGCAATGTAGGATGGAGAAAAACACCGCGGGGTGGTCAGCATGGGGAGGTCAGGGAACATGCAGTGGCAATGTAGGATAGGTTTCTGAAAAACATCGATGTGTGGTGCGCATTGTATGGGTGTGTGTTACATTACATTCACTAGTAGGACTGAGAAAAACATCACGGGGTGGTGCGCATTGTATGGGTGTGTGTTACATTACATTCACTTGTAGGTGTGAGAAAAACATCACGGGGTGGTGTGAATCAGAGGGTCTGAATTAGGATAGGCAGTGATGGCAATGTAGGATGGGGCAAAGCACCGCGGGGTGGTCAGCATGGGGAGGTCAGGGAACATGCAGTGGCAATGTAGGATAGGTTTCTGAAAAATATCGCGGGGTGGTGCGCATTGAATGGGTGTGTGATACATTACATTCACTAGTAGGAGTGAGAAAAACATCACGTTGTGGTGTGAATCGGAGGGTCTGAATTAGGATAGGCATTGAGTGGCAATGTAGGATGGAGAAAAGCACCGCGGGATGGTCAGCATGGGGAGGTCAGGGAACATGCAGTGGCAATGTAGGATAGTTTTCTGAAAAACATCACGGGGTGGTGCGCATTGTATGGGTTTGTGTTACATTACATTCACTAGTAGGAGTGAGAAAAACATCACAGGGTGGTGTGAATCGGATTGTCTGAATTAGGATAGGCAGTGAGTGGCAATGTAGGATGGAGAAAAGCACCGCGGGGAGGTTAGCATGGGGAGGTCAGGGAAGATGCAGTGGCAATGTAGGATAGGTTTCTGAAGAACATCACGGCGTGGTGCGCATTGTATGGGTGTGTGTTACATTACATTCACTAGTAGGAGTGAGAAAAACATCACGGGGTGGTGTGAATCGGAGGGTCTGAATTAGGATCGGCAGTGAGTGGCAATGTAGGATGGAGAAAAGCACCGCGGGGTGGTCAGCATGGGGAGGTCAGGGAACATGCATTGGCAATGTAGGATAGGTTTCTGAAAAACATCACGGGGTGGTGCGCATTGTATGGGTGTGTGTTACATTACATAGACTAGTAGGAGTGAGAAAAACATCGCGGGGTTGTGCGCATTTTATGGGTGTGTGTTACATTACATTCACTAGTAGGAGTGAGAAAAACATCACGGTGTGGTTCGCATTGTATGGGTGTGTGTAACATGACATTCACTAGTAGGAGTGAGAAAAACATCAGGGGTGGTGCGCATTGTATGGGTGTGTGTTACATTACATTCACTAGTAGGAGTGAGTAAAATATCATGGGGTGGTGCGCATTGTATGGGTGTGTGTTACATTACATTCACTAGTAGGAGTGAGAAAAACATCACGGGGTGGGGCGCATTGTATGGGTGTGTGTTACATTACATTCACTAGTAGGAGTGAGATAAACATCACGGGGTGGTGTGAATCGGATGGTCTCAATTAGGATAGGCATTGAGTGGCAATGTAGGATGGAGAAAAGGACCGCGGGGTCGTCAGCATGGGGAGGTCAATGAACATGAAGTGGCAATGTAGGATAGTTTTCTGAAAAACATCACGGGGTGGTGCGCATTGTATGGGTGTGTGTTACATTACATTCACTAGGAGGAGTGAGAAAAACATCACGGGGAGGTGTGAATGGAGGGTCTGAATTAGGATAGGCAGTGAATGGCAATGTAGAATGGAGAAAAGCACCGCGGGGTGGTCAGCATGGGGAGGTCAGGGAACATGCAGTGGCAATGTAGGATAGGTTTCTGAAAAACAGCGCTGGGTGGTGCGCATTGTATGGGTGTGTGTTACATTACATTCACTAGTAGGAGTGAGAAAAACATCACGGGGTGGTGTGAATCGGAGGGTCTGAATTAGGATAGGCAGTGAGTGGCAATGTAGGATGGAGAAAAGCACCGCGGGGTGGTCAGCATGGGGAGGTCAGGGAACATGCAGTGGCAATATAGGATAGGTTTCTGAAAAACATCGCGTGGTGGTGCGCATTGTATAGGTGTGTGTTACATTACATTCACTAGTAGGAGTGAGAAAAACATCACGGGGTGGTGTGAATCCGAGGGTATGAATTAGGATAGGCAGTGAGTGGCAATGTAGGATGGAGAAAAGCACCGCGGGGTGGTCATTATGGGGAAGTCCAGGAACATGCATTGGCAATGTAGGATAGTTTTCTGAAAAACATCACGCGGTGGTGCGCATTGTATGGGTGTGTGTTACATTACATTCACTAGTAGGAGTGAGAAAAACATCACGGTGTGGTGTGAATCGGAGGGTCTGAATTAGGATAGGCAGTGAGTAGCAATGTAGTATAGAGAAAAGCACCGCGGGGTTGTCAGCATGGGGAAGTCAGGGAACATGCTGTGGCAATGTAGGATAGTTTTCTGAAAATCATCACGGGGTGGTGCGCATTGTATGGGTGTGTGTTACATTACATTCACTAGTAGGAGTGAGAAAAACATCACGGGGTGGTGTGAATCGGATTGTCTGAATTAGGATAGGCAGTGAGTGGCAATGTAGGATGGAGAAAAGCACCGCGGGGTGGTCAGCATGGGGAGGTCAGGGAACATGCAGTGGCAATGTAGGATACGTTTCTGAAAAACATCGAGGGGTGGTGCGCATTGTATGGGTGTGTGTTACATTACATTCACTAGTAGGAGTGAGAAAATCATCACGGGGTGGCTCGCATTGTATGGGTGTGTGTTACATTACATTCACTAGTAGGAGTGAGAAAAACATCACGGGGTGGTGTGAATCGGAGGGTCTGAATTAGGATCGGCAGTGAGTGGCAATGTAGGATGGAGAAAAGCACCGCGGGGTGGTCAGCATGGGGAGGTCAGGGAACATGCATTGGCAATGTAGGATAGGTTTCTGAAAAACATCACGGGGTGGTGCGCATTGTATGGGTGTGTGTTACATTACATTGACTAGTAGGAGTGAGAAAAACATCGCGGGGTTGTGCGCATTTTATGGGTGTGTGTTACATTACATTCACTAGTAGGAGTGAGAAAAACATCACGGTGTGGTTCGCATTGTATGGGTGTGTGTAACATGACATTCACTAGTAGGAGTGAGAAAAACATCAGGGGTGGTGCGCATTGTATGGGTGTGTGTTACATTACATTCACTAGTAGGAGTGAGTAAAACATCATGGGGTGGTGCGCATTGTATGGGTGTGTGTTACATTACATTCACTAGTAGGAGTGAGAAAAACATCACGGGGTGGGGCGCATTGTATGGGTGTGTGTTACATTACATTCACTAGTAGGAGTGAGAAAAACATCATGGAGTGGTGTGAATCGGAGGGTCTGAATTAGGATAGGCAGTGAGTGGCAATGTAGGATGGAGAAAAGCACCGCGGGGTCGTCAGCATGGGGAGGTCAGGGAACATGAAGTGGCAATGTAGGATAGTTTTCTGAAAAACATCACGGGGTGGTGCGCATTGTATGGGTGTGTGTTACATTACATTCACTAGTAGGAGTGAGATAAACATCACGGGGTGGTGTGAATCGGATGGTCTCAATTAGGATAGGCATTGAGTGGCAATGTAGGATGGAGAAAAGCACCGCGGGGTCGTCAGCATGGGGAGGTCAATGAACATGAAGTGGCAATGTAGGATAGTTTTCTGAAAAACATCACGGGGTGGTGCGCATTGTATGGGTGTGTGTTACATTACATTCACTAGGAGGAGTGAGAAAAACATCACGGGGAGGTGTGAATCGGAGGGTCTGAATTAGGATAGGCAGTGAATGGCAATGTAGAATGGAGAAAAGCACCGCGGGGTGGTCAGCATGGGGAGGTCAGGGAACATGCAGTGGCAATGTAGGATAGGTTTCTGAAAAACAGCGCTGGGTGGTGCGCATTGTATGGGTGTGTGTTACATTACATTCACTAGTAGGAGTGAGAAAAACATCACGGGGTGGTGTGAATCGGAGGGTCTGAATTAGGATAGGCAGTGAGTGGCAATGTAGGATGGAGAAAAGCACCGCGGGGTGGTCAGCATGGGGAGGTCAGGGAACATGCAGTGGCAATATAGGATAGGTTTCTGAAAAACATCGCGTGGTGGTGCGCATTGTATAGGTGTGTGTTACATTACATTCACTAGTAGGAGTGAGAAAAACATCACGGGGTGGTGTGAATCCGAGGGTATGAATTAGGATAGGCAGTGAGTGGCAATGTAGGATGGAGAAAAGCACCGCGGGGTGGTCATTATGGGGAAGTCCAGGAACATGCATTGGCAATGTAGGATAGTTTTCTGAAAAACATCACGCGGTGGTGCGCATTGTATGGGTGTGTGTTACATTACATTCACTAGTAGGAGTGAGAAAAACATCACGGTGTGGTGTGAATCGGAGGGTCTGAATTAGGATAGGCAGTGAGTAGCAATGTAGTATAGAGAAAAGCACCGCGGGGTGGTCAGCATGGGGAAGTCAGGGAACATGCTGTGGCAATGTAGGATAGTTTTCTGAAAATCATCACGGGGTGGTGCGCATTGTATGGGTGTGTGTTACATTACATTCACTAGTAGGAGTGAGAAAAACATCACGGGTTGGTGTGAATCGGATTGTCTGAATTAGGATAGGCAGTGAGTGGCAATGTAGGATGGAGAAAAGCACCGCGGGGTGGTCAGCATGGGGAGGTCAGGGAACATGCAGTGGCAATGTAGGATACGTTTCTGAAAAACATCGAGGGGTGGTGCGCATTGTATGGGTGTGTGTTACATTACATTCACTAGTAGGAGTGAGAAAATCATCACGGGGTGGCTCGCATTGTATGGGTGTGTGTTACATTACATTCACTAGTAGGAGTGAGAAAAACATCACGGGGTGGTGTGAATCGGAGTGTCTGAATTAGGATAGGCAGTGAGTGGCAATTTAGGATGGAGAAAAACACCGCCGGGTGGTCAGCATGGGGAGGTCAGGGAACATGCAATGGCAATGTAGGATAGGTTTCTGAAAAACATCGCCGGGTGGTGCGCATTTTATGGGTGTGTGTTACATTACATTCACTAGTAGGAGTGAGAAAAACATCACGGGGTGGTGTGAATCGGAGGGTCTGAATTAGGATAGGCAGTGAGTGGCAATGTATGATGGAGAAAAGCACCGCGGGGTGGTCAGCATGGCGATGTGAGGGAACATGCAGTGGCAATGTAGGATAGGATTCTGAAAAACATCGCGGGGTGGTGCGCATTGTATGGGTGTGTGTTACATTACATTCACTAGTAGGAGTGAGAAAAATATCACGGGGTGGTGTGAATCGGAGCATCTGAATTAGGATAGGCAGTGAGTGGCAATGTAGGATGGAGAAAAGTACCGCAGCGTGGTCAGCATGGGGAGTTCAGGGAACATGCAGTGGCAATGTGGGATAGGTTTCTGAAAAACTTCGCGGGGTGGTGCCCATTGTATGGGTGAGTGTTACATTACATTCACTAGTAGGAGTGAGAAAAACATCGTGGGGTGGTGTGCATTGTTTGGGTTGTGTTTCATTACATTCACTAGTAGGAGTGAGAAAAACATCACGGGGTGATGTGAATCGGACGGTCTGAATTAGTATAGGCAGTGAGTGGCAATGTAGGATGGAGAAAAGCACCGCGGGGTGGTCAGAATGGGGAGGTCAGCGAACATGCAGTGGCAATGTAGGATAGTTTTCTGAAAAACATCGCGGGGTGGTGCGCATTGTATGGGTGTGTGTTACATTACATTCACTAGTAGGAGTGAGAAAAACATCACGGGGTGCTTCGCATTGTATGGGTGTGTGTTACATTACATTCACTAGTAGGAGTGAGAAAAACATCACGGGGTGGTGTGAATCGGAGCATCTGAATTAGGATAGGCAGTGAGTGGCAATTTTGGATGGAGAAAAGCACCGCGGTGTGGTCAGCATGGGGAGGTCAGGTAACATGCAGTGGCAATGTAGGATAGGTTTCTCAAAAACATCGCGGGGTGGTGCGCATTGTATGGGTGTGTGTTACATTACATTCACTAGTAGGACTGAGAAAAACATCACGGGGTGGTGCGCATTGTATGGGTGTGTGTTACATTACATTCACTTGTAGCAGTGAGAAAAACATCACGGGGTGGTGTGAATCGGAGGGTCTGAATTACGTTAGGCAGTGAGTGGCAATGTAGGATGGAGAAAAGCACCGCGGGGTGGTCAGCATGGGGAGGTCAGGGAACATGCAGTGGCAATGTAGGATAGGTTTCTGAAAAACATCGCGGGGTGGTGCGCATTGTGTGGGTGTGTGTTACATTACATTCACTAGTAGGAGTGAGAAAAACATCACGGGGTAGTGTGCATTGTATGGGTATGTGTTACATTACATTCATTAGTAGGAGTGAGAAAAACATCACGGGTTTGGGCGCATTGTATGGGTGTGTGTTACATTACATTCACTTGTAGGTGTGAGAAAAACATCACGGGGTGGTGTGAATCAGAGGGTCTGAATTAGGATTGGCAGTGATGGCAATGTAGGATGGGGCAAAGCACCGCGGGGTGGTCAGCATGGGGAGGTCAGGGAACATGCAGTGGCAATGCAGGATAGGTTTCTGAAAAATATCGCGGGGTGGTGCGCATTGAATGGGTGTGTGATACATTACATTCACTAGTAGGAGTGAGAAAAACATCACGGGGTGGTGTGAATCGGAGGGTCTGAATTAGGATAGGCATTGAG
Source organism: Cavia porcellus (assembly GCF_034190915.1). NCBI lineage: Eukaryota > Metazoa > Chordata > Mammalia > Rodentia > Caviidae > Cavia > Cavia porcellus. The sequence goes on along the minus strand of NW_026947595.1, from coordinate 700,270 downwards.
TGGCAATGTAGGATGGAGAAAAGCACCGCGGGATGGTCAGCATGGGGAGGTCAGGGAACATGCAGTGGCAATGTAGGATAGTTTTCTGAAAAACATCACGGGGTGGTGCGCATTGTATGGGTGTGTGTTACATTACATTCACTAGTAGGAGTGAGAAAAACATCACAGGGTGGTGTGAATCGGATTGTCTGAATTAGGATAGGCAGTGAGTGGCAATGTAGGATGGAGAAAAGCACCGCGGGGTGGTCAGCATGGGGAGGTCAGGGAAGATGCAGTGGCAATGTAGGATAGGTTTCTGAAGAACATCACGGCGTGGTGCGCATTGTATGGGTGTGTGTTACATTACATTCACTAGTAGGAGTGAGAAAAACATCACGGGGTGGTGTGAATCGGAGGGTCTGAATTAGGATCGGCAGTGAGTGGCAATGTAGGATGGAGAAAAGCACCGCGGGGTGGTCAGCATGGGGAGGTCAGGGAACATGCATTGGCAATGTAGGATAGGTTTCTGAAAAACATCACGGGGTGGTGCGCATTGTATGGGTGTGTGTTACATTACATAGACTAGTAGGAGTGAGAAAAACATCGCGGGGTTGTGCGCATTTTATGGGTGTGTGTTACATTACATTCACTAGTAGGAGTGAGAAAAACATCACGGTGTGGTTCGCATTGTATGGGTGTGTGTAACATGACATTCACTAGTAGGAGTGAGAAAAACATCAGGGGTGGTGCGCATTGTATGGGTGTGTGTTACATTACATTCACTAGTAGGAGTGAGTAAAATATCATGGGGTGGTGCGCATTGTATGGGTGTGTGTTACATTACATTCACTAGTAGGAGTGAGAAAAACATCACGGGGTGGGGCGCATTGTATGGGTGTGTGTTACATTACATTCACTAGTAGGAGTGAGATAAACATCACGGGGTGGTGTGAATCGGATGGTCTCAATTAGGATAGGCATTGAGTGGCAATGTAGGATGGAGAAAAGCACCGCGGGGTCGTCAGCATGGGGAGGTCAATGAACATGAAGTGGCAATGTAGGATAGTTTTCTGAAAAACATCACGGGGTGGTGCGCATTGTATGGGTGTGTGTTACATTACATTCACTAGTAGGAGTGAGAAAAACATCACGGGGTGGGGCGCATTGTATGGGTGTGTGTTACATTACATTCACTAGTAGGAGTGAGAAAAACATCATGGGGTGGTTTGAATCGGAGGGTCTGAATTAGGATAGGCAGTGAGTGGCAATGTAGGATGGAGAAAAGCACCGCGGGGTCGTCAGCATGGGGAGGTCAGGGAACATGAAGTGGCAATGTAGGATAGTTTTCTGAAAAACATCACGGGGTGGTGCGCATTGTATGGGTGTGTGTTACATTACATTCACTAGTAGGAGTGAGATAAACATCACGGGGTGGTGTGAATCGGAGGGTCTCAATTAGGATAGGCATTGAGTGGCAATGTAGGATGGAGAAAAGCACCGCGGTGTCGTCAGCATGGGGAGGTCAGGGAACATGAAGTGGCAATGTAGGATAGTTTTCTGAAAAACATCACGGGGTGGTGCGCATTGTATGGGTGTGTGTTACATTACATTCACTAGGAGGAGTGAGAAAAACATCACGGGGTGGTGTGAATCGGAGGGTCTGAATTAGGATAGGCAGTGAATGGCAATGTAGAATGGAGAAAAGCACCGCGGGGTGGTCAGCATAGGGAGGTCAGGGAACATGCAGTGGCAATGTAGGATAGGTTTCTGAAAAACAGCGCGGGGTGGTGCGCATTGTATGGGTGTGTGTTACATTACATTCACTAGTAGGAGTGAGAAAAACATCACGGGGTGGTGTGAATCGGAGGGTCTGAATTAGGATAGGCAGTGAGTGGCAATGTAGGATGGAGAAAAGCACCGCGGGGTGGTCAGCATGGGGAGGTCAGGGAACATGCAGTGGCAATATAGGATAGGTTTCTGAAAAACATCGCGTGGTGGTGCGCATTGTATAGGTGTGTGTTAAATTACATTCACTAGTAGGAGTGAGAAAAACATCACGGGGTGGTGTGAATCCGAGGGTATGAATTAGGATAGGCAGTGAGTGGCAATGTAGGATGGAGAAAAGCACCGCGGGGTGGTCATTATGGGGAAGTCCAGGAACATGCATTGGCAATGTAGGATAGTTTTCTGAAAAACATCACGGGGTGGTGCGCATTGTATGGGTGTGTGTTACATTACATTCACTAGTAGGAGTGAGAAAAACATCACGGTGTGGTGTGAATCGGAGGGTCTGAATGAGGATAGGCAGTGAGTAGCAATGTAGTATAGAGAAAAGCACCGCGGGGTGGTCAGCATGGGGAAGTCAGGGAACATGCTGTGGCAATGTAGGATAGTTTTCTGAAAATCATCTCGGGGTGGTGCGCATTGTATGGGTGTGTGTTACATTACATTCACTAGTAGGAGTGAGAAAAACATCACGGGGTGGTGTGAATCGGATTGTCTGAATTAGGATAGGCAGTGAGTGGCAATGTAGGATGGAGAAAAGCACCGCGGGGTGGTCAGCATGGGGAGGTCAGGGAACATGCAGTGGCAATGTAGGATACGTTTCTGAAAAACATCGAGGGGTGGTGCGCATTGTATGGGTGTGTGTTACATTACATTCACTAGTAGGAGTGAGAAAATCATCACGGGGTGGCTCGCATTGTATGGGTGTGTGTTACATTACATTCACTAGTAGGAGTGAGAAAAACATCACGGGGTGGTGTGAATCAGAGGGTCTGAATTAGGATAGGCAGTGAGTGGCAATTTAGGTTGGAGAAAAACACCGCCGGGTGGTCAGCATGGGGAGGTCAGGGAACATGCAATGGCAATGTAGGATAGGTTTCTGAAAAACATCGCCGGGTGGTGCGCATTTTATGGGTGTGTGTTACATTACATTCACTAGTAGGAGTGAGAAAAACATCACGGGGTGGTGTGAATCGGAGGGTCTGAATTAGGATAGGCAGAGAGTGGCAATGTATGATGGAGAAAAGCACAGCGGGGTGGTCAGCATGGCGAGGTGAGGGAACATGCAGTGGCAATGTAGGATAGGATTCTGAAAAACATCGCGGGGTGGTGCGCATTGTATGGGTGTGTGTTACATTACATTCACTAGTAGGAGTGAGAAAAATATCACGGGGTGGTGTGAATCGGAGCATCTGAATTAGGATCGGCAGTGAGTGGCAATGTAGGATGGAGAAAAGTACCGCAGCGTGGTCAGCATGGGGAGTTCAGGGAACATGCAGTGGCAATGTGGGATAGGTTTCTGAAAAACATCGCGGGGTGGTGCGCATTGTATGGGTGAGTGTTACATTACATTCACTAGTAGGAGTGAGAAAAACATCGTGGGGTGGTGTGCATTGCTTGGGTTGTGTTTCATTACATTCACTAGTAGGAGTGAGAAAAACATCACGGGGTGATGTGAATCGGACGGTCTGAATTAGTATAGGCAGTGAGTGGCAATGTAGGATGGAGAAAAGCACCGCGGGGTGGTCAGCATGGGGAGGTCAGGGAACATGCATTGGCAATGTAGGATAGTTTTCTGAAAAACATCGCGGGGTGGTGCGCATTGTATGGGTGTGTGTTACATTACATTCACTAGTAGGAGTGAGAAAAACATCACGGGGTGCTTCGCATTGTATGGGTGTGTGTTACATTACATTCACTAGTAGGAGTGAGAAAAACATCACGGGGTGGTGTGAATCAGAGAGTCTGAATTAGGATAGGCAGTGAGTGGCAATTTTGCATGGAGAAAAGCACCGCGGTGTGGTCAGCATGGGGAGGTCAGGTAACATGCAGTGGCAATGTAGGATAGGTTTCTCAAAAACATCGCGGGGTGGTGCGCATTGTATGGGTGTGTGTTACATTACATTCACTAGTAGGACTTAGAAAAACATCACGGGGTGGTGCGCATTGTATGGGTGTGTGTTACATTACATTCACTTGTAGGAGTGAGAAAAACATCACGGGGTGGTGTGAATCGGAGGGTCTGAATTAGGTTAGGCAGTGAGTGGCAATGTAGGATGGAGAAAAGCACCGCGGGGTGGTCAGCATGGGGAGGTCAGGGAACATGCAGTGGCAATGTAGGATAGGTTTCTGAAAAACATCGCGGGGTGGTGCGCATTGTGTGGGTGTGTGTTACATTACATTCACTAGTAGGAGTGAGAAAAACATCACGGGGTAGTGCGCATTGTATGGGTATGTGTTACATTACATTCATTAGTAGGAGTGAGAAAAACATCACGGGTTTGGGCGCATTGTATGGGTGTGTGTTACATTACATTCACTTGTAGGTGTGAGAAAAACATCACGGGGTGGTGTGAATCGGAGGGTCTGAATTAGGATCGGCAGTGAGTGGCAATGTAGGATGGAGAAAAGCACCGCGGGGTGGTCAGCATGGGGAGGTCAGGGAACATGCATTGGCAATGTAGGATAGGTTTCTGAAAAACATCACGGGGTGGTGCGCATTGTATGGGTGTGTGTTACATTACATAGACTAGTAGGAGTGAGAAAAACATCGCGGGGTTGTGCGCATTTTATGGGTGTGTGTTACATTACATTCACTAGTAGGAGTGAGAAAAACATCACGGTGTGGTTCGCATTGTATGGGTGTGTGTAACATGACATTCACTAGTAGGAGCGAGAAAAACATCAGGGGTGGTGCGCATTGTATGGGTGTGTGTTACATTACATTCACTAGTAGGAGTGAGTAAAATATCATGGGGTGGTGCGCATTGTATGGGTGTGTGTTACATTACATTCACTAGTAGGAGTGAGAAAAACATCACGGGGTGGGGCGCATTGTATGGGTGTGTGTTACATTACATTCACTAGTAGGAGTGAGATAAACATCACGGGGTGGTGTGAATCGGATGGTCTCAATTAGGATAGGCATTGAGTGGCAATGTAGGATGGAGAAAAGCACCGCGGGGTCGTCAGCATGGGGAGGTCAATGAACATGAAGTGGCAATGTAGGATAGTTTTCTGAAAAACATCACGGGGTGGTGCGCATTGTATGGGTGTGTGTTACATTACATTCACTAGTAGGAGTGAGAAAAACATCACGGGGTGGGGCGCATTGTATGGGTGTGTGTTACATTACATTCACTAGTAGGAGTGAGAAAAACATCACGGTGTGGTGTGAATCGGAGGGTCTGAATTAGGATAGGCAGTGAGTAGCAATGTAGTATAGAGAAAAGCACCGCGGGGTGGTCAGCATGGGGAAGTCAGGGAACATGCTGTGGCAATGTAGGATAGTTTTCTGAAAATCATCTCGGGGTGGTGCGCATTGTATGGGTGTGTGTTACATTACATTCACTAGTAGGAGTGAGAAAAACATCACGGGGTGGTGTGAATCGGATTGTCTGAATTAGGATAGGCAGTGAGTGGCAATGTAGGATGGAGAAAAGCACCGCGGGGTGGTCAGCATGGGGAAGTCAGGGAACATGCAGTGGCAATGTAGGATACGTTTCTGAAAAACATCGAGGGGTGGTGCGCATTGTATGGGTGTGTGTTACATTACATTCACTAGTAGGAGTGAGAAAATCATCACGGGGTGGCTCGCATTGTATGGGTGTGTGTTACATTACATTCACTAGTAGGAGTGAGAAAAACATCACGGGGTGGTGTGAATCGGAGGGTCTGAATTAGGATAGGCAGTGAGTGGCAATTTAGGTTGGAGAAAAACACCGCCGGGTGGTCAGCATGGGGAGGTCAGGGAACATGCAATGGCAATGTAGGATAGGTTTCTGAAAAACATCGCCGGGTGGTGCGCATTTTATGGGTGTGTGTTACATTACATTCACTAGTAGGAGTGAGAAAAACATCACGGGGTGGTGTGAATCGGAGGGTCTGAATTAGGATAGGCAGAGAGTGGCAATGTATGATGGAGAAAAGCACAGCGGGGTGGTCAGCATGGCGAGGTGAGGGAACATGCAGTGGCAATGTAGGATAGGATTCTGAAAAACATCGCGGGGTGGTGCGCATTGTATGGGTGTGTGTTACATTACATTCACTAGTAGGAGTGAGAAAAATATCACGGGGTGGTGTGAATCGGAGCATCTGAATTAGGATAGGCAGTGAGTGGCAATGTAGGATGGAGAAAAGTACCGCAGCGTGGTCAGCATGGGGAGTTCAGGGAACATGCAGTGGCAATGTGGGATAGGTTTCTGAAAAACATCGCGGGGTGGTGCGCATTGTATGGGTTAGTGTTACATTACATTCACTAGTAGGAGTGAGAAAAACATCGTGGGGTGGTGTGCATTGTTTGGGTTGTGTTTCATTACATTCACTAGTAGGAGTGAGAAAAACATCACGGGGTGATGTGAATCGGACGGTCTGAATTAGTATAGGCAGTGAGTGGCAATGTAGGATGGAGAAAAGCACCGCGGGGTGGTCAGCATGGGGAGGTCAGGGAACATGCATTGGCAATGTAGGATAGTTTTCTGAAAAACATCGCGGGGTGGTGCGCATTGTATGGGTGTGTGTTACATTACATTCACTAGTAGGAGTGAGAAAAACATCACGGGGTGCTTCGCATTGTATGGGTGTGTGTTACATTACATTCACTAGTAGGAGTGAGAAAAACATCACGGGGTGGTGTGAATCAGAGAGTCTGAATTAGGATAGGCAGTGAGTGGCAATTTTGCATGGAGAAAAGCACCGCGGTGTGGTCAGCATGGGGAGGTCAGGTAACATGCAGTGGCAATGTAGGATAGGTTTCTCAAAAACATCGCGGGGTGGTGCGCATTGTATGGGTGTGTGTTACATTACATTCACTAGTAGGACTTAGAAAAACATCACGGGGTGGTGCGCATTGCATGGGTGTGTGTTACATTACATTCACTTGTAGGAGTGAGAAAAACATCACGGGGTGGTGTGAATCGGAGGGTCTGAATTAGGTTAGGCAGTGAGTGGCAATGTAGGATGGAGAAAAGCACCGCGGGGTGGTCAGCATGGGGAGGTCAGGGAACATGCAGTGGCAATGTAGGATAGGTTTCTGAAAAACATCGCGGGGTGGTGCGCATTGTGTGGGTGTGTGTTACATTACATTCACTAGTAGGAGTGAGAAAAACATCACGGGGTAGTGCGCATTGTATGGGTATGTGTTACATTACATTCATTAGTAGGAGTGAGAAAAACATCACGGGTTTGGGCGCATTGTATGGGTGTGTGTTACATTACATTCACTTGTAGGTGTGAGAAAAACATCACGGGGTGGTGTGAATCAGAGGGTCTGAATTAGGATTGGCAGTGATGGCAATGTAGGATGGGGCAAAGCACCGCGGGGTGGTCAGCATGGGGAGGTCAGGGAACATTCAGTGGCAATGTAGGATAGGTTTCTGAAAAATATCGCGGGGTGGTGCGCATTGAATGGGTGTGTGATACATTACATTCACTAGTAGGAGTGAGAAAAACATCACGGGGTGGTGTGAATCGGAGGGTCTGAATTAGGATAGGCATTGAGTGGCAATGTAGGATGGAGAAAAGCACCGCGGGATGGTCAGCATGGGGAGGTCAGGGAACATGCAGTGGCAATGTAGGATAGTTTTCTGAAAAACATCACGGGGTGGTGCGCATTGTATGGGTGTGTGTTACATTACATTCACTAGTAGGAGTGAGAAAAACATCACGGGGTGGTGTGAATCGGAGGGTCTGAATTAGGATAGGCAGTGAGTGGCAATGTAGGATGGAGAAAAGCACCGCGGGGTGGTCAGCATGGGGAGGTCAGGGAACATGCATTGGCAATGTAGGATAGGTTTCTGAAAAACATCACGGGGTGGTGCGCATTGTATGGGTGTGTGTTACATTACATTGACTAGTAGGAGTGAGAAAAACATCGCGGGGTTGTGCGCATTTTATGGGTGTGTGTTACATTACATTCACTAGTAGGAGTGAGAAAAACATCACGGTGTGGTTCGCATTGTATGGGTGTGTGTAACATGACATTCACTAGTAGGAGTGAGAAAAACATCAGGGGTGGTGCGCATTGTATGGGTGTGTGTTACATTACATTCACTAGTAGGAGTGAGTAAAACATCACGGGGTGGTGCGCATTGTATGGGTGTGTGTTACATTACATTCACTAGTAGGAGTGAGAAAAACATCACGGGGTGGCGCGCATTGTATGGGTGTGTGTTACAATACATTCACTAGTAGGAGTGAGAAAAACATCATGGGGTGGTGTGAATCGGAGGGTCTGAATTAGGATAGGCAGTGAGTGGCAATGTAGGATGGAGAAAAGCACCGCGGGGTCGTCAGCATGGGGAGGTCAGGGAACATGAAGTGGCAATGTAGGATAGTTTTCTGAAAAACATCACGGGGTGGTGCGCATTGTATGGGTGTGTGTTACATTACATTCACTAGTAGGAGTGAGATAAACATCACGGGGTGGTGTGAATCGGATGGTCTCAATTACGATAGGCATTGAGTGGCAATGTAGGATGGAGAAAAGCACCGCGGGGTCGTCAGCATGGGGAGGTCAGGGAACATGAAGTGGCAATGTAGGATAGTTTTCTGAAAAACATCACGGGGTGGTGCGCATTGTATGGGTGTGTGTTACATTACATTCACTAGGAGGAGTGAGAAAAACATCAAGGGGTGGTGTGAATCGGAGGGTCTGAATTAGGTTAGGCAGTGAATGGCAATGTAGAATGGAGAAAAGCACCGCGGGGTGGTCAGCATGGGGAGGTCAGGGAACATGCAGTGGCAATGTAGGATAGGTTTCTGAAAAACAGCGCGGGGTGGTGCGCATTGTATGGGTGTGTGTTACATTACATTCACTAGTAGGAGTGAGAAAAACATCACGGGGTGGTGTGAATCGGAGGGTCTGAATTAGGATAGGCAGTGAGTGGCAATGTAGGATGGAGAAAAGCACCGCGGGGTGGTCAGCATGGGGAGGTCAGGGAACATGCAGTGGCAATATAGGATAGGTTTCTGAAAAACATCGCGTGGTGGTGCGCATTGTATAGGTGTGTGTTACATTACATTCACTAGTAGGAGTGAGAAAAACATCAAGGGGTGGTGTGAATCCGAGGGTATGAATTAGGATAGGCAGTGAGTGGCAATGTAGGATGGAGAAAAGCACCGCGGGGTGGTCATTATAGGGAAGTCCAGGAACAGGCATTGGCAATGTAGGATAGTTTTCTGAAAAACATCACGGGGTGGTGCGCATTGTATGGGTGTGTGTTACATTACATTCACTAGTAGGAGTGAGAAAAACATCACGGTGTGGTGTGAATCGGAGGGTCTGAATTAGGATAGGCAGTGAGTAGCAATGTAGTATAGAGAAAAGCACCGCGGGGTGGTCAGCATGGGGAAGTCAGGGAACATGCTGTGGCAATGTAGGATAGTTTTCTGAAAATCATCTCGGGGTGGTGCGCATTGTATGGGTGTGTGTTACATTACATTCACTAGTAGGAGTGAGAAAAACATCACAGGGTGGTGTGAATCGGATTGTCTGAATTAGGATAGGCAGTGAGTGGCAATGTAGGATGGAGAAAAGCACCGCGGGGTGGTCAGCATGGGGAGGTCAGGGAACATGCAGTGGCAATGTAGGATACGTTTCTGAAAAACATCGAGGGGTGGTGCGCATTGTATGGGTGTGTGTTACATTACATTCACTAGTAGGAGTGAGAAAATCATCACGGGGTGGCTAGCATTGTATGGGTGTGTGTTACATTACATTCACTAGTAGGAGTGAGAAAAACATCACGGGGTGGTGTGAATCGGAGGGTCTGAATTAGGATAGGCAGTGAGTGGCAATTTAGGATGGAGAAAAACACCGCCGAGTGGTCAGCATGGGGAGGTCAGGGAACATGCAATGGCAATGTAGGATAGGTTTCGGAAAAACATCGCCGGGTGGTGCGCATTTTATGGGTGTGTGTTACATTACATTCACTAGTAGGAGTGAGAAAAACATCAAGGGGTGGTGTGAATGGGAGGGTCTGAATTAGGATAGGCTTTGAGTGGCAATGTAGGATGGAGAAAAGCATCGCGGGGTGGTCAGCATGGCGAGGTGAGGGAACATGCAGTGGCAATGTAGGATAGGATTCTGAAAAACATCGCGGGGTGGTGCGCATTGTATGGGTGTGTGTTACATTACATTCACTAGTAGGAGTGAGAAAAATATCACGGGGTGGTGTGAATCGGAGCATCTGAATTAGGATAGGCAGTGAGTGGCAATGTAGGATGGAGAAAAGTACCGCAGCGTGGTCAGCATGGGGAGTTCAGGGAACATGCAGTGGCAATGTGGGATAGGTTTCTGAAAAACATCGCGGGGTGGTGCGCATTGTATGGGTGAGTGTTACATTACATTCACTAGTAGGAGTGAGAAAAACATCGTGGGGTGGTGTGCATTGTTTGGGTTGTGTTTCATTACATTCACTAGTAGGAGTGAGAAAAACATCACGGGGTGATGTGAATCGGACGGTCTGAATTAGTATAGGCAGTGAGTGGCAATGTAGGATGGAGAAAAGCACCGTGGGGTGGTCAGCATGGGGAGGTCAGGGAACATGCAGTGGCAATGTAGGATAGTTTTCTGAAAAACATCGCGGGGTGGTGCGCATTGTATGGGTGTGTGTTACATTACATTCACTAGTAGGAGTGAGAAAAACATCACGGGGTGCTTCGCATTGTATTGGTGTGTGTTACATTACATTCACTAGTAGGAGTGAGAAAAACATCACGGGGTGGTGTGAATCAGAGAGTCTGAATTAGGATAGGCAGTGAGTGGCAATTTTGGATGGAGAAAAGCACCGCGGTGTGGTCAGCATGGGGAGGTCAGGTAACATGCAGTGGCAATGTAGGATAGGTTTCTCAAAAACATCGCGGGGTGGTGAGCATTGTATGGGTGTGTGTTACATTACATTCACTAGTAGTAGTGAGAAAAACATCACGGGGTGGTGCGCATTGTATGGGTGTGTGTTACATTACATTCACTAGTAGGAGTGAGAAAAACATCACGGGGTGGTGTGAATCGGAGGGTCTGAATTAGGATCGGCAGTGAGTGGCAATGTAGGATGGAGAAAAGCACCGCGGGGTGGTCAGCATGGGGAGGTCAGGGAACATGCAGTGGCAATGTAGGATAGGTTTCTGAAAAACATCGCGGGGTGGTGCGCATTGTATGAGTGTGTGTTACATTACATTCACTAGGAGGAGTGAGAAAAACATCACGGGGTGGTGTGAATCGGAGGGTCTGAATTAGGATAGGCAGTGAATGGCAATGTAGGATGGAGAAAAGCACCGCGGGGTGGTCAGCATGGGGAGGTCACGGAACATGCAGTGGCAATGTAGGATAGGTTTCTGAAAAACAGCGCGGGGTGGTGCGCATTGTATGGTTGTGTGTTACATTACATTCACTAGTAGGAGTGAGAAAAACATCACGGGGTGGTGTGAATCGGAGGGTCTGAATTAGGATAGGCAGTGAGTGGCAATGTAGGATGGAGAAAAGCACCGCGGGGAGGTCAGCATGGGGAGGTCAGGGAACATGCAGTGGCAATGTAGGATAGGTTTCTGAAAAACATCGCGTGGTGGTGCGGATTGTATAGGTGTGTGTTACATTACATTAACTAGTAGGAGTGAGAAAAACATCACGGGGTGGTGTGAATCGGAGGGTATGAATTAGGATAGGCAGTGAGTGGCAATGTAGGATGGAGAAAAGCACCGCGGGGTGGTCAGCATGGGGAAGTCCGGGAACATGCAGTGGCAATGTAGGATAGTTTTCTGAAAATCATCACGGGGTGGTGCGCATTGTATGGGTGTGTGTTACATTACATTCACTAGTAGGAGTGAGAAAAACATCACGGGGTGGTGTGAATCGGATTGTCTGAATTAGGATAGGCACTGAGTGGCAATGTAGGATGGAGAAAAGCACCGCTGGGTGGTCAGCATGGGGAGGTCAGGGAACATGCAGTGGCAATGTAGGATAGGTTTCTGAAAAACATCGAGGGGTGGTGCGCATTGTATGTGTGTGTGTTACATTACATTCACTAGTAGGAGTGAGAAAATCATCATGGGGTGGCTCGCATTGTATGGGTGTGTGTTACATGACATTCAGTAGTAGGAGTGAGAAAAACATCACGGGGTGGTGTGAATTGGGGGTCTGAATTAGGATCGGCAGTGAGTGGCAATGTAGGATAGAGAAAAGCACCACGGGGTGGTCAGCATGGGGAGGTCAGGGAACATGCAGTGGCAATGTAGGATAGGTTTCTGAAATACATCGCGGGGTGGAGCGCATTGTATGGGTGTGTGTTACATTACATTCACTAGTAGGAGTGAGAAAAACATCACGGGGTGGGGCGCACTGTATGGGTGTGTGTTACATTACATTCACTAGTAGGAGTGAGAAAAACATCACGAGGTGGTGTGAATCGGAGGGTCTGAATTAGGATAGGCAGTGAGTGGCAATGTATGATGGAGAAAAGCACCGTGGGGTGGTCAGCATGGGGAGGTGAGGGAACATGCAGTGGCAATGTAGGATAGGATTCTGAAAAACATCGCGGGGTGGTGCGCATTGTATGGGTGTGTGTTACATTACATTCACTAGTAGGAGTGAGAAAAATATCACGTGGTGGTGTGAATCGGAGCACCTGAATTAGGATAGGCAGTGAGTGGCAATGTAGGATGGAGAAAAGTACCGCAGCGTGGTCAGCATGGGGAGTTCAGGGAACATGCAGTGGCTATGTAGGATAGGTTTCTGAAAAACATCGCGGGGTGGTGCGCATTGTATGGGTGTGTGTTACATTACATTCACTAGTAGGAGTGAGAAAAACATCGCGGGTGGTGTGCATTGTTTGGGTTGTGTTTCATGACATTCACTAGTAGGAGTGAGAAAAACATCACGGGGTGGTGTGAATCGGAAGGTCTGAATTACAATAGGCAGTGAGTGGCAATGTAGGATGGAGAAAAGCACGGCGGGGTGGTCAGCATGGGGAGGTCAGTGAACATGCAGTGTCAATGTAGGATAGGATTCTGAAAAACATCGCGCGGTGGTGCGCATTGTATGGGTGTGTGTTACATTACATTCACTAGTAGGAGTGACAAAAACATCACGGGGTGGTTCGCATTGTATGGGTCTGTGTTACATTACATTCACTAGTAGGAGTGAGAAAAACATCACGGGGTGGTGTGAATCGGAGGGTCTGAATTAGGATAGGCATTGAGTGGCAATGTAGGATGGAGAAAAGCACCGCGGGATGGTCAGCATGGGGAGGTCAGGGAACATGCAGTGGCAATGTAGGATAGTTTTCTGAAAAACATCACGGGGTGGTGCGCATTGTATGGGTGTGTGTTACATTACATTCACTAGTAGGAGTGAGAAAAACATCACGGGGTGGTGTGAATCGGAGGGTCTGAATTAGGATAGGCAGTGAGTGGCAATGTAGGATGGAGAAAAGCACCGCGGGGTGGTCAGCATGGGGAGGTCAGGGAACATGCATTGGCAATGTAGGATAGGTTTCTGAAAAACATCACGGGGTGGTGCGCATTGTATGGGTGTGTGTTACATTACATTGACTAGTAGGAGTGAGAAAAACATCGCGGGGTTGTGCGCATTTTATGGGTGTGTGTTACATTACATTCACTAGTAGGAGTGAGAAAAACATCACGGTGTGGTTCGCATTGTATGGGTGTGTGTAACATGACATTCACTAGTAGGAGTGAGAAAAACATCAGGGGTGGTGCGCATTGTATGGGTGTGTGTTACATTACATTCACTAGTAGGAGTGAGTAAAACATCACGGGGTGGTGCGCATTGTATGGGTGTGTGTTACATTACATTCACTAGTAGGAGTGAGAAAAACATCACGGGGTGGCGCGCATTGTATGGGTGTGTGTTACATTACATTCACTAGTAGGAGTGAGAAAAACATCATGGGGTGGTGTGAATCGGAGGGTCTGAATTAGGATAGGCAGTGAGTGGCAATGTAGGATGGAGAAAAGCACCGCGGGGTCGTCAGCATGGGGAGGTCAGGGAACATGAAGTGGCAATGTAGGATAGTTTTCTGAAAAACATCACGGGGTGGTGCGCATTGTATGGGTGTGTGTTACATTACATTCACTAGTAGGAGTGAGATAAACATCACGGGGTGGTGTGAATCGGATGGTCTTAATTACGATAGGCATTGAGTGGCAATGTAGGATGGAGAAAAGCACCGCGGGGTCGTCAGCATGGGGAGGTCAGGGAACATGAAGTGGCAATGTAGGATAGTTTTCTGAAAAACATCACGGGGTGGTGCGCATTGTATGGGTGTGTGTTACATTACATTCACTAGGAGGAGTGAGAAAAACATCACGGGGTGGTGTGAATCGGAGGGTCTGAATTAGGTTAGGCAGTGAATGGCAATGTAGAATGGAGAAAAGCACCGCGGGGTGGTCAGCATGGGGAGGTCAGGGAACATGCAGTGGCAATGTAGGATAGGTTTCTGAAAAACAGCGCGGGGTGGTGCGCATTGTATGGGTGTGTGTTACATTACATTCACTAGTAGGAGTGAGAAAAACATCACGGGGTGGTGTGAATCGGAGGGTCTGAATTAGGATAGGCAGTGAGTGGCAATGTAGGATGGAGAAAAGCACCACGGGGTGGTCAGCATGGGGAGGTCAGGGAACATGCAGTGGCAATATAGGATAGGTTTCTGAAAAACATCGCGTGGTGGTGCGCATTGTATAGGTGTGTGTTACATTACATTCACTAGTAGGAGTGAGAAAAACATCAAGGGGTGGTGTGAATCCGAGGGTATGAATTAGGATAGGCAGTGAGTGGCAATGTAGGATGGAGAAAAGCACCGCGGGGTGGTCATTATAGGGAAGTCCAGGAACAGGCATTGGCAATGTAGGATAGTTTTCTGAAAAACATCACGGGGTGGTGCGCATTTTATGGGTGTGTGTTACATTACATTCACTAGTAGGAGTGAGAAAAACATCACGGTGTGGTGTGAATCGGAGGGTCTGAATTAGGATAGGCAGTGAGTAGCAATGTAGTATAGAGAAAAGCACCGCGGGGTGGTCAGCATGGGGAAGTCAGGGAACATGCTGTGGCAATGTAGGATAGTTTTCTGAAAATCATCTCGGGGTGGTGCGCATTGTATGGGTGTGTGTTACATTACATTCACTAGTAGGAGTGAGAAAAACATCACAGGGTGGTGTGAATCGGATTGTCTGAATTAGGATAGGCAGTGAGTGGCAATGTAGGATGGAGAAAAGCACCGCGGGGTGGTCAGCATGGGGAGGTCAGGGAACATGCAGTGGCAATGTAGGATACGTTTCTGAAAAACATCGAGGGGTGGTGCGCATTGTATGGGTGTGTGTTACATTACATTCACTAGTAGGAGTGAGAAAATCATCACGGGGTGGCTCGCATTGTATGGGTGTGTGTTACATTACATTCACTAGTAGGAGTGAGAAAAACATCACGGGGTGGTGTGAATCGGAGGGTCTGAATTAGGATAGGCAGTGAGTGGCAATTTAGGATGGAGAAAAACACCGCCGAGTGGTCAGCATGGGGAGGTCAGGGAACATGCAATGGCAATGTAGGATAGGTTTCTGAAAAACATCGCCGGGTGGTGCGCATTTTATGGGTGTGTGTTACATTACATTCACTAGTAGGAGTGAGAAAAACATCACGGGGTGGTGTGAATGGGAGGGTCTGAATTAGGATAGGCTTTGAGTGGCAATGTAGGATGGAGAAAAGCATCGCGGGGTGGTCAGCATGGCGAGGTGAGGGAACATGCAGTGGCAATGTAGGATAGGATTCTGAAAAACATCGCGGGGTGGTGCGCATTGTATGGGTGTGTGTTACATTACATTCACTAGTAGGAGTGAGAAAAATATCACGGGGTGGTGTGAATCGGAGCATCTGAATTAGGATAGGCAGTGAGTGGCAATGTAGGATGGAGAAAAGTACCGCAGCGTGGTCAGCATGGGGAGTTCAGGGAACATGCAGTGGCAATGTGGGATAGGTTTCTGAAAAACATCGCGGGGTGGTGCGCATTGTATGGGTGAGTGTTACATTACATTCACTAGTAGGAGTGAGAAAAACATCGTGGGGTGGTGTGCATTGTTTGGGTTGTGTTTCATTACATTCACTAGTAGGAGTGAGAAAAACATCACGGGGTGATGTGAATCGGACGGTCTGAATTAGTATAGGCAGTGAGTGGCAATGTAGGATGGAGAAAAGCACCGTGGGGTGGTCAGCATGGGGAGGTCAGGGAACATGCAGTGGCAATGTAGGATAGTTTTCTGAAAAACATCGCGGGGTGGTGCGCATTGTATGGGTGTGTGTTACATTACATTCACTAGTAGGAGTGAGAAAAACATCACGGGGTGCTTCGCATTGTATTGGTGTGTGTTACATTACATTCACTAGTAGGAGTGAGAAAAACATCACGGGGTGGTGTGAATCAGAGAGTCTGAATTAGGATAGGCAGTGAGTGGCAATTTTGGATGGAGAAAAGCACCGCGGTGTGGTCAGCATGGGGAGGTCAGGTAACATGCAGTGGCAATGTAGGATAGGTTTCTCAAAAACATCGCGGGGTGGTGAGCATTGTATGGGTGTGTGTTACATTACATTCACTAGTAGTAGTGAGAAAAACATCACGGGGTGGTGCGCATTGTATGGGTGTGTGTTACATTACATTCACTAGTAGGAGTGAGAAAAACATCACGGGGTGGTGTGAATCGGAGGGTCTGAATTAGGATCGGCAGTGAGTGGCAATGTAGGATGGAGAAAAGCACCGCGGGGTGGTCAGCATGGGGAGGTCAGGGAACATGCAGTGGCAATGTAGGATAGCTTTCTGAAAAACATCGCGGGGTGGTGCGCATTGTATGAGTGTGTGTTACATTACATTCACTAGGAGGAGTGAGAAAAACATCACGGGGTGGTGTGAATCGGAGGGTCTGAATTAGGATAGGCAGTGAATGGCAATGTAGGATGGAGAAAAGCACCGCGGGGTGGTCAGCATGGGGAGGTCACGGAACATGCAGTGGCAATGTAGGATAGGTTTCTGAAAAACAGCGCGGGGTGGTGCGCATTGTATGGTTGTGTGTTACATTACATTCACTAGTAGGAGTGAGAAAAACATCACGGGGTGGTGTGAATCGGAGGGTCTGAATTAGGATAGGCAGTGAGTGGCAATGTAGGATGGAGAAAAGCACCGCGGGGAGGTCAGCATGGGGAGGTCAGGGAACATGCAGTGGCAATGTAGGATAGGTTTCTGAAAAACATCGCGTGGTGGTGCGCATTGTATAGGTGTGTGTTACATTACATTAACTAGTAGGAGTGAGAAAAACATCACGGGGTGGTGTGAATCGGAGGGTATGAATTAGGATAGGCAGTGAGTGGCAATGTAGGATGGAGAAAAGCACCGCGGGGTGGTCAGCATGTGGAAGTCCGGGAACATGCAGTGGCAATGTAGGATAGTTTTCTGAAAATCATCACGGGGTGGTGCGCATTGTATGGGTGTGTGTTACATTACATTCACTAGTAGGAGTGAGAAAAACATCACGGGGTGGTGTGAATCGGATTGTCTGAATTAGGATAGGCACTGAGTGGCAATGTAGGATGGAGAAAAGCACCGCTGGGTGGTCAGCATGGGGAGGTCAGGGAACATGCAGTGGCAATGTAGGATAGGTTTCTGAAAAACATCGAGGGGTGGTGCGCATTGTATGTGTGTGTGTTACATTACATTCACTAGTAGGAGTGAGAAAATCATCATGGGGTGGCTCGCATTGTATGGGTGTGTGTTACATGACATTCAGTAGTAGGAGTGAGAAAAACATCACGGGGTGGTGTGAATTGGGGGTCTGAATTAGGATCGGCAGTGAGTGGCAATGTAGGATAGAGAAAAGCACCACGGGGTGGTCAGCATGGGGAGGTCAGGGAACATGCAGTGGCAATGTAGGATAGGTTTCTGAAATACATCGCGGGGTGGAGCGCATTGTATGGGTGTGTGTTACATTACATTCACTAGTAGGAGTGAGAAAAACATCACGGGGTGGGGCGCACTGTATGGGTGTGTGTTACATTACATTCACTAGTAGGAGTGAGAAAAACATCACGGGGTGGTGTGAATCGGAGGGTCTGAATTAGGATAGGCTTTGAGTGGCAATGTAGGATGGAGAAAAGCACATCCGGGTGGTCATCATGGGGAGATCAGGGAACATGCAATGGCAATGTAGGATAGGTTTCTGAAAAACATCGCTGGGTGGTGCGCATTTTATGGGTTTGTGTTACATTACATTCACTAGTAGGAGTGAGAAAAACATCACGGGGTGGTGTGAATCGGAGGGTCTGAATTAGGATAGGCAGTGAGTGGCAATGTATGATGGAGAAAAGCACCGTGGGGTGGTCAGCATGGGGAGGTGAGGGAACATGCAGTGGCAATGTAGGATAGGATTCTGAAAAACATCGCGGGGTGGTGCGCATTGTATGGGTGTGTGTTACATTACATTCACTAGTAGGAGTGAGAAAAATATCACGTGGTGGTGTGAATCGGAGCACCTGAATTAGGATAGGCAGTGAGTGGCAATGTAGGATGGAGAAAAGTACCGCAGCGTGGTCAGCATGGGGAGTTCAGGGAACATGCAGTGGCTATGTAGGATAGGTTTCTGAAAAACATCGCGGGGTGGTGCGCATTGTATGGGTGTGTGTTACATTACATTCACTAGTAGGAGTGAGAAAAACATCGCGGGTGGTGTGCATTGTTTGGGTTGTGTTTCATTACATTCACTAGTAGGAGTGAGAAAAACATCACGGGGTGGTGTGAATCGGAAGGTCTGAATTACAATAGGCAGTGAGTGGCAATGTAGGATGGAGAAAAGCACGGCGGGGTGGTCAGCATGGGGAGGTCAGTGAACATGCAGTGTCAATGTAGGATAGGATTCTGAAAAACATCGCGCGGTGGTGCGCATTGTATGGGTGTGTGTTACATTACATTCACTAGTAGGAGTGAGAAAAACATCACGGGGTGGTTCGCATTGTATGGGTCTGTGTTACATTACATTCACTAGTAGGAGTGAGAAAAACATCACGGGGTGGTGTGAATCGGAAGGTCTGAATTAGGATAGGCAGTGAGTGGCAATGTAGGATGGAGAAAAGCACCGCGGGGTGGTCAGCATGGGTAGGTCCGGTAACATGCAGTGGCAATGTAGGATAGGTTTCTCAAAAACATCGCGGGGTGGTGCGCATTTTATGGGTGTGTGTTACATTACATTCACTAGTAGTAGTGAGAAAAACATCACGGGGTGGTGCGCATTTTATGGGTGTGTGTTACATGACATTCACTAGTCGGAGTGAGAAAAACATCACGGGGTGGTGTGAATTGGGGGTCTGAATTAGGATCGGCAGTGAGTGGCAATGTAGGATAGAGAAAAGCACCACGGGGTGGTCAGCATGGGAAGGTCAGGGAACATGCAGTGGCAATGTAGGTTAGGTTTCTGAAAAACATCGTGGGCTATTGCGCATTGTATGGGTGTGTGTTACATTACATTCACTAGTAGGAGTGAGAAAAACATCACGGGGTGGGGCGCACTGTATGGGTGTGTGTTACATTACATACACTAGTAGGAGTGAGAAAAACATCACGGGGTGGTGTGAATCGGAGAGTCTGAATTAGGATAGGCAGTGAGTGGCAATGTAGGATGGAGAAAAGCACCGCGGGGTGGTCAGCATGGGGAAGTCAGGGAACATGCAGTGGCAATGGAGGATAGGTTTCTGAAAAACATCGCGGGGTGGTGCACATTGTATGGGTGTGTGTTACATTGCATTCGCTAGTAGGAGTGAGAAAAACATCACGGGGTGGTGTGAATCGGACTGTCTGAATTAGGATAGGCAGTGAGTAGCAATGTAGGATGGAGAAAATCACCGCGCGGTGGTCAGCATGGGGAGGTCAGGGAACATGCAGTGGAAATGTAGGATAGGTTTCTGAAAAACATCGCTGTGTGGTGCGCATTGTATGGGTGTGTGTTACATTACATTCACTAGTAGGACTGAGAAAAACATCACGGGGTGGTGCACATTGTATGGGTGTGTGTTACATTACATTCACTAGTAGGAGTGAGAAAAACATCACGGGGTGGTGTGAATCGGAGTGTTTGAATTAGGTTAGGCAGTGAGTGGCAATGTAGGATGGAGAAAAGCACCGCGGGGTGGTCAGCATGGGGAGGTCAGGGAACTTGCAGTGGCAATGTAGGATAGGTTTCTGAAAAACATCGCGGGGTGGTGCCCATTGTGTGGGTGTGTGTTACATTACATTCACTAGTAGGAGTGAGAAAAACATCACGGGGTGGTACGCATTGTATGGGTATGTGTTACATTACATTCACTAGTAGGAGTGAGAAAAACATCACGGGGTGGGGCGCATTGTATGGGTTTGTGTTACATTACATTCACTAGTAGGTGTGATAAAAACATCACGGGGTGGTGTGAATCGGAGGGTCTGAATTAGGATAGGCAGTGAGTGGCAATGTAGGATGGGGAAAAGCACCGCGGGGTGGTCAGCATGGGGAGGTCAGGGAACATGCAGTGGCAATGTAGGATAGGTTTCTGAAAAATATCGCGGGGTGGTGCGCTTTGAATGGGTGTGTGATACATTACATTCACTAGTAGGAGTGAGAAAAACATCACGGGGTGGTGTGAATTGGAGGGTCTAAATTATGATAGGCATTGAGTGGCCATGTAGGGTGGAGAAAAGCACCGCGGGGTGGTCAGAATGGGGAGGTCATGGAACATGCAGTGGCAATGTAGGATAGTTTTCTGAAAAACATCACGGGGTGGTGCGCATTGTATGGGTGTGTGTTACATTACATTCACTAGTAGGAGTGAGAAAAACATCACGGGGTGGTGTGAATCGGATGGTCTGAATTAGGATAGGCAGTGAGTGGCAATGTAGGATGGAGAAAAGCACCGCGGGGTGGTCAGCATGGGGAGGTCAGGGAAAGTGCAGTGGCAATGTAGGATAGGTTTCTGAAAAACATCGCGGTGTGGTACGCATTGTATGGGTGTGTGTTACATTACATTGACTAGTAGGAGTGAGAAAAACATCACGGGGTGGTGTGAATCGGAGGGTCTGAATTAGGTTAGGCAGTGAGTGGCAATGTAGGATGGAGAAAAGCACCGCGGGGTGGTCAGCATGGGGAGGTCAGGGAACATGCAGTGGCAATGTAGGATAGTTTTCTGAAAAACATCACAGGGTGGTGCGCATTGTATGGTTGTGTGTTACATTGCATTCACTAGTAGGAGTGAGAAAAACATCATGGGGTGGTGTGAATCGGAGGGTCTGAATTAGGATAGGCAGTGAGTAGCAATGTAGGATGGAGAAAAGCACCTCGGGGTGGTCAGCATGGGGAGGTCAGGGAACATGCAGTGGAAATGTAGGATAGGTTTCTGAAAAACATCGCTGTGTGGTGCGCATTGTATGGGTGTGTGTTACATTACATTCACTAGTAGGACTGAGAAAAACATCACGGGGTGGTGCACATTGTATGGGTGTGTGATACATTACATTCACTAGTAGGAGTGAGAAAAACATCACGGGGTGGTGTGAATCGGAGTGTTTGAATTAGGTTAGGCAGTGAGTGGCAATGTAGGATGGAGAAAAGCACCGCGGGGTGGTCAGCATGGGGAGGTCAGGGAACTTGCAGTGGCAATGTAGGATAGGTTTCTGAAAAACATCGCGGGGTGGTGCGCATTGTGTGGGTGTGTGTTACATTACATTCACTAGTAGGAGTGAGAAAAACATCACGGGGTGGTACGCATTGTATGGGTATGTGTTACATTACATTCACTAGTAGGAGTGAGAAAAACATCACGGGGTGGTGTGAATCAGAGAGTCTGAATTAGGATAGGCAGTGAGTGGCAATTTTGGATGGAGAAAAGCACCGCGGTGTGGTCAGCATGGGGAGGTCAGGTAACATGCAGTGGCAATGTAGGATAGGTTTCTCAAAAACATCGCGGGGTGGTGCGCATTGTATGGGTGTGTGTTACATTACATTCACTAGTAGTAGTGAGAAAAACATCACGGGGTGGTGCGCATTGTATGGGTGTGTGTTACATTACATTCACTAGTAGGAGTGAGAAAAACATCACGGGGTGGTGTGAATCGGAGGGTCTGAATTAGGATCGGCAGTGAGTGGCAATGTAGGATGGAGAAAAGCACCGCGGGGTGGTCAGCATGGGGAGGTCAGGGAACATGCAGTGGCAAGGTAGGATAGGTTTCTGAAAAACAACGCGGGGTGGTGCGCATTGTATGGCTGTGTGTTACATTATATTCACTAGTAGGAGTGAGAAAAACATCGCGGGGTTGTGCGCATTTTATGGCTGTGTGTTACATTACATTCACTAGTAGGAGTGAGAAAAACATCGCGGGGTGGTGCGCATTGTATGGGTGTGTGTTACATTACATTCACTAGTAGGAGTGAGAAAAACATCACGGGGTGGTGTGAATCGGAGGGTCTGAATTAGGATAGGCAGTGAGTGGCAATGTAGGATGGAGAAAAGCACCGCGGGGTGGTCAGCATGGGGAGGTCAGGGAACATGCAGTGGCAATATAGGATAGTTTTCTGAAAAACATCGCGGGGTGGTGCGCATTGTATGGGTGTGTGTTACATTACATTCACTAGGAGGAGTGAGAAAAACATCACGGGGTGGTTCGCATTTTATGGGTGTGTGTTACATGACATTCACTAGTAGGAGTGAGAAAAACATCAAGGGGTGGTGTGAATCGGGGGTCTGAATTAGGATTGGCAGTGAGTGTTAATGTAGGATAGAGAAAAGCACCACGGGGTGGTCAGCATGGGGAGGTCAGGGAACATGCAGTGGCAATGTAGGATAGGTTTCTGAAAAACATCGCGGGGTGGTGCGCATTGTATGGGTGTGTGTTACATTACATACAATAGTAGGAGTGAGAAAAACATCACGGGGAGGGGCGCACTGTATGGGTTTGTGTTACATTACATTCACTAGTAGGAGTGAGAAAAACATCACTGGGTAGTGTGAATCGGAGGGTATGAATTAGGATAGGCAGTGAGTGGCAATGTAGGATGGAGAAAAGCACCGTGGGGTGGTCAGAATGGGGAAGTCAGGGAACATGCAGTGGCAATGGAGGATAGGTTTCTGAAAAACATCGCGGGGCGGTGCACATTGTATGGGTGTGTGTTACATTACATTCGCTAGTAGGAGTGAGAAAAACATCACGGGGTGGTGTGAATCGGAGGATCTGAATTAGGATAGGCAGTGAGTGGCAATGTAGGATGGAGAAATGCACCGCGGGGTGGTCAGCATGGGGAGGTCAGGGAACATGCAGTGGCAATGGAGGATAGGTTTCTGAAAAACATCGCTTGGTGGTGCACATTGTATGGGTGTGTGTTACATTACATTCGCTAGTAGGAGTGAGAAAAACATCACGGGGTGGTGTGAATCGGAGGGTCTGAATTAGGATAGGCAGTGAGTAGCAATGTAGGATGGAGAAAAGCACCGCGGGGTGGTCAGCATGAGGAGGTCAGGGAACATGCAGTGGCAATATAGGATAGGTTTCTGAAAAACATCCCTGGGTGGTGCGCATTGTATGGGTGTGTGTTACATTACATTCACTAGTAGGAGTGAGAAAAACATCACGGGGTGCTACGCATTGTATGTGTGTGTGTTACATTACATTCACTAGTAGGAGTGAGAAAAACATCACGGGGTGGTGTGAATCGGAGGGTCTCAATTAGGATAGGAAGTGAGTGGCAATGTAGGATGGGGAAAAGCACCGCGGGGTGGTCAGCATGGGGAGGTCAGGGAACATGCAGTGGCAATGTAGGATAGGTTTCTGAAAAATATTGCGGGGTGGTGCGCATTGTATGGGTGTGTGTTACATTACATTCACTAGTAGGAGTGAGAAAAACATCACGGGGTGGCGTGAATCGGATGGTCTGAATTAGGATAGGCAGTGAGTGGCAATGTAGGATCGAGAAAAGCACCGCGGGGTGGTCAGCATGGGGAGGTCAGGGACTATGCAGTGGCAATGTAGGATAGGTTTCTGAAAAATAACGCGGGGTGGTGCGCATTGTATGGGTGTGTGTTACATTACATTCACTAGTAGGAGTGAGAAACACATCACGGGGTGGTGTGAATCGGAGGGTTTGAATTAGGATAGGCATTGAGTGGCAATGTAGGATGGAGAAAAGCACCTCGAGGTGGTCAGCATGGGGAGGTCAGGGAACATGCAGTGGCAATGTAAGATAGGTTTCTGAAAATCATCGCGGGGTGGTGCGCATTGTATGGGTGTGTGTTACATTTCATTCACTAGTAGGAGTGAGAAAAATATCACAGGGTGGTGTGAATCGGAGGGTATGAATTAGAATAGGCAGTGAGTGGCAATGTAGGATGGAGAAAAGCACCGCAGGGTGGTCAGGATGGGGAAGTCAGGGAACATGCAGTGGCAATGTAGGATAGTTTTCTGAAAAACATCACGGGGTGGTGCGCATTGTATGGGTGTGTGTTACATTGCATTCACTAGTAGGAGTGTGAAAAACATCACGCGGAGGTGTGAATCGGAGGGTCTGAATTAGGATAGGCAGTGAGTGGCAATGTAGGATAGAGAAAAGCACCGCGGGGTGGTCAGCATGGGGAGGTCAGGGAACATGCAGTGGCAATGTAGGATAGGTTACTGAAAAACATCGCGGTGTGGTGCGCAATGTATGGGTGTGTGTTACGTTACATTCACTAGTAGGAGTGAGAAAAACATCACGGGGTAGTGTGCATTGTATGGGTATGTGTTACATTACATTCATTAGTAGGAGTGAGAAAAACATCACGGGTTTGGGCGCATTGTATGGGTGTGTGTTACATTACATTCACTTGTAGGTGTGAGAAAAACATCACGGGGTGGTGTGAATCAGAGGGTCTGAATTAGGATTGGCAGTGATGGCAATGTAGGATGGGGCAAAGCACCGCGGGGTGGTCAGCATGGGGAGGTCAGGGAACATGCAGTGGCAATGCAGGATAGGTTTCTGAAAAATATCGCGGGGTGGTGCGCATTGAATGGGTGTGTGATACATTACATTCACTAGTAGGAGTGAGAAAAACATCACAGGGTGGTGTGAATCGGAGGGTCTGAATTAGGATAGGCATTGAGTGGCAATGTAGGATGGAGAAAAGCACCGCGGGGAGGTCAGCATGGGGAGGTCAGGGAACATGCAGTGGCAATGTAGGATAGGTTTCTGAAAAACATCGCGTGGTGGTGCGCATTGTATAGGTGTGTGTTACATTACATTCACTAGTAGGAGTGAGAAAAACATCACGGGGTGGTGTGAATCGGAGGGTATGAATTAGGATAGGCAGTGAGTGGCAATGTAGGATGGAGAAAAGCACCGCGGGGTGGTCAGCATGGGGAAGTCCGGGAACATGCAGTGGCAATGTAGGATAGTTTTCTGAAAATCATCACGGGGTGGTGCGCATTTTATGGGTGTGTGTTACATTACATTCACTAGTAGGAGTGAGAAAAACATCACGGGGTGGTGTGAATCGGATTGTCTGAATTAGGATAGGCACTGAGTGGCAATGTAGGATGGAGAAAAGCACCGCGGGGTGGTCAGCATGGGGAGGTCAGGGAACATGCAGTGGCAATGTAGGATAGTTTTCTGAAAAACATCGAGGGGTGGTGCGCATTGTATGTGTGTGTGTTACATTACATTCACTAGTAGGAGGGAGAAAATCATCATGGGGTGGCTCGCATTGTATGGGTGTGTGTTACATGATATTCAGTAGTAGGAGTGAGAAAAACATCACGGGGTGGTGTGAATTGGGGGTCTGAATTAGGATCGGCAGTGAGTGGCAATGTATGATGGAGAAAAGCACCGTGGGGTGGTCAGCATGGGGAGGTGAGGGAACATGCAGTGGCAATGTAGGATAGGATTCTGAAAAACATCGCGGGGTGGTGCGCATTGTATGGGTGTGTGTTACATTACATTCACTAGTAGGAGTGAGAAAAACATCACGGGGTGGGGCGCACTGTATGGGTGTGTGTTACATTACATTCACTAGTAGGAGTGAGAAAAACATCACGGGGTGGTGTGAATCGGAGGGTCTGAATTAGGATAGGCTTTGAGTGGCAATGTAGGATGGAGAAAAGCACATCCGGGTGGTCATCATGGGGAGATCAGGGAACATGCAATGGCAATGTAGGATAGGTTTCTGAAAAACATCGCTGGGTGGTGCGCATTTTATGGGTTTGTGTTACATTACATTCACTAGTAGGAGTGAGAAAAACATCACGGGGTGGTGTGAATCGGAGGGTCTGAATTAGGATAGGCAGTGAGTGGCAATGTATGATGGAGAAAAGCACCGTGGGGTGGTCAGCATGGGGAGGTGAGGGAACATGCAGTGGCAATGTAGGATAGGATTCTGAAAAACATCGCGGGGTGGTGCGCATTGTATGGGTGTGTGTTACATTACATTCACTAGTAGGAGTGAGAAAAACATCGCGGGTGGTGTGCATTGTTTGGGTTGTGTTTCATTACATTCACTAGTAGGAGTGAGAAAAACATCACGGGGTGGTGTGAATCGGACGGTCTGAATTACAATAGGCAGTGAGTGGCAATGTAGGATGGAGAAAAGCACGGCGGGGTGGTCAGCATGGGGAGGTCAGTGAACATGCAGTGTCAATGTAGGATAGGATTCTGAAAAACATCGCGGGGTGGTGCTCATTGTATGGGTGTGTGTTACATTACATTCACTAGTAGGAGTGAGAAAAACATCACGGGGTGGTTCGCATTGTATGGGTCTGTGTTACATTACATTCACTAGTAGGAGTGAGAAAAACATCACGGGGTGGTGTGAATCGGAAGGTCTGAATTAGGATAGGCAGTGAGTGGCACTGTAGGATGGAGAAAAGCACCGCGGGGTGGTCAGCATGGGTAGGTCAGGTAACATGCAGTGGCAATGTAGGATAGGTTTCTCAAAAACATCGCGGGGTGGTGCGCATTGTATGGGTGTGTGTTACATTACATTCACTAGTAGTAGTGAGAAAAACATCACGGGGTGGTGCGCATTGTATGGGTGTGTGTTACATTACATTCACTAGTAGGAGTGAGAAAAACATCACGGGGTGGTGTGAATCGGAGGGTTTGAATTAGGATCGGCAGTGAGTGGCAATGTAGGATGGAGAAAAGCACCGCGGGGTGGTCAGCATGGGGAGGTCAGGGAACATGCAGTGGCAAGGTAGGATAGGTTTCTGAAAAACATCGCGGGGTGGTGCGCATTGCATGGGTGTGTGTTACATGACATTCACTAGTCGGAGTGAGAAAAACATCACGGGGTGGTGTGAATTGGGGGTCTGAATTAGGATCGGCAGTCAGTGGCAATGTAGGATAGAGAAAAGCACCACGGGGTGGTCAGCATGGGAAGGTCAGGGAACATGCAGTGGCAATGTAGGTTAGGTTTCTGAAAAACATCGCGGGCTGTTGCGCATTGTATGGGTGTGTGTTACATTACATTCACTAGTAGGAGTTAGAAAAACATCACGGGGTGGGGCGCACTGTATGGGTGTGTGTTACATTACATACACTAGTAGGAGTGAGAAAAACATCACGGGGTGGTGTGAATCGGAGAGTCTGAATTAGGATAGGCAGTGAGTGGCAATGTAGGATGGAGAAAAGCACCGCGGGGTGGTCAGCATGGGGAAGTCAGGGAACATGCAGTGGCAATGGAGGATAGGTTTCTGCAAAACATCGCGGGGTGGTGCACATTGTATGGGTGTGTGTTACATTGCATTCGCTAGTAGGAGTGAGAAAAACATCACGGGGTGGTGTGAATCGGACTGTCTGAATTAGGATAGGCAGTGAGTAGCAATGTAGGATGGAGAAAATCACCACGCGGTGGTCAGCATGGGGAGGTCAGGGAACATGCAATGGAAATGTAGGATAGGTTTCTGAAAAACATCGCTGTGTGGTGCGCATTGAATGGGTGTGTGTTACATTACATTCACTAGTAGGACTGAGAAAAACATCACGGGGTGGTGCACATTGTATGGGTGAGTGTTACATTACATTCATTAGTAGGAGTGAGAAAAACATCACGGGGTGGTGTGAATCGGAGTGTTTGAATTAGGTTAGGCAGTGAGTGGCAATGTAGGATGGAGAAAAGCACCGTGGGGTGGTCAGCATGGGGAGGTCAGGGAACTTGCAGTGGCAATGTAGGATAGGTTTCTGAAAAACATCGCGGGGTGGTGCGCATTGTGTGGGTGTGTGTTACATTACATTCACTAGTAGGAGTGAGAAAAACATCACGGGGTGGTACGCATTGTATGGGTATGTGTTACATTACATTCACTAGTAGGAGTGAGAAAAACATCACGGGGTGGGGCGCATTGTATGGGTTTGTGTTACATTACATTCACTAGTAGGTGTGAGAAAAACATCACGGGGTGGTGTGAATCGGAGGGTCTGAATTAGGATAGGCAGTGAGTGGCAATGTAGGATGGGGAAAAGCACCGCGGGGTGGTCAGCATGGGGAGGTCAGGGAACATGCAGTGGCAATGTAGGATAGGTTTCTGAAAAATATCGCGGGGTGGTGCGCTTTGAATGGGTGTGTGATACATTACATTCACTAGTAGGAGTGAGAAAAACATCACGGGGTGGTGTGAATCGGAGGGTCTGAATTAGGATAGGCATTGAGTGGCAATGTAGGGTGGAGAAAAGCACCGCGGGGTGGTCAGCATGGGGAGGTCATGGACCATGCAGTGGCAATGTAGGATAGTTTTCTGAAAAACATCACGGGGTGGTGCGCATTGTATGGGTGTGTGTTACATTACATTCACTAGTAGGAGTGAGAAAAACATCACGGGGTGGTGTGAATCGGATGGTCTGAATTAGGATAGGCAGTGAGTGGCAATGTAGGATGGAGAAAAGCACCGCGGGGTGGTCAGCATGGGGAGGTCAGGGAAAGTGCAGTGGCAATGTAGGATAGGTTTCTGAAAAACATCGCGGGGTGGTACGCATTGTATGGGTGTGTGTTACATTACATTGACTAGTAGGAGTGAGAAAAACATCACGGGGTGGTGTGAATCGGAGGGTCTGAATTAGGATAGGCAGTGATTGGCAATGTAGGATGGAGAAAAGCACCGCGGGGTGGTCAGCATGGGGAGGTCACGGAACATGCAGTGGCAATGTAGGATAGTTTTCTGAAAAACATCACGGGGTGGTGCGCATTGTATGGTTGTGTGTTACATTGCATTCACCAGTAGGAGTGAGAAAAACATCTCGGGGTGGTGTGAATCGGAGGGTCTGAATTAGGATAGGCAGTGAGTGGCAATGTAGAATAGAGAAAAGCACCGCGGGGTGGTCAGCATGGGGAGGTCAGGGAACATACAGTGGCAATGTAGGATAGGTTACTGAAAAACATCGCGGGGTGGTGCACATTGTATGGGTGTGTGTTACATTACATTCACTAGTAGGAGTGAGAAAAACATCACGGGGTGGTGTGAATCGGAGGGTCTAAATTAGGATACGCAGTGAGTGGCAATGTAGGATGGAGAAAAGCACCGCGGGGTGGTCAGCATGGGGAGGTCATGGAACATGCAGTGGCAATGTAGGATAGGTTTCTGAAAAACATCGCGTGGTGGTGCGCATTGTATGGGTGTGTGTTACATTACATTCATTAGTAGGTGTGAGAAAAACCTCACGGGGTGGTGTGAATCGGAGGGTCTGCATTGGGATAGGCAGTGAGTGGCAATTTTGGATGGAGAAAAGCACCGCGGGGTGGTCAGCATGGGGAGGTCAGGGAACATGCAGTGGCAATGTAGGATAGTTTTCTGAAAAACATCGCGGGGTGGTGCGCATTGTATGAGTGTGTGTTACATTACATTCACTAGGAGGAGTGAGAAAAACATCACGGGGTGGTGTGAATCGGAGGGTCTGAATTAGGATAGGCAGTGAATGGCAATGTAGGATGGAGAAAAGCACCGCGGGGTGGTCAGCATGGGGAGGTCAGGGAACATGCAGTGGCAATGTGGGATAGGTTTCTGAAAAACAGCGCGGGGTGGTGCGCATTGTATGGGTGTGTGTTACATTACATTCACTAGTAGGAGTGAGAAAAACATCACGGGGTGGTGTGAATCGGAGGGTCTGAATTAGAATAGGCAGTGAGTAGCAATGTAGTATAGAGAAAAGCACCGCGGGGTGGTCAGCATTTGGAGGTCAGGGAACATGCAGTGGCAATGTAGGATAGGTTTCCTGAAAAACATCGCGGGGTGGTGCGCATTGTATCGGTGTGTGTTACATTACATTCACTACTAGGTGTGAGAAAAACATCACAGGGTGGTGTGAATCAGAGGGTCTGAATTGGGATAGGCAGTGAGTGGCAATGTAGGATGGAGAAAAGCACCGCGGGGTGGTCAGCATGGGGAGGTCAGGGAACGTGCAGTGGCATTGTAGGATAGGTTTCTGAAAAACATCGCGGGGTGGTGCGCATTGTATGGGTGTGTGTTACATTACATTCACTAGGAGGAGTGAGAAAAACATCACGGGGTGGTGTGAATCGGAGGGTCTGAATTAGGATAGGCAGTGAATGGCAATGTAGGATGGAGAAAAGCACCGCGGGGTGTTCAGCAAGGGGAGGTCAGGGAACATGCAGTGGCAATGTAGGATAGGTTTCTGAAAAACATCGCGGGGTGGTGCGCATTGTATGGGTGTGTGTTACATTACATTCACTAGTAGGAGTGAGAAAAACATCACGGGTTGGTGTGAATCGGAGGGTCTGAATTAGGATAGGCAGTGAGTGGCAATGTAGGATGGAGAAAAGCACCGCAGGGTGGTCAGCATGGGGATGTCAGGGAACATGCAGTGGCAATGTAGGATAGGTTTCTGAAAAACATCGCGTGGTGGTGCGCATTGTATGGGTGTGTGTTACATTACATTCACTAGTAGAAGTGAGAAAAACATCACGGGATGGGGCGCATTGTATGGGTGTGTGTTACATTACATTCACTAGTAAGAGTGAGAAAAACATCACGGGGTGGTGTGAATCGGAGGGTCTGAATTAGGATAGGCAGTGAGTAGCAATGTAGGATGGAGAAAATCACCGCGCTGTGGTCAGCATGGGGAGGTCAGGGAACATGCAGTGGAAATGTAGGATAGGTTTCTGAAAAACATCGCTGTGTGGTGCGCATTGTATGGGTGTGTGTTACATTACATTCACTAGTAGGACTGAGAAAAACATCACGGGGTGGTGCACATTGTATGGGTGTGTGATACATTACATTCACTAGTAGGAGTGAGAAAAACATCACGGGGTGGTGTGAATCGGAGTGTTTGAATTAGGTTAGGCAGTGAGTGGCAATGTAGGATGGAGAAAAGCACCGCGGGGTGGTCAGCATGAGGAGGTCAGGGAACTTGCAGTGGCAATGTAGGATAGTTTTCTGAAAAACATCGCGGGGTGGTGCGCATTGTGTGGGTGTGTGTTACATTACATTCACTAGTAGGAGTGAGAAAAACATCATGGGGTGGTACGCATTGTATGGGTATGTGTTACATTACATTCACTAGTAGGAGTGAGAAAAACATCACGGGGTGGGGCGCATTGTATGGGTTTGTGTTACATTACATTCACTAGTAGGTGTGAGAAAAACATCACGGGGTGGTGTGAATCGGAGGGTCTGAATTAGGATAGGCAGTGAGTGGCAATGTAGGATGGGGAAAAGCACCGCGGGGTGGTAAGCATGGGGAGGTCAGGGAACATGCAGTGGCAATGTAGGATAGGTTTCTGAAAAATATCGCGGGATGGTGCGCATTGAATGGGTGTGTGATACATTACATTCACTAGTAGGAGTGAGAAAAACATCACGGGGTGGTGTGAATCGGAGGGTCTGAATTAGGATAGGCATTGAGGGGCAATGTAGGGTGGAGAAAAGCACCGCGGGGTGGTCAGCATGGGGAGGTCAGGGAACATGCAGTGGCAAGGTGGGATAGTTTTGTGAAAAACATCACGGGGTGGTGCGCATTGTATGGGTGTGTGTTACATTACATTCACTAGTAGGAGTGAGAAAAACATCACGGGGTGGTGTGAATCGGATGGTCTGATTTAGGATAGGCAGTGAGTGGCAATGTAGGATGGAGAAAAGCACCGCGGGGTGGTCAGCATGGGGAGGTCAGGGAAAGTGCAGTGGCAATGTAGGATAGGTTTCTGAAAAACATCGCGGGGTGGTACGCATTGTATGGGTGTGTGTTCCATTACATTGACTAGTAGGAGTGAGAAAATCATCACGGGGTGGTGTGAATCGGAGGGTCTGAATTAGGATAGGCAGTGAGTGGCAATGTAGGATGGAGAAAAGCACCGCGGGGTGGTCAGCATGGGGAGGTCAGGGAACATGCAGTGGCAATGTAGGATAGTTTTCTGAAAAACATCACGGGGTGGTGCGCATTGTATGGTTGTGTGTTACATTGCATTCACCAGTAGGAGTGAGAAAAACATCACGGGGTGGTGTGAATCGGAGGGTCTGAATTAGGATAGGCTGTGAGTGGCAATGTAGAATAGAGAAAAGCACCGCGGGGTGGTCAGCATGGGGAGGTCAGGGTACATACAGTGGCAATGTAGGATAGGTTACTGAAAAATATCGCGGGGTGGTGCACATTGTATGGGTGTGTGTTACATTACATTCACTAGTAGGAGTGAGAAAAACATCACGGGGTGGTGTGAATCGGAGGGTCTGAATTAGGATACGCAGTGAGTGGCAATGTAGGATGGAGAAAAGCACCGCGGGGTGGTCAGCATGGGGAGGTCATGAAACATGCAGTGGCAATGTAGGATAGGTTTCTGAAAAACATCGCGTGGTGGTGCGCATTGTATGGGTGTGTGTTACATTACATTCACTAGTAGGTGTGAGAAAAACCTCACGGGGTGGTGTGAATCGGAGGGTCTGCATTGGGATAGGCAGTGAGTGGCAATTTTGGATGGAGAAAAGCACCGCAGGGTGGTCAGCATGGGGAGGTCAGGGAACATGCAGTGGCAATGTAGGATAGGTTTCTGAAAAACATCGCGGGGTGGTGCGCATTGTTTGAGTGTGTGTTACATTACATTCACTAGGAGGAGTGAGAAAAACATCACCGGGTGGTGTGAATCGGAGGGTCTGAATTAGGATAGGCAGTGAATGGCAATGTAGGATGGAGAAAAGCACCGCGGGGTGGTCAGCATGAGGAGGTCAGGGAACATGCAGTGGCAATGTAGGATAGGTTTCTGAAAAACAGCGCGGGGTGGTGCGCATTGTATGGGTGTGTGTTACATTACATTCACTAGTAGGAGTGAGAAAAACATAACGGGGTGGTGTGAATCGGAGGGTCTTAATTAGAATAGGCAGTGAGTAGCAATGTAGTATAGAGAAAAGCACCGCGGGGTGGTCAGCATGGGGAGGTCAGGGAACATGCAGTGGCAATGTAGGATAGGTTTCCTGAAAAACATCGCGGGGTGGTGCGCATTGTATGGGTGTGTGTTACATTACATTCACTAGGAGAGGTGAGAAAAACATCACGGGGTGGTGTGAATCGGAGGGTCTGAATTAGGATAGGCAGTGAATGGCAATGTAGGATGGAGGAAAGCACCGCGGGGTGGTCAGCAAGGGGAGGTCAGGGAACATGCAGTGGCAATGCAGGATAGGTTTCTGAAAAACATCGAGGGGTGGTGCGCATTGTATGGGTGTGTGTTACATTACATTCACTAGGAGGAGTGAGAAAAACATCACGGGGTGGTGTGAATCGGAGGGTCTGAATTAGGATAGGCAGTGAGTGGCAATATACGATGGATAAAAGCACCGTGGGGTGGTCAGCATGGGGAAGTCAGGGAACATGCAGTGGCATTGTAGGATTGGTTTCTGAAAAACATCGCGTGGTGGTGCGCATTGTATAGGTGTGTGTTACATTACATTCACTATTAGGACTGAGAAAAACATCACGGGGTGGTGTGAATCGGAGGGTATGAATTAGGATAGGCAGTGAGTGGCAATGTAGGATGGAGAAAAGCACCGCGGGGTGGTCAGCATGGGGAAGTCCGGGAACATGCATTGTCAATGTAGGATAGTTTTCTGAAAAACATCACGGGGTGGTGCGCATTGTATGGGTGTGTGTTACATTACATTCACTAGTAGGAGTGAGAAAAACATCACGGTGTGGTGTGAATCGGAGGGTCTGAATTAGGATAGGCAGTGAGTAGCAATGTAGTATAGAGAAAAGCACCGCGGGGTGGTCAGCATGGGGAAGTCAGTGAACATGCAGTGTCAATGTAGGATAGGTTTCTGAAAAACATCGCGTGGTTGTGCGCATTGTATGGGTGTGTGTTACATTACATTCACTACTAGGTGTGAGAAAAACATCACAGGGTGGTGTGAATCAGAGGGTCTGAATTGGGATAGGCAGTGAGTGGCAATGTAGGATGGAGAAAAGCACCGCGGGGTGGTCAGCATGGGGAGGTCAGGGAACATGCAGTGGCAATGTAGGATAGGTTTCCTGAAAAACATCGCGGGGTGGTGCACATTGTATGGGTGTGTGTTACATTACATTCACTAGGAGGAGTGAGAAAAACATCACGGGGTGGTGTGAATCGGAGGGTCTGAATTATAATAGGCAGTGAATGGCAATGTAGGATGGAGAAAAGCACCGCGGGGTGGTCAGCAAGGGGAGGTCAGGGAACATGCAGTGGCAATGTAGGATAGGTTTCTGAAAAACATCGCGGGGTGGTGCGCATTGTATGGGTGTGTGTTACATTACATTCACTAGTAGGAGTGAGAAAAACATCACGGGTTGGTGTGAATCGGAGGGTCTGAATTAGGATAGGCAGTGAGTGGCAATGTAGGATGGAGAAAAGCACCGCAGGGTGGTCAGCATGGGGATGTCAGGGAACATGCAGTGGCAATGTAAGATAGGTTTCTGAAAAACATCGCGTGGTGGTGCGAATTGTATGGGTGTGTGTTACATTACATTCACTAGTAGAAGTGAGAAAAACATCACGGGATGGGGCGCATTGTATGGGTGTGTGTTACATTACATTCACTAGTAGGAGTGAGAAAAACATCACGGGGTGGTGTGAATCGGAGGGTCTGAATTAGGACAGGCAGTGAGTGGCAATGTAGGATGGAGAAAAGCACCGCGGGGTGGTCAGCATGGGGAGGTCATGGAACATGCAGTGGCAATGTAGGATAGGTTTCTGAAAAACATCGCGTGGTGGTGCGCATTGTATAGGTGTGTGTTACATTACATTCACTAGTAGGAGTGAGAAAAACATCACGGGGTGGTGTGAATCGGAGGGTATGTATTAGGATAGGCAGTGAGTGGCAATGTAGGATGGAGAAAAGTACCGCAGCGTGGTCAGCTTGGGGAGGTCAGGGAACATGCAGTGGCAAGGTAGGATAGGTTTCTGAAAAACATCGCGGGGTGGTGCGCATTGTATGGGTGTGTGTTACATTACATTAACTAGTAGGAGTGAGAAAAACATCACGGGGTGGTGTGAATCGGAGGGTATGAATTAGGATCGGCAGTGAGTGGCAATGTAGGATGGAGAAAAGCACCGCGGGGTGGTCAGCATGGGGAGGTCAGGGAACATGCAGTGGCAAGGTAGGATAGGTTTCTGAAAAACATCGCGGGGTGGTGCGCATTGTATGGGTGTGTGTTACATTACATTCACTAGTAGGAGTGAGAAAAATATCACGGGGTGGTGTGAATGGGAGCATCTGAATTAGGATAGGCAGTGAGTGGCAATGTAGGATGGGAAAAGTACCTCAGCGTGGTCAGCATGGGGAGGTCAGGGAACATGCAGTGGCAATGTAGGATAGGTTTCTGAAAAACATCGCGGGGTGGTGCGCATTGTATGGGTGTGTGTTACATTACATTGACTAGTAGGAGTGAGAAAAACATCACGGGGTGGTGTGAATCGGACGGTCTGAATTAGGATAGGCAGTGAGTGGCAATGTAGGATGGAGAAAAGCACCGCGGGGTGGTCAGCATGGGGAGGTCAGCGAACATGCAGTGGCAATATAGGATAGTTTTCTGAAAAACATCGCGGGGTTTAGCGCATTGTATGGGTGTGTGTTATATTACATTCACTAGTAGGATTGAGAAAAACATCACGGGGTGGTTCGCATTGTATGGGTGTGTGTTACATTACATTCACTAGTAGGAGTGAGAAAAACATCATGGGGTGGTGTGAATCGGAGGGTCTGAATTAGGATAGGCTGTGAGTGGCAATGTAGGATGGAGAAAAGCACCGCGGGCTGGTCAGCATGCGGAGGTCAGGTAACATGCAGTGGCAATGTAGGATAGGTTTCTCAAAAACATCGCGGGGTGGTGCGCATTGTATGGGTGTGTGTTACATTACATTCACTAGTAGTAGTGAGAAAAACATCACGGGGTGGTGCGCATTGTATGGGTGTGTGTTACATTACATTCACTAGTAGGAGTGAGAAAAACATCACGGGGTGGTGTGAATCAGAGGGTCTGAATTAGGATCGGCAGTGAGTGGCAATGTAGGATGCAGAAAAGCACCGCGGGGTGGTCAGCATGGGGAGGTCAGGGAACATGCAGTGGCAAGGTAGGATAGGTTTCTGAAAAACATTGCGGCGTGGTGCGCATTGTATGGGTGTGTGTTACATTATATTCACTAGTAGGAGTGAGAAAAACATCGCGGGGTTGTGCGCATTTTATGGGTGTGTGTTACATTACATTCACTAGTAGGAGTGAGAAAAACATCGCGGGGTGGTGCGCATTGTGTGGGTGTGTGTTACATTACATTCAATAGTAGGAGTGAGAAAAACATCACGGGGTGGTGTGAATCGGAGTGTCTGAATTAGGATAGGCAGTGAGTGGCAATGTAGGATGGAGAAAAGCACCGCCGGGTGGTCAGCATGGGGAAGTCCGGGAACATTCCGTGGCAATGTAGGATAGTTTTCTGAAAAACATCACGGGGTGGTGCGCATTGTATGGGTGTGTGTTACATTACATTCACTAATAGGATTGAGAAAAACATCACGGTGTGGTGTGAATCGGAGGGTCAGAATTAGGATAGGCAGTGAGTTGCAATGTAATATAGAGAAAGGCACCGAGGGGTGGTCAGCATGGGGAAGTCAGGGAACAAGCAGTGGCAATGTAGGATAGGTTTCTGAAAAGCATCGCGTGGTGGTGCGCATTGTATGGGTGTGTGTTACATTACATTCACTACTAGGTGTGAGAAAAACATCCCGGGGTGGTGTGAATCGGAGGGTCTGAATTGGGATAGGCAGTGAGTGGCAATGTAGGATGGAGAAAAGCACCGTGGGGTGGTCAGCATGGGGAGGTCAGGGAACATGCAGTGGCAATGTAGGATAGGTTTCTGAAAAACATCGCGGGGTGGTGCGCATTGTATGGGTGTGTGTTACATTACATTCACTAGGAGGAGTGAGAAAAACATCAAGGGGTGGTGTGAATCGGAGGGTCTGAATTAGGATAGGCAGTGAATGGCAATGTAGGATGGAGAAAAGCACCGCGGGGTGGTCAGCAAGGGGAGGTCAGGGAACATGCAGTGGCAATGTAGGATAGGTTTCTGAAAAACATAGCGTGGTGGTGCGCATTGTATGGGTGTGTGTTACATTACATTCACTAGTAGGAGTGAGAAAAACATCACGGGGTGGGGCGCATTGTATGGGTGTGTGTTACATTACATTCACTAGTAGGAGTGAGAAAAACATCACGGGGTGGTGTGAATCGGAGTGTCTGAATGAGGATAGGCAGTGAGTGGCAATGAAGGATGGAGAAAAGCACCGCGGGGTGGTCAGCATGGGGAGGTCAGGGAACATGCAGTGGCAAGGTAGGATAGGTTTCTGAAAAACATCGCGGGGTGGTGCGCATTGTATGGGTGTGTGTTACATTACATTCACTAGTAGGAGTGAGAAAAATATCACGGGGTGGTGTGAATGGGAGCATCTGAATTAGGATAGGCAGTGAGTGGCAATGTAGGATGGAGAAAAGTACCGCAGCGTGGTCAGCATGGGGAGGTCAGGGAACATGCAGTGGCAATGTAGGATAGGTTTCTGAAAAACATCGCGGGGTGGTGCGCATTGTATGGGTGTGTGTTACATTACATTCACTAGTAGGAGTGAGAAAAACATCGCGGGGTGGTGTGCATTGTTTTGGTTGTGTTTCATTACATTCACTAGTAGGAGTGAGAAAAAATCACGGGGTGGTGTGAATCGGACGGTCTGAATTAGGATAGGCAGTGAGTGGCAATGTAGGATGGAGAAAAGCACCGCGGGGTGGTCAGCATGGGGAGGTCAGCGAACATGCAGTGGCAATATAGGATAGTTTTCTGAAAAACATCGCGGGGTGGTGCGCATTGTATGGGTGTGTGTTACATTACATTCACTAGTAGGAGTGAGAAAAACATCACGGGGTGGTTCGCATTGTATGGGTGTGTGTTACATTACATTCACTAGGAGGAGTGAGAAAAACATCATGGGGTGGTGTGAATCGGAGGGTCTGAATTAGGATAGGCTGTGAGTGGCAATGTAGGATGGAGAAAAGCACAGCGGGGTGGTCAGCATGGGGAGGTCAGGTAACATGCAGTGGCAATGTAGGATAGGTTTCTCAAAAACATCGCGGGGTGGTGCGCATTGTATGGGTGTGTGTTACATTACATTCACTAGTAGTAGTGAGAAAAACATCACGGGGTGGTGCGCATTGTATGGGTGTGTGTTACATTACATTCACTAGTAGGAGTGAGAAAAACATCACGGGGTGGTGTGAATCGGAGGGTCTGAATTAGGATCGGCAGTGAGTGGCAAAGTAGGATGGAGAAAAGCACCGCGGGGTGGTCAGCATGGGGAGGTCAGGGAACATGCAGTGGCAAGGTAGGATAGGTTTCTGAAAAACATTGCGGGGTGGTGCGCATTGTATGGGTGTGTGTTACATTATATTCACTAGTAGGAGTGAGAAAAACATCGCGGGGTTGTGCGCATTTTATGGGTGTGTGTTACATTACATTCACTAGTAGGAGTGAGAAAAACATCGCGGGGTGGTGCGCATTGTATGGGTGTGTGTTACATTACATTCACTAGTAGGAGTGAGAAAAACATCACGGTGTGGTGTGAATCGGAGGGTCTGAATTAGGATAGGCAGTGAGTAGCAATGTAGTATAGAGAAAAGCACCGCGGGGTGGTCAGCATGGGGAAGTCAGTGAACATGCAGTGTCAATGTAGGATAGGTTTCTGAAAAACATCGCGTGGTTGTGCGCATTGTATGGGTGTGTGTTACATTACATTCACTACTAGGTGTGAGAAAAACATCACAGGGTGGTGTGAATCAGAGGGTCTGAATTGGGATAGGCAGTGAGTGGCAATGTAGGATGGAGAAAAGCACCGCGGGGTGGTCAGCATGGGGAGGTCAGGGAACATGCAGTGGCAATGTAGGATAGGTTTCCTGAAAAACATCGCGGGGTGGTGCACATTGTATGGGTGTGTGTTACATTACATTCACTAGGAGGAGTGAGAAAAACATCACGGGGTGGTGTGAATCGGAGGGTCTGAATTATAATAGGCAGTGAATGGCAATGTAGGATGGAGAAAAGCACCGCGGGGTGGTCAGCAAGGGGAGGTCAGGGAACATGCAGTGGCAATGTAGGATAGGTTTCTGAAAAACATCGCGGGGTGGTGCGCATTGTATGGGTGTGTGTTACATTACATTCACTAGTAGGAGTGAGAAAAACATCACGGGTTGGTGTGAATCGGAGGGTCTGAATTAGGATAGGCAGTGAGTGGCAATGTAGGATGGAGAAAAGCACCGCAGGGTGGTCAGCATGGGGATGTCAGGGAACATGCAGTGGCAATGTAAGATAGGTTTCTGAAAAACATCGCGTGGTGGTGCGAATTGTATGGGTGTGTGTTACATTACATTCACTAGTAGAAGTGAGAAAAACATCACGGGATGGGGCGCATTGTATGGGTGTGTGTTACATTACATTCACTAGTAGGAGTGAGAAAAACATCACGGGGTGGTGTGAATCGGAGGGTCTGAATTAGGACAGGCAGTGAGTGGCAATGTAGGATGGAGAAAAGCACCGCGGGGTGGTCAGCATGGGGAGGTCATGGAACATGCAGTGGCAATGTAGGATAGGTTTCTGAAAAACATCGCGTGGTGGTGCGCATTGTATAGGTGTGTGTTACATTACATTCACTAGTAGGAGTGAGAAAAACATCACGGGGTGGTGTGAATCGGAGGGTATGTATTAGGATAGGCAGTGAGTGGCAATGTAGGATGGAGAAAAGTACCGCAGCGTGGTCAGCTTGGGGAGGTCAGGGAACATGCAGTGGCAAGGTAGGATAGGTTTCTGAAAAACATCGCGGGGTGGTGCGCATTGTATGGGTGTGTGTTACATTACATTAACTAGTAGGAGTGAGAAAAACATCACGGGGTGGTGTGAATCGGAGGGTATGAATTAGGATCGGCAGTGAGTGGCAATGTAGGATGGAGAAAAGCACCGCGGGGTGGTCAGCATGGGGAGGTCAGGGAACATGCAGTGGCAAGGTAGGATAGGTTTCTGAAAAACATCGCGGGGTGGTGCGCATTGTATGGGTGTGTGTTACATTACATTCACTAGTAGGAGTGAGAAAAATATCACGGGGTGGTGTGAATGGGAGCATCTGAATTAGGATAGGCAGTGAGTGGCAATGTAGGATGGGAAAAGTACCTCAGCGTGGTCAGCATGGGGAGGTCAGGGAACATGCAGTGGCAATGTAGGATAGGTTTCTGAAAAACATCGCGGGGTGGTGCGCATTGTATGGGTGTGTGTTACATTACATTGACTAGTAGGAGTGAGAAAAACATCACGGGGTGGTGTGAATCGGACGGTCTGAATTAGGATAGGCAGTGAGTGGCAATGTAGGATGGAGAAAAGCACCGCGGGGTGGTCAGCATGGGGAGGTCAGCGAACATGCAGTGGCAATATAGGATAGTTTTCTGAAAAACATCGCGGGGTTTAGCGCATTGTATGGGTGTGTGTTATATTACATTCACTAGTAGGATTGAGAAAAACATCACGGGGTGGTTCGCATTGTATGGGTGTGTGTTACATTACATTCACTAGTAGGAGTGAGAAAAACATCATGGGGTGGTGTGAATCGGAGGGTCTGAATTAGGATAGGCTGTGAGTGGCAATGTAGGATGGAGAAAAGCACCGCGGGCTGGTCAGCATGCGGAGGTCAGGTAACATGCAGTGGCAATGTAGGATAGGTTTCTCAAAAACATCGCGGGGTGGTGCGCATTGTATGGGTGTGTGTTACATTACATTCACTAGTAGTAGTGAGAAAAACATCACGGGGTGGTGCGCATTGTATGGGTGTGTGTTACATTACATTCACTAGTAGGAGTGAGAAAAACATCACGGGGTGGTGTGAATCAGAGGGTCTGAATTAGGATCGGCAGTGAGTGGCAATGTAGGATGCAGAAAAGCACCGCGGGGTGGTCAGCATGGGGAGGTCAGGGAACATGCAGTGGCAAGGTAGGATAGGTTTCTGAAAAACATTGCGGCGTGGTGCGCATTGTATGGGTGTGTGTTACATTATATTCACTAGTAGGAGTGAGAAAAACATCGCGGGGTTGTGCGCATTTTATGGGTGTGTGTTACATTACATTCACTAGTAGGAGTGAGAAAAACATCGCGGGGTGGTGCGCATTGTGTGGGTGTGTGTTACATTACATTCAATAGTAGGAGTGAGAAAAACATCACGGGGTGGTGTGAATCGGAGTGTCTGAATTAGGATAGGCAGTGAGTGGCAATGTAGGATGGAGAAAAGCACCGCCGGGTGGTCAGCATGGGGAAGTCCGGGAACATTCCGTGGCAATGTAGGATAGTTTTCTGAAAAACATCACGGGGTGGTGCGCATTGTATGGGTGTGTGTTACATTACATTCACTAATAGGATTGAGAAAAACATCACGGTGTGGTGTGAATCGGAGGGTCAGAATTAGGATAGGCAGTGAGTTGCAATGTAATATAGAGAAAGGCACCGAGGGGTGGTCAGCATGGGGAAGTCAGGGAACAAGCAGTGGCAATGTAGGATAGGTTTCTGAAAAGCATCGCGTGGTGGTGCGCATTGTATGGGTGTGTGTTACATTACATTCACTACTAGGTGTGAGAAAAACATCCCGGGGTGGTGTGAATCGGAGGGTCTGAATTGGGATAGGCAGTGAGTGGCAATGTAGGATGGAGAAAAGCACCGTGGGGTGGTCAGCATGGGGAGGTCAGGGAACATGCAGTGGCAATGTAGGATAGGTTTCTGAAAAACATCGCGGGGTGGTGCGCATTGTATGGGTGTGTGTTACATTACATTCACTAGGAGGAGTGAGAAAAACATCAAGGGGTGGTGTGAATCGGAGGGTCTGAATTAGGATAGGCAGTGAATGGCAATGTAGGATGGAGAAAAGCACCGCGGGGTGGTCAGCAAGGGGAGGTCAGGGAACATGCAGTGGCAATGTAGGATAGGTTTCTGAAAAACATAGCGTGGTGGTGCGCATTGTATGGGTGTGTGTTACATTACATTCACTAGTAGGAGTGAGAAAAACATCACGGGGTGGGGCGCATTGTATGGGTGTGTGTTACATTACATTCACTAGTAGGAGTGAGAAAAACATCACGGGGTGGTGTGAATCGGAGTGTCTGAATGAGGATAGGCAGTGAGTGGCAATGAAGGATGGAGAAAAGCACCGCGGGGTGGTCAGCATGGGGAGGTCAGGGAACATGCAGTGGCAAGGTAGGATAGGTTTCTGAAAAACATCGCGGGGTGGTGCGCATTGTATGGGTGTGTGTTACATTACATTCACTAGTAGGAGTGAGAAAAATATCACGGGGTGGTGTGAATGGGAGCATCTGAATTAGGATAGGCAGTGAGTGGCAATGTAGGATGGAGAAAAGTACCGCAGCGTGGTCAGCATGGGGAGGTCAGGGAACATGCAGTGGCAATGTAGGATAGGTTTCTGAAAAACATCGCGGGGTGGTGCGCATTGTATGGGTGTGTGTTACATTACATTCACTAGTAGGAGTGAGAAAAACATCGCGGGGTGGTGTGCATTGTTTTGGTTGTGTTTCATTACATTCACTAGTAGGAGTGAGAAAAAATCACGGGGTGGTGTGAATCGGACGGTCTGAATTAGGATAGGCAGTGAGTGGCAATGTAGGATGGAGAAAAGCACCGCGGGGTGGTCAGCATGGGGAGGTCAGCGAACATGCAGTGGCAATATAGGATAGTTTTCTGAAAAACATCGCGGGGTGGTGCGCATTGTATGGGTGTGTGTTACATTACATTCACTAGTAGGAGTGAGAAAAACATCACGGGGTGGTTCGCATTGTATGGGTGTGTGTTACATTACATTCACTAGGAGGAGTGAGAAAAACATCATGGGGTGGTGTGAATCGGAGGGTCTGAATTAGGATAGGCTGTGAGTGGCAATGTAGGATGGAGAAAAGCACAGCGGGGTGGTCAGCATGGGGAGGTCAGGTAACATGCAGTGGCAATGTAGGATAGGTTTCTCAAAAACATCGCGGGGTGGTGCGCATTGTATGGGTGTGTGTTACATTACATTCACTAGTAGTAGTGAGAAAAACATCACGGGGTGGTGCGCATTGTATGGGTGTGTGTTACATTACATTCACTAGTAGGAGTGAGAAAAACATCACGGGGTGGTGTGAATCGGAGGGTCTGAATTAGGATCGGCAGTGAGTGGCAAAGTAGGATGGAGAAAAGCACCGCGGGGTGGTCAGCATGGGGAGGTCAGGGAACATGCAGTGGCAAGGTAGGATAGGTTTCTGAAAAACATTGCGGGGTGGTGCGCATTGTATGGGTGTGTGTTACATTATATTCACTAGTAGGAGTGAGAAAAACATCGCGGGGTTGTGCGCATTTTATGGGTGTGTGTTACATTACATTCACTAGTAGGAGTGAGAAAAACATCGCGGGGTGGTGCGCATTGTATGGGTGTGTGTTACATTACATTCACTAGTAGGAGTGAGAAAAACATCACGGTGTGGTGTGAATCGGAGGGTCTGAATTAGGATAGGCAGTGAGTTGCAATGTAATATATAGAAAAGCACCGCGGGGTGGTCAGCATGGGAAGTCAGGGAACATGCAGTGGCAATGTAGGATAGGTTTCTGAAAAGCATCGCGTGGTGGTGCGCATTGTATGGGTGTGTGTTACATTACATTCACTTCTAGGTGTGAGAAAAACATCACGGGGTGGTGTGAATCGGAGGGTCTGAATTGGGATAGGCAGTGAGTGGCAATGTAGGATGGAGAAAAGCACCGCGGGGTGGTCAGCATGGGGAGGTCAGGGAACATGCAGTGGCAATGTAGGATAGGTTTCTGAAAAACATCGCGGGGTGGTGCGCATTGTATGGGTGTGTGTTACATTACATTCACTAGGAGGAGTGAGAAAAACATCACGGCGTGGTGTGAATCGGAGGGTCTGAATTAGGATAGGCAGTGAATGGCAATGTAGGATGGAGAAAAGCACCGCGGGGTGGTCAGCAAGGGGAGGTCAGGGAACATGCAGTGGCAATGTAGGATAGGTTTCTGAAAAACATAGCGTGGTGGTGCTCATTGTATGGGTGTGTGTTACATTACATTCACTAGTAGGAGTGAGAAAAACATCACGGGGTGGGGCGCATTGTATGGGTGTGTGTTACATTACATTCACTAGTAGGAGTGAGAAAAACATCACGGGGTGGTGTGAATCGGAGTGTCTGAATTAGGATAGGCAGTGAGTGGCAATGTAGGATGGAGAAAAGCACCGCGGGTTGGTCAGCATGGGGAGTTCAGGGAACAGGCAGTGGCAATGTAGGATAGGTTTCTGAAAAACATCGCGGGGTGGTGCGCATTGTATGGGTGTGTGTTACATTACATTCACTAGTAGGAGTGAGAAAAACATCACGGGGTGGTGTGAATCGGACGGTCTGAATTAGGATAGG
The DNA here is from genome assembly GCF_034190915.1 of Cavia porcellus. Classification (NCBI taxonomy): domain Eukaryota; kingdom Metazoa; phylum Chordata; class Mammalia; order Rodentia; family Caviidae; genus Cavia; species Cavia porcellus. Next base: position 655,315 of record NW_026947595.1, on the reverse strand, counting down.
CAGTGAGTGGCAATGTAGGATGGAGAAAAGCACCGCGGGGTGGTCAGCATGGGGAGGTCAGCGAACATGCAGTGGCAATATAGGATAGTTTTCTGAAAAACATCGCGGGGTGGTGCGCATTGTATGGGTGTGTGTTACATTAAATTCACTAGTAGGAGTGAGAAAAACATCACGGAGTGGTTCGCATTGTATGGGTGTGTGTTACATTACATTCACTAGTAGGAGTGAGAAAAACATCATGGGGTGGTGTGAATCGGAGGGTCTGAATTAGGATAGGCTGTGAGTGGCAATGTAGGATGGAGAAAAGCACCGTGGGGTGGTCAGCATGGGGAGGTCAGGTAACATGCAGTGGCAATGTAGGATAGGTTTCTCAAAAACATCGCGGGGTCTTGCGCATTGTATGGGTGTGTGTTACATTACATTCACTAGTAGTAGTGAGAAAAACATCACGGGGTGGTGCGCATTGTATGGGTGTGTGTTACATTACATTCACTAGTAGTAGTGAGAAAAACATCACGGGGTGGTGTGAATCGGAGGGTCTGAATTAGGATCGGCAGTGAGTGGCAATGTAGGATGGAGAAAAGCACCGCGGGGTGGTCAGCATGGGGAGGTCAGGGAACATGCAGTGGCAAGGTAGGATAGGTTTCTGAAAAACATTGCGGGGTGGTACGCATTGTATGGGTGTGTGTTACATTATATTCACTAGTAGGAGTGAGAAAAACATCGCGGGGTTGTGCGCATTTTATGGGTGTGTGTTACATTACATTCACTAGTAGGAGTGAGAAAAACATCGCGGGGTGGTGCGCATTGTATGGGTGTGTGTTACATTACATTCACTAGTAGGAGTGAGAAAAACATCACTGGGTGGTGTGAATCGGAGGGTCTGAATTAGGATAGGCATTGAGTGGCAATGTAGGATGGAGAAAAGCACCGCGGGGTGGTCAGCATGGGGAGGTCAGGGAACATGCAGTTGCAATGTAGGATAGTTTTCTGAAAAACATCACGGGGTGGTGCGCATTGTATGGGTGTGTGTTACATTACATTCACTAGTAGGAGTGAGAAAAACATCACGGGGTGGTGTGAATCGGAGGGTCTGAATTAGGATAGGCAGTCAGTGGCAATGTAGGATGGAGAAAAGCACCGCGGGGTGGTCAGCATGGGGAGGTCATGGAAAGTGCAGTGGCAATGTAGGATAGGTTTCTGAAAAACATCGCGGGGTGGTACGCATTGTATGGGTGTGTGTTACATTACATTGACTAGTAGGAGTGAGAAAAACATCACGGGGTGGTGTGAATCGGAGGGTCTGAATTAGGATAGGCAGTGAGTGGCAATGTAGGATGGAGAAAAGCATTGCCGTGTGGTCAGCATGGGGAAGTCCGTGAACATGCAGTGGCAATGTAGGATAGTTTTCTGAAAAATATCACGGGGTGGTGCGCATTGTATGGGTGTGTGTTGCATTACATTCACTAGTAGGAGTGAGAAAAACATCACGGTGTGGTGTGAATCGGAGGGTCTGAATTAGGATAGGCAGTGAGTTGCAATGTAATATAGAGAAAAGCACCGCGGGGTGGTCAGCATGGGGAAGTCAGGGAACATGCAGTGGCAATGTAGGATAGGTTTCTGAAAAGCATCGCGTGGTGGTGCGCATTGTATGGGTGTGTTTTACATTACCTTCACTACTAGGTGTGAGAAAAACATCACGGGGTGGTGTGAATCGGAGGGTCTGAATTGGGATAGGCAGTGAGTGGCAATGTAGGATGGAGAAAAGCACCACGGGGTGGTCAGCATGGGGAGGTCAGGGAACATGCAGTGGCAATGTAGGATAGGTTTCTGAAAAACATCGCGGGGTGGTGCGCATTGTATGGGTGTGTGTTACATTACATTCACTAGGAGGAGTGAGAAAAACATCACGGGGTGGTGTGAATCGGAGGGTCTGAATTAGGATAGGCAGTGAATGGCAATGTAGGATGGAGAAAAGCACCGCGGGTTGGTCAGCAAGGGGAGGTCAGGGAACATGCAGTGGCAATGTAGGATAGGTTTCTGAAAAACATAGCGTGGTGGTGCTCATTGTATGGGTGTGTGTTACATTACATTCACTAGTAGGAGTGAGAAAAACATCACGGGGTGGGGCGCATTGTATGGGTGTGTGTTACATTACATTCTCTAGTAGGAGTGAGAAAAACATCACGGGGTGGTGTGAATCGGAGTGTCTGAATTAGGATAGGCAGTGAGTGGCAATGTAGGATGGAGAAAAGCACCGCGGGGTGGTCAGCATGGGGAGGTCAGGGAACATGCAGTGGCAAGGTAGGATAGGTTTCTGAAAAACATCGCGGGGTGGTGCGCATTGTATGGGTGTGTGTTACATTACATTCACTAGTAGGAGTGAGAAAAATATCACGGGGTGGTGTGAATGGGAGCATCTGAATTAGGATAGGCAGTGAGTGGCAATGTAGGATGGAGAAAAGTACCGCAGCGTGGTCAGCATGGGGAGGTCAGGGAACATGCAGTGGCAATGTAGGATAGGTTTCTGAAAAACATCGCGGGGTGGTGCGCATTGTATGGGTGTGTGTTACATTACATTCACTAGTAGGAGTGAGAAAAACATCGCGGGGTGGTGTGCATTGTTTGGGTTGTGTTTCATTACATTCACTAGTAGGAGTGAGAAAAATATCACGGGGTGGTGTGAATCGGACGGTCTGAATTAGGATAGGCAGTGAGTGGCAATGTAGGATGGAGAAAAGCACCGCGGGGTGGTCAGCATGGGGAGGTCAGGGAACATGCAGTGGCAAGGTAGGATAGTTTTCTGAACAACATCGCGGGGTGGTGCGCATTGTATGGGTGTGTGTTACATTACATTCACTAGTAGGAGTGAGAAAAACATCACGGGGTGGTTCGCATTGTATGGGTGTGTGTTACATTACATTCACTAGTAGGAGTGAGAAAAACATCATGGGGTGGTGTGAATCGGAGGGTCTGAATTAGGATAGGCTGTGAGTGGCAATGTAGGATGGAGAAAAGCACCGCGGGGTGGTCAGCATGGGGAGGTCAGGGAACATGCAGTGGCAAGGTAGGATAGGTATCTGAAAAAAAATTGCGGGGTGGTGCGCATTGTATGGGTGTGCGTTACACTATATTCACTAGTAGGAGTGAGAAAAACATTGCGGGGTTGTGCGCATTTTATGGGTGTGTGTTACATTACATTCACTAGTAGGAGTGAGAAAAACATTGCGGGGTGGTGCGCATTGTATGGGTGTGTGTTACATTACATTCACTAGTAGGAGTGAGAAAAACATCACTGGGTGGTGTGAATCGGAGGGTCTGATTTAGGATAGGCATTGAGTGGCAATGTAGGATGGAGAAAAGCACCGCGGGGTGGTCAGCATGGGGAGGTCAGGGAACATGCAGTTGCAATGTAGGATAGTTTTCTGAAAAACATCACGGGGTGGTGCGCATTGTATGGGTGTGTGTTACATTACATTCACTAGTAGGAGTGAGAAAAATATCACGGGGTGGTGTGAATCGGAGGGTCTGAATTAGGATAGGCAGTCAGTGGCAATGTAGGATGGAGAAAAGCACCGCGGGGTGGTCAGCATGGGGAGGTCATGGAAAGTGCAGTGGCAATGTAGGATAGGTTTCTGAAAAACATCGCGGGGTGGTACGCATTGTATGGGTGTGTGTTACATTACATTGACTAGTAGGAGTGAGAAAAACATCTCGGGGTGGTGTGAATCGGAGGGTCTGAATTAGGATAGGCAGTGAGTGGCAATGTAGGATGGAGAAAAGCACCGCCGGGTGGTCAGCATGGGGAAGTCCGGGAACATGCCGTGGCAATGTAGGATAGTTTTCTGAAAAACATCACGGGGTGGTGCATTGTATGGGTGTGTGTTACATTACATTCACTAGTAGGAGTAAGAAAAACATCACGGTGTGGTGTGAATCGGAGGGTCTGAATTAGGATAGGCAGTGAGTTGCAATGTAATATAGAGAAAAGCACCGCGGGGTGGTCAGCATGGGGAAGTCAGGGAACATGCAGTGGCAATGTAGGATAGGTTTCTGAAAAGCATCGCGTGGTGGTGCGCATTGTATGGGTGTGTGTTACATTACATTCACTACTAGGTGTGAGAAAAACATCACGGGGTGGTGTGAATCGGAGGGTCTGAATTGGGATAGGCAGTGAGTGGCAATGTAGGATGGAGAAAAGCACCGCGGGGTGGTCAGCATGGGGAGGTCAGGGAACATGCAGTGGCAATGTAGGATAGGTTTCTGAAAAACATCGCGGGGTGGTGCGCATTGTATGGGTGTGTGTTACATTACATTCACTAGGAGGAGTGAGAAAAACATCACGGCGTGGTGTGAATCGGAGGGTCTGAATTAGGATAGGCAGTGAATGGCAATGTAGGATGGAGAAAAGCACCGCGGGGTGGTCAGCAAGGGGAGGTCAGGGAACATGCAGTGGCAATGTAGGATAGGTTTCTGAAAAACATAGCGTGGTGGTGCTCATTGTATGGGTGTGTGTTACATTACATTCACTAGTAGGAGTGAGAAAAACATCACGGGGTGGGGCGCATTGTATGGGTGTGTGTTACATTACATTCACTAGTAGGAGTGAGAAAAACATCACGGGGTGTTGTAAATCGGAGTGTCTGAATTAGGATAGGCAGTCAGTGGCAATGTAGGATGGAGAAAAGCACCGCGGGGTGGTCAGCATGGGGAGGTCAGGGAACATGCAGTGGCAAGGTAGGATAGGTTTCTGAAAAACATCGCGGGGTGGTGCGCATTGTATGGGTGTGTGTTACATTACATTCACTAGTAGGAGTGAGAAAAATATCACGGGGTGGTGTGAATGTGAGCATCTGAATTAGGATAGGCAGTGAGTGGCAATGTAGGATGGAGAAAAGTACCGCAGTGTGGTCAGCATGGGGAGGTCAGGGAACAGGCAGTGGCAATGTAGGATAGGTTTCTGAAAAACATCGCGGGGTGGTGCGCATTGTATGGGTGTGTGTTACATTACATTCACTAGTAGGAGTGAGAAAAACATCGCGGGGTGGTGTGCATTGTTTGGGTTGTGTTTCATTACATTCACTAGTAGGAGTGAGAAAAACATCACGGGGTGGTGTGAATCGGACGGTCTGAATTAGGATAGGCAGTGAGTGGCAATGTAGGATGGAGAAAAGCACCGCGGGGTGGTCAGCATGGGGAGGTCAGCGAACATGCAGTGGCAATATAGGATAGTTTTCTGAAAAACATCGCGGGGTGGTGCGCATTGTATGGGTGTGTGTTACATTAAATTCACTAGTAGGAGTGAGAAAAACATCACGGAGTGGTTCGCATTGTATGGGTGTGTGTTACATTACATTCACTAGTAGGAGTGATAAAAACATCATGGGGTGGTGTGAATCGGAGGGTCTGAATTAGGATAGGCTGTGAGTGGCAATGTAGGATGGAGAAAAGCACCGCGGGGTGGTCAGCATGGGGAGGTCAGGTAACATGCAGTGGCAATGTAGGATAGGTTTCTCAAAAACATCGCGGGGTCTTGCGCATTGTATGGGTGTGTGTTACATTACATTCACTAGTAGTAGTGAGAAAAACATCACGGGGTGGTGCGCATTGTATGGGTGTGTGTTACATTACATTCACTAGTAGGAGTGAGAAAAATATCACGGGGTGGTGTGAATGTGAGCATCTGAATTAGGATAGGCTGTGAGTGGCAATGTAGGATGGAGAAAAGTACCGCAGTGTGGTCAGCATGGGGAGGTCAGGGAACATGCAGTGGCAATATAGGATAGTTTTCTGAAAAACATCGCGGGGTGGTGCGCATTGTATGGGTGTGTGTTACATTAAATTCACTAGTAGGAGTGAGAAAAACATCACGGAGTGGTTCGCATTGTATGGGTGTGTGTTACATTACATTCACTAGTAGGAGTGAGAAAAACATCGCGGGGTGGTGTGCATTGTTTGGGTTGTGTTTCATTACATTCACTAGTAGGAGTGAGAAAAACATCACGGGGTGGTGTGAATCGGACGGTCTGAATTAGGATAGGCAGTGAGTGGCAATGTAGGATGGAGAAAAGCACCGCGGGGTGGTCAGCATGGGGAGGTCAGCGAACATGCAGTGGCAATATAGGATAGTTTTCTGAAAAACATCGCGGGGTGGTGCGCATTGTATGGGTGTGTGTTACATTACATTCACTAGTAGGAGTGAGAAAAACATCACGGAGTGGTTCGCATTGTATGGGTGTGTGTTACATTACATTCACTAGTAGGAGTGAGAAAAACATCATGGGGTGGTGTGAATCGGAGGGTCTGAATTAGGATAGGCTGTGAGTGGCAATGTAGGATGGAGAAAAGCACCGCGGGGTGGTCAGCATGGGGAGGTCAGGTAACATGCAGTGGCAATGTAGGATAGGTTTCTCAAAAACATCGCGGGGTCTTGCGCATTGTATGGGTGTGTGTTACATTACATTCACTAGTAGTAGTGAGAAAAACATCACGGGGTGGTGCGCATTGTATGGGTGTGTGTTACATTACATTCACTAGTAGTAGTGAGAAAAACATCACGGGGTGGTGTGAATCGGAGGGTCTGAATTAGGATCGGCAGTGAGTGGCAATGTAGGATGGAGAAAAGCACCGCGGGGTGGTCAGCATGGGGAGGTCAGGGAACATGCAGTGGCAAGGTAGGATAGGTTTCTGAAAAACATTGCGGGGTGGTGCGCATTGTATGGGTGTGTGTTACATTATATTCACTAGTAGGAGTGAGAAAAACATCGCGGGGTTGTGCGCATTTTATGGGTGTGTGTTACATTACATTCACTAGTAGGAGTGAGAAAAACATCGCGGGGTGGTGCGCATTGTATGGGTGTGTGTTACATTACATTCACTACTAGGTGTGAGAAAAACATCACGGGGTGGTGTGAATCGGAGGGTCTGAATTGGGATAGGCAGTGAGTGGCAATGTAGGATGGAGAAAAGCACCGCGGGGTGGTCAGCATGGGGAGGTCAGGGAACATGCAGTGGCAATGTAGGATATGTTTCTGAAAAACATCGCGGGGTGGTGCGCATTGTATGGGTGTGTGTTACATTACATTCACTAGGAGGAGTGAGAAAAACATCACGGGGTGGTGTGAATCGGAGGGTCTGAATTAGGATAGGCAGTGAATGGCAATGTAGGATGGAGAAAAGCACCGCGGGGTGGTCAGCAAGGGGAGGTCAGGGAACATGCAGTGGCAATGTAGGATAGGTTTCTGAAAAACATCGCGTGGTGGTGCGCATTGAATGGGTGTGTGTTACATTACATTCACTAGTAGGAGTGAGAAAAACATCACGGGGTGGTGTGAATCGGAGGGTCTGAATTAGGATAGGCAGTGAGGGGCAATGTAGGATGGAGAAAAGCTCCGTGGGGTGGTCAGCATGGGGAGGTCACGGAACATGCAGTGGCAATGTAGGATAGGTTTCTGAAAAACATCGCGTGGTGGTGCGCATTGTATAGGTGTGTGTTACATTACATTCACTAGTAGGAGTGAGAAAAACATCACGGGTTGGTGTGAATCGGAGGGTCTGAATTAGGATAGGCAGTGAGTGGCAATGTAGGATGGAGAAAAGCACCGCGGGGTGGTCAGCATGGGGAGGTCAGGGAAAGTGCAGTGGCAATGTAGCATAGGTTTCTGAAAAACAGTGCGGGGTGGTGCGCATTGTATGGGTGTGTGTTACATTACATTCACTAGTAGGAGTGAGAAAAACATCACGGGGTGGTGTGAATCGGAGGGTCTGAATTAGGATAGGCAGTGAGTGGCAATGTAGGATGGATAAAAGCACCGCGGGGTGGTCAGCATGGGGAAGTCAGGGAACATGCAATGGCATTGTAGGATTGGTTTCTTAAAAACATCGCGTGGTGGTGCGCATTGTATAGGTGTGTGTTACATTACATTCACTATTAGGAGTGAGAAAAACATCACGGGGTGGTGTGAATCGGAGGGTATGAATTAGGATAGGCAGTGAGTGGCAATGTAGGATGGAGAAAAGCACCGCGGGGTGGTCAGCAAGGGGAGGTCAGGGAACATGCAGTGGCAATGTAGGATAGGTTTCTGAAAAACATCTCGGGGTGGTGCGCATTGTATGGGTGTGTGTTACATTACATTCACTAGTAGGAGTGAGAAAAACATCACGGGTTGGTGTGAATCGGAGGGTCTGAATTAGGATAGGCAGTGAGTGGCAATGTAGGATGGAGAAAAGCACCGCGGGGTGGTCAGCATGGGGATGTCAGGGAACATGCAGTGGCAATGTAGGATAGGTTTCTGAAAAACATCGCGTGGTGGTGCGCATTATATTGGTGTGTGCTACATTACATTCACTACTAGGAGTGAGAAAAACATCACGGGATGGGGCGCATTGTATGGGTGTGTGTTACATTACATTCACTAGTAGGAGTGAGAAAAACATCACGGTGTGGTGTGAATCGGAGGGTCTGAATTAGGACAGGCAGTGAGTGGCAATGTAGGATGGAGAAAAGCACCGCGGGGTGGTCAGCATGGGGAGGTCACGGAACATGCAGTGGCAATGTAGGAATGGTTTCTGAAAAACATTGCGTGGTGGTGCGCATTGTATAGGTGTGTGTTATATTACATTCACTAGTAGGAGTGAGAAAAACATCACGGAGTGGTGTGAATCGGAGGTTATGTATTAGGATAGGCAGTGAGTGGCAAAGTAGGATGGAGAAAAGCACCGCGGGGTGGTCAGCATGGGGAAGTCCGGGAACATGCATTGGCAATGTAGGATAGTTTTCTGAAAAACATCACGGGGTGGTGCGCATTGTATGGGTGTGTGTTACATTACATTCACTAGTAGGAGTGAGAAAAACATCGCGGGGTGGTGTGCATTGTTTGGGTTGTGTTTCATTACATTCACTAGTAGGAGTGAGAAAAACATCACGGGGTGGTGTGAATCGGACGGTCTGAATTAGGATAGGCAGTGAGTGGCAATGTAGGATGGAGAAAAGCACCGCGGGGTGGTCAGCATGGGGAGGTCAGCGAACATGCAGTGGCAATATAGGATAGTTTTCTGAAAAACACCCCGGGTGGTGCGCATTGTATGGGTGTGTGTTACATTAAATTCACTAGTAGGAGTGAGAAAAACATCACGGAGTGGTTCGCATTGTATGGGTGTGTGTTACATTACATTCACTAGTAGGAGTGAGAAAAACATCATGGGGTGGTGTGAATCGGAGGGTCTGAATTAGGATAGGCTGTGAGTGGCAATGTAGGATGGAGAAAAGCACCGCGGGGTGGTCAGCATGGGGAGGTCAGGTAACATGCAGTGGCAATGTAGGATAGGTTTCTCAAAAACATTGCGGGGTCTTGCGCATTGTATGGGTGTGTGTTACATTACATTCACTAGTAGTAGTGAGAAAAACATCACGGGGTGGTGCGCATTGTATGGGTGTGTGTTACATTACATTCACTAGTAGTAGTGAGAAAAACATCACGGGGTGGTGTGAATCGGAGGGTCTGAATTAGGATCGGCAGTGAGTGGCAATGTAGGATGGAGAAAAGCACCGCGGGGTGGTCAGCATGGGGAGGTCAGGGAACATGCAGTGGCAAGGTAGGATAGGTTTCTGAAAAACATTGCGGGGTGGTGCGCATTGTATGGGTGTGTGTTACATTATATTCACTAGTAGGAGTGAGAAAAACATCGCGGGGTTGTGCGCATTTTATGGGTGTGTGTTACATTACATTCACTAGTAGGAGTGAGAAAAACATCGCGGGGTGGTGCGCATTGTATGGGTGTGTGTTACATTACATTCACTAGTAGGAGTGAGAAAAACATCACTGGGTGGTGTGAATCGGAGGGTCTGAATTAGGATAGGCATTGAGTGGCAATGTAGGATGGAGAAAAGCACCGCGGGGTGGTCAGCATGGGGAGCTCAGGGAACATGCATTTGCAATGTAGGATAGTTTTCTGAAAAACATCACGGGGTGGTGCGCATTGTATGGGTGTGTGTTACATTACATTCACTAGTAGGAGTGAGAAAAACATCACGGGGTGGTGTGAATCGGAGGGTCTGAATTAGGATAGGCAGTCAGTGGCAATGTAGGATGGAGAAAAGCACCGCGGTGTGGTCAGCATGGGGAGGTCATGGAAAGTGCAGTGGCAATGTAGGATTGGTTTCTGAAAAACATCGCGGGGTGGTACGCATTGTATGGGTGTGTGTTACATTACATTGACTAGTAGGAGTGAGAAAAACATCACGGGGTGGTGTGAATCGGAGGGTCTGAATTAGGATAGGCAGTGAGTGGCAATGTAGGATGGAGAAAAGCATCGCCGTGTGGTCAGCATGGGGAAGTCCGGGAACATGCAGTGGCAATGTAGGATAGTTTTCTGAAAAACATCACGGGGTGGTGCGCATTGTATGGGTGTGTGTTGCATTACATTCACTAGTAGGAGTGAGAAAAACATCACGGTGTGGTGTGAATCGGAGGGTCTGAATTAGGATAGGCAGTGAGTTGCAATGTAATATAGAGAAAAGCACCGCGGGGTGGTCAGCATGGGGAAGTCAGGGAACATGCAGTGGCAATGTAGGATAGGTTTCTGAAAAGCATCGCGTGGTGGTGCGCATTGTATGGGTGTGTGTTACATTACATTCACTACTAGGTGTGAGAAAAACATCACGGGGTGGTGTGAATTGGAGGGTCTGAATTGGGATAGGCAGTGAGTGGCAATGTAGGATGGAGAAAAGCACCACGGGGTGGTCAGCATGGGGAGGTCAGGGAACATGCAGTGGCAATGTAGGATAGGTTTCTGAAAAACATCGCGGGGTGGTGCGCATTGTATGGGTGTGTGTTACATTACATTCACTAGGAGGAGTGAGAAAAACATCACGGGGTGGTGTGAATCGGAGGGTCTGAATTAGGATAGGCAGTGAATTGCAATGTAGGATGGAGAAAAGCACCGCGGGGTGGTCAGCAAGGGGAGGTCAGGGAACATGCAGTGGCAATGTAGGATAGGTTTCTGAAAAACATAGCGTGGTGGTGCTCATTGTATGGGTGTGTGTTACATTACATTCACTAGTAGGAGTGAGAAAAACATCACGGGGTGGGGCGCATTGTATGGGTGTGTGTTACATTACATTCTCTAGTACGAGTGAGAAAAACATCACGGGGTGGTGTGAATCGGAGTGTCTGAATTAGGATAGGCAGTGAGTAGCAATGTAGGATGGAGAAAAGCACCGCGGGGTGGTCAGCATGGGGAGGTCAGGGAACATGCAGTGGCAAGGTAGGATAGGTTTCTGAAAAACATCGCGGGGTGGTGCGCGTTGTATGGGTGTGTGTTACATTACATTCACTAGTAGGAGTGAGAAAAATATCACGGGGTGGTGTGAATGGGAGCATCTGAATTAGGATAGGCAGTGAGTGGCAATGTAGGATGGAGAAAAGTACCGCAGCGTGGTCAGCATGGGGAGGTCAGGGAACATGCAGTGGCAATGTAGGATAGGTTTCTGAAAAACATCGCGGGGTGGTGCGCATTGTATGGGTGTGTGTTACATTACATTCACTAGTAGGAGTGAGAAAAACATCGCGGGGTGGTGTGCATTGTTTGGGTTGTGTTTCATTACATTCACTAGTAGGAGTGAGAAAAATATCACGGGGTTGTGTGAATCGGACGGTCTGAATTAGGATAGGCAGTGAGTGGCAATGTAGGATGGAGAAAAGCACCGCGGGGTGGTCAGCATGGGGAGGTCAGGGAACATGCAGTGGCAAGGTAGGATAGTTTTCTGAAAAACATCGCGGGGAGGTGCGCATTGTATGGGTGTGTGTTACATTACATTTACTAGTAGGAGTGAGAAAAACATCACGGTGTGGTTCGCATTGTATGGGTGTGTGTTACAATACATTCACTAGTAGGAGTGAGAAAAACATCATGGGGTGGTGTGAATCGGAGGGTCTGAATTAGGATAGGCTGTGAGTGGCAATGTAGGATGGAGAAAAGCACCGCGGGGTGGTCAGCATGGGGAGGTCAGGGAACATGCAGTGGCAAGGTAGGATAGGTATCTGAAAAACATTGCGGGGTGGTGCGCATTGTATGGGTGTGCGTTACATTATATTCACTAGTAGGAGTGAGAAAAACATTGCGGGGTTGTGCGCATTTTATGGGTGTGTGTTACATTACATTCACTAGTAGGAGTGAGAAAAACATTGCGGGGTCTGTGCATTGTATGGGTGTGTGTTACATTACATTCACTAGTAGGAGTGAGAAAAACATCACTGGGTGGTGTGAATCGGAGGGTCTGAATTAGGATAGGCATTGAGTGGCAATGTAGGATGGAGAAAAGCACCGCGGGGTGGTCAGCAAGGGGAGGTCAGGGAACATGCAGTGGCAATGTAGGATAGGTTTCTGAAAAACATCGGGTGGTGGTGCGCATTGTATGGGTGTGTGTTACATTACATTCACTAGTAGGAGTGAGAAAAACATCACGGGGTGGTGTGAATCGGAGGGTCTGAATTAGGATAGGCAGTGAGGGGCAATGTAGGATGGAGAAAAGCACCGTGGGGTGGTCAGCATGGGGAGGTCACGGAACATGCAGTGGCAATGTAGGATAGGTTTCTGAAAAACATCGCGTGGTGGTGCGCATTGTATAGGTGTGTGTTACATTACATTCACTAGTAGGAGTGAAAAAAACATCACGGGTTGGTGTGAATCGGAGGGTCTGAATTAGGATAGGCAGTGAGTGGCAATGTAGGATGGAGAAAAGCACCACGGGGTGGTCAGCATGGGGAGGTCAGGGAAAGTGCAGTGGCAATGTAGGATAGGTTTCTGAAAAACAGGGCGGGGTGGTGCGCATTGTATGGGTGTGTGTTACATTACATTCACTATTAGGAGTGAGAAAAACATCACGGGGTGGTGTGAATCGGAGGGTCTGAATTAGGATAGGCAGTGAGTGGCAATGTAGGATGGAGAAAAGCACCGCGGGGTGGTCAGCATGGGGAAGTCAGGGAACATGCAATGGCATTGTAGGATTGGTTTCTGAAAAACATCGCGTGGTGGTGCGCATTGTATAGGTGTGTGTTACATTACATTCACTATTAGGAGTGAGAAAAACATCACGGGGTGGTGTGAATCGGAGGGTATGAATTAGGATAGGCAGTGAGTGGCAATGTAGGATGGAGAAAAGCACCGCGGGGTGGTCAGCAAGGGGAGGTCAGGGAACATGCAGTGGCAATGTAGGATAGGTTTCTGAAAAACATCGCGGGGTGGTGCGCATTGTATGGGTGTGTGTTACATTACATTCACTAGTAGGAGTGAGAAAAACATCACGGGTTGGTGTGAATCGGAGGGTCTGAATTAGGATAGGCAGTGAGTGGCAATGTAGGATGGAGAAAAGCACCGCAGGGTGGTCAGCATGGGGATGTCAGGGAACATGCAGTGGCAATGTAGGATAGGTTTCTGAAAAACATCGCGTGGTGGTGCGCATTGTATTGGTGTGTGTTACATTACATTCACTACTAGGAGTGAGAAAAACATCACGGGATGGGGCGCATTGTATGGGTGTGTGTTACATTACATTCACTAGGAGGAGTGAGAAAAACATCACGGGGTGGTGTGAATCGGAGGGTCTGAATTAGGACAGGCAGTGAGTGGCTATGTAGGATGGAGAAAAGCACCGCGGGGTGGTCAGCATGGGGAGGTCACGGAACATGCAGTGGCAATGTAGGATAGGTTTCTGAAAAACATCGCGTGGTGGTGCGCATTGTATAGGTGTGTGTTATATTACATTCACTAGTAGGAGTGAGAAAAACATCACGGGGTGGTGTGAATCGGAGGTTATGTATTAGGATAGGCAGTGAGTGGCAAAGAATGATGGAGAAAAGCACCGCGGGGTGGTCAGCATTGGGAAGTCCGGGAACATGCATTGGCAATGTAGGATAGTTTTCTGAAAAACATCACGGGGTGGTGCGCATTGTATGGGTGTGTGTTACATTATATTCACTAGTAGGAGTGAGAAAAACATCACGGTGTGGTGTGAATCGGAGGGTCTGAATTAGGATAGGCAGTGAGTAGCAATGTAGTATAGAGAAAAGCACCGCGGGGTGGTCAGCATGGGGAAGTCAGGGAACATGCAGTGGCAATGTAGGATAGGTTTCTGAAAATCATCACGGGGTGGTGCGCATTGTATGGGTGTGTGTTACATTACATTCACTTGTAGGAGTGAGAAAAACATAACGGGGTGGTGTGAATCGGATTGTCTGAATTAGGATAGGCACTGAGTGGCAATGTAGGATGGAGAAAAGCACCGCGGGGTGGTCAGCATGGGGAGGTCAGGGAACATGCAGTGGCAATGTAGGATAGGTTTCTGAAAAACATCGAGGGGTGGTACGCATTGTATGGGTGTGTGTTACATTACATTCACTAGCAGGAGTGAGAAAATCATCACGGGGTGGCTCGCATTGTATGGGTGTGTGTTACATTACATTCACTAGTAGGAGTGAGAAAAACATCACGGGGTGGTGTGAATCGGAGTGTCTGAATTAGGATAGGCAGTGAGTGGCAATGTAGGATGGAGAAAAGCACCGCTGGGTGGTCAGCATGGGGAGGTCAGGGAACATGCAATGGCAATGTAGGATAGGTTTCTGAAAAACATCGCCGGGTGGTGCACATTTTATGGGTGTGTGTTACATTACATTCACTAGTAGGAGTGAGAAAAACATCATGGGGTGGTGTGAATCGGAGGGTCTGAATTAGGATAGGCAGTGAGTGGCAATGTATGATGGAGAAAAGCACCGCGGGGTGGTCAGCATGGAGAGGTGAGGGAACATACAGTGGCAATGTAGGATAGGATTCTGAAAAACATCGCGGGGTGGTGCGCATTGTATGGGTGTGTGTTACATTACATTCACTAGTAGGAGTGAGAAAAACATCGCGGGTGGTGTGCATTGTTTGGGTTGTGTTTCATTACATTCACTAGTAGGAGTGAGAAAAACATCACGGGGTGGTGTGAATCGGACGGTCTGAATTAGGATAGGCAGTGAGTGGCAATGTAGAATGGAGAAAAGCACCGCGGGGTGGTCAGCATGGGGAGGTCAGCGAACATGCAGTGGCAATATAGGATAGTTTTCTGAAAAACATCGCGGGGTGGTGCGCATTGTATGGGTGTGTGTTACATTACATTCACTAGTAGGAGTGAGAAAAACATCACGGGGTGGTTCGCATTGTATGGGTGTGTGTTACATTACATTCACTAGTAGGAGTGAGAAAAACATCATGGGGTGGTGTGAATCGGAGGGTCTGAATTAGGATAGGCTGTGAGTGGCAATGTAGGATGGAGAAAAGCACCGCGGGGTGGTCAGCATGGGGAGGTCAGGTAACATGCAGTGGCAATGTAGGATAGGTTTCTCAAAAACATCGCGGGGTGGTGCGCATTGTATGGGTGTGTGTTATATTACATTCACTAGTAGTAGTTAGAAAAACATCACGGGGTGGTGCGCATTGTATGGGTGTGTGTTACATTATATTCACTAGTAGGAGTGAGAAAAACATCACGGGGTGGTGTGAATCGGAGGGTCTGAATTAGGATCGGCAGTGAGTGGCAATGTAGGATGGAGAAAAGCACCGCGGGGTGGTCAGCATGGGGAGGTCAGGGAACATGCAGTGGCAAGGTAGGATAGGTTTCTGAAAAACATTGCGGGGTGGTGCGCATTGTATGAGTGTGTGTTACATTATATTCACTAGTAGGAGTGAGAAAAACATCGCGGGGTTGTGCGCATTTTATGGGTGTGTGTTACATTACATTCACTAGTAGGAGTGAGAAAAACTTCGCGGTGTGGTGCGCATTGTAATGGTGTGTGTTACATTACATTCACTAGTAGGAGTGAGAAAAACATCACTGGGTGGTGTGAATCGGAGGGTCTGAATTAGAATAGGCATTGAGTGGCAATGTAGGATGGAGAAAAGCACCGCGGGGTGGTCAGCATGGGGAGGTCAGGGAACATGCAGTGGCAATGTAGGATAGTTTTCTGAAAACATCACGGGGTGGTGCGCATTGTATGGGTGTGTGTTACATTACATTCACTAGTAGGAGTGAGAAAAACATCACGGGGTGGTGTGAATCGGAGGGTCTGAATTAGGATAGGCAGTGAGTGGCAATGTGGGATGGAGACAAGCACCGCGGGGTGGTCAGCATGGGGAGGTCATGGAATGTGCAGTGGCAATCTAGGATAGGTTTCTGAAAAACATCGCGGGGTGGTACGCATTGTATGGGTGTGTGTTACATTACATTGACTAGTAGGAGTGAGAAAAACATCACGGAGTGGTGTGAATCGGAGGGTCTGAATTAGGATAGGCAGTGAGTGGCAATGTAGGATGGAGAAAAGCACCGCCGGGTGGTCAGCATGGGGAAGTCCGGTAACATGCCGTGGAAATGTAGGATAGTTTTCTGAAAAACATCACGGGGTGGTGCGCATTGTATGGGTGTGTGTTACATTACATTCACTAGTAGGAGTGAGAAAAACATCATGGGGTGGTGTGAATCGGAGGGTCTGAATTAGGATAGGCTGTGAGTGGCAATGTAGGATGGAGAAAAGCACCGCGGGGTGGTCAGCATGGGGAGGTCAGGGAACATGCAGTGGCAAGGTAGGATAGGTATCTGAAAAACATTGCGGGGTGGTGCGCATTGTATGGGTGTGCGTTACATTATATTCACTAGTAGGAGTGAGAAAAACATTGCGGGGTTGTGCGCATTTTATGGGTGTGTGTTACATTACATTCACTAGTAGGAGTGAGAAAAACATTGCGGGGTCTGTGCATTGTATGGGTGTGTGTTACATTACATTCACTAGTAGGAGTGAGAAAAACATCACTGGGTGGTGTGAATCGGAGGGTCTGAATTAGGATAGGCATTGAGTGGCAATGTAGGATGGAGAAAAGCACCGCGGGGTGGTCAGCATGGGGAGGTCAGGGAACATGCAGTTGCAATGTAGGATAGTTTTCTGAAAAACATCACGGGGTGGTGCGCATTGTATGGGTGTGTGTTACATTACATTCACTAGTAGGAGTGAGAAAAATATCACGGGGTGGTGTGAATCGGAGGGTCTGAATTAGGATAGGCAGTCAGTGGCAATGTAGGATGGAGAAAAGCACCGCGGGGTGGTCAGCATGGGGAGGTCATGGAAAGTGCAGTGGCAATGTAGGATATGTTTCTGAAAAACATCGCGGGGTGGTTCGCATTGTATGGGTGTGTGTTACATTACATTGACTAGTAGGAGTGAGAAAAACATCTCGGGGTGGTGTGAATCGGAGGGTCTGAATTAGGATAGGCAGTGAGTGGCAATGTAGGATGGAGAAAAGCACCGCCGGGTGGTCAGCATGGGGAAGTCAGGGAACATGCAGTGGCAATGTAGGATAGGTTTCTGAAAAGCATCGCGTGGTGGTGCGCATTGTATGGGTGTGTGTTACATTACATTCACTACTAAGTGTGAGAAAAACATCACGGGGTGGTGTGAATCGGAGGGTCTGAATTGGGATAGGCAGTGAGTGGCAATGTAGGATGGAGAAAAGCACCGCGGGGTGGTCAGCAAGGGGAGGTCAGGGAACATGCAGTGGCAATGTAGGATAGGTTTCTGAAAAACATCGCGGGGTGGTGCGCATTGTATGGGTGTGTGTTACATTACATTCACTAGTAGGAGTGAGAAAAACATCACGGGGTGGTGTGAATCGGAGGGTCTGAATTAGGATAGGCAGTGAGGGGCAATGTAGGATGGAGAAAAGCACCGTGGGGTGGTCAGCATGGGGAGGTCACGGAACATGCAGTGGCAATGTAGGATAGGTTTCTGAAAAACATCGCGTGGTGGTGCGCATTGTATAGGTGTGTGTTACATTACATTCACTAGTAGGAGTGAAAAAAACATCACGGGTTGGTGTGAATCGGAGGGTCTGAATTAGGATAGGCAGTGAGTGGCAATGTAGGATGGAGAAAAGCACCGCGGGGTGGTCAGCATGGGGAGGTCAGGGAAAGTGCAGTGGCAATGTAGGATAGGTTTCTGAAAAACAGCGCGGGGTGGTGCGCATTGTATGGGTGTGTGTTACATTACATTCACTAGTAGGAGTGAGAAAAACATCACGGGGTGGTGTGAATCGGAGGGTCTGAATTAGGATAGGCAGTGAGTGGCAATGTAGGATGGAGAAAAGCACTGCAGGGTGGTCAGCATGGGGATGTCAGGGAACATGCAGTGGCAATGTAGGATAGGTTTCTGAAAAACATCGCGTGGTGGTGCGCATTGTATTGGTGTGTGTTACATTACATTCACTACTAGGAGTGAGAAAAACATCACGGGATGGGGCGCATTGTATGGCTGTGTGTTACATTACATTCACTAGTAGGAGTGAGAAAAACATCACGGGGTGGTGTGAATCGGAGGGTCTGAATTAGGACAGGCAGTGAGTGGCTATGTAGGATGGAGAAAAGCACCGCGGGGTGGTCAGCATGGGGAGGTCACGGAACATGCAGTGGCAATGTAGGATAGGTTTCTGAAAAACATCGCGTGGTGGTGCGCATTGTATAGGTGTGTGTTATATTACATTCACTAGTAGGAGTGAGAAAAACATCACGGGGTGGTGTGAATCGGAGGTTATGTATTAGGATAGGCAGTGAGTGGCAAAGTAGGATGGAGAAAAGCACCGCGGGGTGGTCAGCATTGGGAAGTCCGGGAACATGCATTGGCAATGTAGGATAGTTTTCTGAAAAACATCACGGGGTGGTGCGCATTGTATGGGTGTGTGTTACATTACATTCACTAGTAGGAGTGAGAAAAACATCACGGTGTGGTGTGAATCGGAGGGTCTCAATTAGGATAGGCAGTGAGTAGCAATGTAGTATAGAGAAAAGCACCGCGGGGTGGTCAGCATGGGGAAGTCAGGGAACATGCAGTGGCAATGTAGGATAGGTTTCTGAAAATCATCACGGGGTGGTGCGCATTGTATGGGTGTGTGTTACATTACATTCACTTGTAGGAGTGAGAAAAACATAACGGGGTGGTGTGAATCGGATTGTCTGAATTAGGATAGGCACTGAGTGGCAATGTAGGATGGAGAAAAGCACCGCGGGGTGGTCAGCATGGGGAGGTCAGGGAACATGCAGTGGCAATGTAGGATAGGTTTCTGAAAAACATCGAGGGGTGGTACGCATTGTATGGGTGTGTGTTACATTACATTCACTAGCAGGAGTGAGAAAATCATCACGGGGTGGCTCGCATTGTATGGGTGTGTGTTACATTACATTCACTAGTAGGAGTGAGAAAAACATCACGGGGTGGTGTGAATCGGAGGGTCTGAATTAGGATAGGCAGTGAGTGGCAATGTAGGATGGAGAAAAGCACCGCTGGGTGGTCAGCATGTGGAGGTCAGGGAACATGCAATGGCAATGTAGGATAGGTTTCTGAAAAACATCGCCGGGTGGTGCACATTTTATGGGTGTGTGTTACATTACATTCACTAGTAGGAGTGAGAAAAACATCATGGGGTGGTGTGAATCGTAGGGTCTGAATTAGGATAGGCAGTGAGTGGCAATGTATGATGGAGAAAAGCACCGCGGGGTGGTCAGCATGGAGAGGTGAGGGAACATACAGTGGCAATGTAGGATAGGATTCTGAAAAACATCGCGGGGTGCTGCGCATTGTATGGGTGTGTGTTACATTACATTCACTAGTAGGAGTGAGAAAAACATCGCGGGGTGGTGTGCATTGTTTGGGTTGTGTTTCATTACATTCACTAGTAGGAGTGAGAAAAACATCACGGAGTGGTGTGAATCGGACGGTCTGAATTAGGATAGGCAGTGAGTGGCAATGTAGAATGGAGAAAAGCACCGCGGGGTGGTCAGCATGGGGAGGTCAGCGAACATGCAGTGGCAATATAGGATAGTTTTCTGAAAAACATCGCGGGGTGGTGCGCATTGTATGGGTGTGTGTTACATTACATTCACTAGTAGGAGTGAGAAAAACATCACGGGGTGGTTCGCATTGTATGGGTGTGTGTTACATTACATTCACTAGTAGGAGTGAGAAAAACATCATGGGGTGGCGTGAATCGGAGGGTCTGAATTAGGATAGGCTGTGAGTGGCAATGTAGGATGGAGAAAAGCACCGCGGGGTGGTCAGCATGGGGAGGTCAGGTAACATGCAGTGGCAATGTAGGATAGGTTTCTCAAAAACATCGCGGGGTGGTGCGCATTGTATGGGTGTGTGTTATATTACATTCACTAGTAGTAGTGAGAAAAACATCACGGGGTGGTGCGCATTGTATGGGTGTGTGTTACATTATATTCACTAGTAGGAGTGAGAAAAACATCACGGGGTGGTGTGAATCGGAGGGTCTGAATTAGGATCGGCAGTGAGTGGCAATGTAGGATGGAGAAAAGCACCGCGGGGTGGTCAGCATGGGGAGGTCAGGGAACATGCAGTGGCAAGGTAGGATAGGTTTCTGAAAAACATTGCGGGGTGGTGCGCATTGTATGGGTGTGTGTTACATTATATTCACTAGTAGGAGTGAGAAAAACATCGCGGGGTTGTGCGCATTTTATGGGTGTGTGTTACATTACATTCACTAGTAGGAGTGAGAAAAACATCACTGGGTGGTGTGAATCGGAGGGTCTGAATTAGAATAGGCATTGAGTGGCAATGTAGGATGGAGAAAAGCACCGCGGGGTTGTCAGCATGGGGAGGTCAGGGAACATGCAGTGGCAATGTAGGATAGTTTTCTGAAAACATCACGGGGTGGTGCGCATTGTATGGGTGTGTGTTACATTACATTCACTAGTAGGAGTGAGAAAAACATCACGGGGTGGTGTGAATCGGAGGGTCTGAATTAGGATAGGCAGTGAGTGGCAATATAGGATGGAGACAAGCACCGCGGGGTGGTCAGCATGGGGAGGTCATGGAATGTGCAGTGGCAATCTAGGATAGGTTTCTGAAAAACATCGCGGGGTGGTACGCATTGTATGGGTGTGTGTTACATTACATTGACTAGTAGGAGTGAGAAAAACATCACGGAGTGGTGTGAATCGGAGGGTCTGAATTAGGATAGGCAGTGAGTGGCAATGTAGGATGGAGAAAAGCACCGCCGGGTGGTCAGAATGGGGAAGTCCGGTAACATGCCGTGGCAATGTAGGATAGTTTTCTGAAAAACATCACGGGGTGGTGCGCATTGTATGGGTGTGTGTTACATTACATTCACTAGTAGGAGTGAGAAAAACATCACGGTGTGGTGTGAATCGGAGGGTCTGAATTAGGATAGGCAGTGAGTTGCAATGTAGGATGGAGAAAAGCACCGCGGGGTGGTCAGCATGGGGAGGTCAGGGAACATGCAGTGGCAATGTAGGATAGGTTTCTGAAAAACATCGCGGGGTGGTGCGCATTGTATGGGTGTGTGTTACATTACATTCACTAGGAGGAGTGAGAAAAACATAACGGGGTGGTGTGAATCGGAGGGTCTGAATTAGGATAGGCAGTGAATGGCAATGTAGGATGGAGAAAACACCTCGGGGTGGTCAGCAAGGGGAGGTCAGGGAACATGCAGTGGCAATGTAGGATAGGTTTCTGAAAAACATCGCGAGGTGGTGCGCATTTTATGGGTGTGTGTTACATTACATTCACTAGTAGGAGTGAGAAAAACATCACGGGGTGGGGCGCAATGTATGGGTGTGTGTTACATTACATTAACTAGTAGGAGTGAGAAAAACATCACGGGGTGGTGTGAATCGGAGGGTCTGAATTAGGATAGGCAGTGAGTGGCAATGTAGGATGGAGAAAAGCACCACGGGGTGGTCAGCATGGGGAGGTCAGGGAAAGTGCAGTGGCAATGTAGGATAGGTTTCTGAAAAACAGCGCGGGGTGGTGCGCATTGTATGGGTGTGTGTTACATTACATTCACTATTAGGAGTGAGAAAAACATCACGGGGTGGTGTGAATCGGAGGGTATGAATTAGGATAGGCAGTGAGTGGCAATGTAGGATGGAGAAAAGCACCGCGGGGTGGTCAGCAAGGGGAGGTCAGGGAACATGCAGTGGCAATGTAGGATAGGTTTCTGAAAAACATCGCGGGGTGGTGCGCATTGTATGGGTGTGTGTTACATTACATTCACTAGTAGGAGTGAGAAAAACATCACGGGTTGGTGTGAATCGGAGGGTCTGAATTAGGATAGGCAGTGAGTGGCAATGTAGGATGGAGAAAAGCACCGCAGGGTGGTCAGCATGGGGATGTCAGGGAACATGCAGTGGCAATGTAGGATAGGTTTCTGAAAAACATCGCGTGGTGGTGCGCATTGTATTGGTGTGTGTTACATTACATTCACTACTAGGAGTGAGAAAAACATCACGGGATGGGGCGCATTGTATGGGTGTGTGTTACATTACATTCACTAGGAGGAGTGAGAAAAACATCACGGGGTGGTGTGAATCGGAGGGTTGAATTAGGACAGGCAGTGAGTGGCTATGTAGGATGGAGAAAAGCACCGCGGGGTGGTCAGCATGGGGAGGTCACGGAACATGCAGTGGCAATGTAGGATAGCTTTCTGAAAAACATCGCGTGGTGTTGCGCATTGTATAGGTGTGTGTTATATTACATTCACTAGTAGGAGTGAGAAAAACATCACGGGGTGGTGTGAATCGGAGGTTATGTATTAGGATAGGCAGTGAGTGGCAAAGAATGATGGAGAAAAGCACCGCGGGGTGGTCAGCATTGGGAAGTCCGGGAACATGCATTGGCAATGTAGGATAGTTTTCTGAAAAACATCACGGGGTGGTGCGCATTGTATGGGTGTGTGTTACATTATATTCACTAGTAGGAGTGAGAAAAACATCACGGTGTGGTGTGAATCGGAGGGTCTGAATTAGGATAGGCAGTGAGTAGCAATGTAGTATAGAGAAAAGCACCGCGGGGTGGTCAGCATGGGGAAGTCAGGGAACATGCAGTGGCAATGTAGGATAGGTTTCTGAAAATCATCACGGGGTGGTGCGCATTGTATGGGTGTGTGTTACATTACATTCACTTGTAGGAGTGAGAAAAACATAACGGGGTGGTGTGAATCGGATTGTCTGAATTAGGATAGGCACTGAGTGGCAATGTAGGATGGAGAAAAGCACCGCGGGGTGGTCAGCATGGGGAGGTCAGGGAACATGCAGTGGCAATGTAGGATAGGTTTCTGAAAAACATCGAGGGGTGGTACGCATTGTATGGGTGTGTGTTACATTGCATTCACTAGCAGGAGTGAGAAAATCATCACGGGGTGGCTCGCATTGTATGGGTGTGTGTTACATTACATTCACTAGTAGGAGTGAGAAAAACATCACGGGGTGGTGTGAATCGGAGTGTCTGAATTAGGATAGGCAGTGAGTGGCAATGTAGGATGGAGAAAAGCACCGCTGGGTGGTCAGCATGGGGAGGTCAGGGAACATGCAATGGCAATGTAGGATAGGTTTCTGAAAAACATCGCCGGGTGGTGCACATTTTATGGGTGTGTGTTACATTACATTCACTAGTAGGAGTGAGAAAAACATCATGGGGTGGTGTGAATCGGAGGGTCTGAATTAGGATAGGCAGTGAGTGGCAATGTATGATGGAGAAAAGCACCGCGGGGTGGTCAGCATGGAGAGGTGAGGGAACATACAGTGGCAATGTAGGATAGGATTCTGAAAAACATCGTGGGGTGGTGCGCATTGTATGGGTGTGTGTTACATTACATTCACTAGTAGGAGTGAGAAAAACATCGCGGGGTGGTGTGCATTGTTTGGGTTGTGTTTCATTACATTCACTAGTAGGAGTGAGAAAAACATCACGGGGTGGTGTGAATCGGACGGTCTGAATTAGGATAGGCAGTGAGTGGCAATGTAGAATGGAGAAAAGCACCGCGGGGTGGTCAGCATGGGGAGGTCAGCGAACATGCAGTGGCAATATAGGATAGTTTTCTGAAAAACATCGCGGGGTGGTGCGCATTGTATGGGTGTGTGTTACATTACATTCACTAGTAGGAGTGAGAAAAACATCACGGGGTGGTTCGCATTGTATGGGTGTGTGTTACATTACATTCACTAGTAGGAGTGAGAAAAACATCATGGGGTGGTGTGAATCGGAGGGTCTGAATTAGGATAGGCTGTGAGTGGCAATGTAGGATGGAGAAAAGCACCGCGGGGTGGTCAGCATGGGGAGGTCAGGTAACATGCAGTGGCAATGTAGGATAGGTTTCTCAAAATCATCGCGGAGTGGTGCGCATTGTATGGGTGTGTGTTATATTACATTCACTAGTAGTAGTGAGAAAAACATCACGGGGTGGTGCGCATTGTATGGGTGTGTGTTACATTATATTCACTAGTAGGAGTGAGAAAAACATCACGGGGTGGTGTGAATCGGAGGGTCTGAATTAGGATCGGCAGTGAGTGGCAATGTAGGATGGAGAAAAGCACCGCGGGGTGGTCAGCATGGGGAGGTCAGGGAACATGCAGTGGCAAGGTAGGATAGGTTTCTGAAAAACATTGCGGGGTGGTGCGCATTGTATGGGTGTGTGTTACATTATATTCACTAGTAGGAGTGAGAAAAACATCGCGGGGTTGTGCGCATTTTATGGGTGTGTGTTACATTACATTCACTAGTAGGAGTGAGAAAAACTTCGCGGTGTGGTGCGCATTGTAATGGTGTGTGTTACATTACATTCACTAGTAGGAGTGAGAAAAACATCACTGGGTGGTGTGAATCGGAGGGTCTGAATTAGAATAGGCATTGAGTGGCAATGTAGGATGGAGAAAAGCACCGCGGGGTGGTCAGCATGGGGAGGTCAGGGAACATGCAGTGGCAATGTAGGATAGTTTTCTGAAAACCTCACGGGGTGGTGCGCATTGTATGGGTGTGTGTTACATTACATTCACTAGTAGGAGTGAGAAAAACATCACGGGGTGGTGTGAATCGGAGGGTCTGAATTAGGATAGGCAGTGAGTGGCAATGTGGGATGGAGACAAGCACCGCGGGGTGGTCAGCATGGGGAGGTCATGGAATGTGCAGTGGCAATCTAGGATAGGTTTCTGAAAAACATCGCGGGGTGGTACGCATTGTATGGGTGTGTGTTACATTACATTGACTAGTAGGAGTGAGAAAAACATCACGGAGTGGTGTGAATCGGAGGGTCTGAATTAGGATAGGCAGTGAGTGGCAATGTAGGATGGAGAAAAGCACCGCCGGGTGGTCAGCATGGGGAAGTCCGGTAACATGCCGTGGAAATGTAGGATAGTTTTCTGAAAAACATCACGGGGTGGTGCGCATAGTATGGGTGTGTGTTACATTACATTCACTAGTAGGTGTGAGAAAAACATCATGGGGTGGTGTGAATCGGAGGGTCTGAATTAGGATAGGCTGTGAGTGGCAATGTAGGATGGAGAAAAGCACCGCGGGGTGGTCAGCATGGGGAGGTCAGGGAACATGCAGTGGCAAGGTAGGATAGGTATCTGAAAAACATTGCGGGGTGGTGCGCATTGTATGGGTGTGCGTTACATTATATTCACTAGTAGGAGTGAGAAAAACATTGCGGGGTTGTGCGCATTTTATGGGTGTGTGTTACATTACATTCACTAGTAGGAGTGAGAAAAACATTGCGGGGTCTGTGCATTGTATGGGTGTGTGTTACATTACATTCACTAGTAGGAGTGAGAAAAACATCACTGGGTGGTGTGAATCGGAGGGTCTGAATTAGGATAGGCATTGAGTGGCAATGTAGGATGGAGAAAAGCACCGCGGGGTGGTCAGCATGGGGAGGTCAGGGAACATGCAGTTGCAATGTAGGATAGTTTTCTGAAAAACATCACGGGGTGGTGCGCATTGTATGGGTGTGTGTTACATTACATTCACTAGTAGGAGTGAGAAAAATATCACGGGGTGGTGTGAATCGGAGGGTCTGAATTAGGATAGGCAGTCAGTGGCAATGTAGGATGGAGAAAAGCACCGCGGGGTGGTCAGCATGGGGAAGTCAGGGAACATGCAGTGTCAATGTAGGATAGGTTTCTGAAAAGCATCGCGTGGTGGTGCGCATTGTATGGGTGTGTGTTACATTACATTCACTACTAGGTGTGAGAAAAACATCACGGGGTGGTGTGAATCGGAGGGTCTGAATTGGGATAGGCAGTGAGTGGCAATGTAGGATGGAGAAAAGCACCGCGGGGTGGTCAGCATGGGGAGGTCAGGGAACATGCAGTGGCAATGTAGGATATGTTTCTGAAAAACATCGCGGGGTGGTGCGCATTGTATGGGTGTGTGTTACATTACATTCACTAGGAGGAGTGAGAAAAACATCACGGGGTGGTGTGAATCGGAGGGTCTGAATTAGGATAGGCAGTGAATGGCAATGTAGAATGGAGAAAAGCACCGCGGGGTGGTCAGCAAGGGGAGGTCAGGGAACATGCAGTGGCAATGTAGGATAGGTTTCTGAAAAACATCGGGTGGTGGTGCACATTGTATGGGTGTGTGTTACATTACATTCACTAGTAGGAGTGAGAAAAACATCACGGGGTGGTGTGAATCGGAGGGTCTGAATTAGGATAGGCAGTGAGGGGCAATGTAGGATGGAGAAAAGCACCGTGGGGTGGTCAGCATGGGGAGGTCACGGAACATGCAGTGGCAATGTAGGATAGGTTTCTGAAAAACATCGCGTGGTGGTGCGCATTGTATAGGTGTGTGTTACATTACATTCACTAGTAGGAGTGAAAAAAACATCACGGGTTGGTGTGAATCGGAGGGTCTGAATTAGGATAGGCAGTGAGTGGCAATGTAGGATGGAGAAAAGCACCGCGGGGTGGTCAGCATGGGGAGGTCAGGGAAAGTGCAGTGGCAATGTAGGATAGGTTTCTGAAAAACAGCGCGGGGTGGTGCGCATTGTATGGGTGTGTGTTACATTACATTCACTAGTAGGAGTGAGAAAAACATCACGGGGTGGTGTGAATCGGAGGGTCTGAATTAGGATAGGCAGTGAGTGGCAATGTAGGATGGATAAAAGCACCGCGGGGTGGTCAGCATGGGGAAGTCAGGGAACATGCAATGGCATTGTAGGATTGGTTTCTGAAAAACATCGCGTGGTGGTGCGCATTGTATAGGTGTGTGTTACATTACATTCACTATTAGGAGTGAGAAAAACATCACGGGGTGGTGTGAATCGGAGGGTATGAATTAGGATAGGCAGTGAGTGGCAATGTAGGATGGAGAAAAGCACCGCGGGGTGGTCAGCAAGGGGAGGTCAGGGAACATGCAGTGGCAATGTAGGATAGGTTTCTGAAAAACATCGCGGGGTGGTGCGCATTGTATGGGTGTGTGTTACATTACATTCACTAGTAGGAGTGAGAAAAACATCACGGGTTGGTGTGAATCGGAGGGTCTGAATTAGGATAGGCAGTGAGTGGCAATGTAGGATGGAGAAAAGCACTGCAGGGTGGTCAGCATGGGGATGTCAGGGAACATGCAGTGGCAATGTAGGATAGGTTTCTGAAAAACATCGCGTGGTGGTGCGCATTGTATTGGTGTGTGTTACATTACATTCACTACTAGGAGTGAGAAAAACATCACGGGATGGGGCGCATTGTATGGCTGTGTGTTACATTACATTCACTAGTAGGAGTGAGAAAAACATCACGGGGTCGGGCGCATTGTATGGGTGTGTGTTACATTACATTCACTAGTAGGAGTGAGAAAAACATCACGGTGTGGGGCTCATTGTATTGGTGTGTGTTACATTACATTCACTAGTAGGAGTGAGAAAAACATCACGGGGTGGTGTGAATCGGAGGGTCTGAATTAGGATAGGCAGTGAGTGGCAATGTAGGATGGAGAAAAGCACCGCAGGGTGGTCAGCATGGGGAGGTCAGGGAACATGCAGTGTCAATGTAGGATAGTTTTCTGAAAAACATCACGGGGTGGTGCGCATTGTATGGGTGTGTGTTACATTACATTCAATAGTAGGAGTGAGAAAAACATCACGGTGTGGTGTGAATCGGAGGGTCTGAATTAGGATAGGCAGTGAGCAGCAATGTAGCATAGTGAAAAGCAACGCAGGGTGGTCAGCATGGGGAAGTCATTGAACATGCAGTGGCAATGTAGGATAGTTTTCTGAAAATCATCACGGGGTGGTGCGCATTGTATGGGTGTGTGTTACATTACATTCACTAGTAGGAGTGAGAAAAACATCACGGGGTGGTGTGAATCGGATTGTCTGAATTAGGATAGGCACTGACTGGCAATGTAGGATGGAGAAAAGCACCGCGGGGTGGTCAGGATGGGGAAGTCAGGGAACATGCAGTGGCAAAGTAGGATAGGTTTCTGAAAAACATCGCGTGGTGGTGCGCATAGTATGGGTGTGTGTTACGTTACATTCACTACTAGGTGTGAGAAAAACATCACGGGGTGGTGTGAATCGGAGGGTCTGAATTGGGATAGGCAGTGAGTGGCAATGTAGGATGGAGAAAAGCACCGCGGGGTGGTCAGCATGGGGAGGTCAGGGAACATGCAGTGGCAATGTAGGATAGGTTTCTGAAAAACATCGCGGGGTTGTGCGCATTGTATGGGTGTGTGTTACATTACATTCACTAGGAGGAGTGAGAAAAACATCACGGGGTGGTGTGAATCGGAGGGTCTGAATTAGGATAGGCAGTGAGTGGCAATGTAGGATGGAGAAAAGCACCGCGGGGTGGTCAGCATGGGTAGGTCAGGGAACATGCAGTGGCAATGTAGGATAGGTTTCTGAAAAACATTGCGTGGTGGTGCGCATTGTATAGGTGTGTGTTACATTACATTCACTAGTAGGAGTGAGAAAAACATCACGGGTTGGAGTGAATCGGAGGGTCTGAATTAGGATAGGCAGTGAGTGGCAATGTAGGATGCAGAAAAGCACCGCAGGGTGGTCAGCATGGGGAAGTCAGGGAACATGCAGTGGCAATGTAGGATTGGTTTCTGAAAAACATCGCGTGGTGGTGCGCATTGTATAGGTGTGTGTTACATTACATTCACTAGTAGGAGTGAGAAAAACATCACGGGGTGGTGTGAATCGGAGTGTATGAATTAGTATAGGCAGTGAGTGGCAATGTAGGATGGAGAAAAGCACCGCCGGGTGGTCAGCATGGGGAAGTCCGGGAACATGCAGTGGCAATGTCGGATAGTTTTCTGAAAATCATCACGGGGTGGTGCGCATTGTATGGGTGTGTGTTACATTACATTCACTAGTAGGAGTGAGAAAAACATCACGGGGTGTTGTGAATCGGAGGGTCTGAATTAGGATAGGCAGTGAGTGGCAATGTAGGATGGAGAAAAGCACCGCGGGGTGGTCAGCATGGGGAGGTCAGGGAACATGCAGCAGCAATGTAGGATAGGTTTCTGAAAAACATCGCGTGGTGGTGCGCATTTTATAGGTGTGTGTTACATTACATTCACTAGTAGGAGTGAGAAAAACATCACGGGTTGGTGTGAATCGGAGGGTCTGAATTAGGATAGGCAGTGAGTGGCAATGTAGGATGGAGAAAAGCACCGCAGGGTGGTCAGCATGGGGAGGTCAGGGAACATGCAGTGTCAATGTAGGATAGTTTTCTGAAAAACATCACGGGGTGGTGCGCATTGTATGGGTGTGTGTTACATTACATTCAATAGTAGGAGTGAGAAAAACATCACGGTGTGGTGTGAATCGGAGGGTCTGAATTAGGATAGGCAGTGAGTAGCAATGTAGTATAGAGAAAAGCAACGCAGGGTGGTCAGCATGGGGAAGTCAGGGAACATGCAGTGGCAATGTAGGATAGTTTTCTGAAAATCATCACGGGGTGGTGCGCATTGTATGGGTGTGTGTTACATTACATTCACTAGTAGGAGTGAGAAAAACATCACGGGGTGGTGTGAATCGGATTGTCTGAATTAGGATAGGCACTGACTGGCAATGTAGGATGGAGAAAAGCACCGCGGGGTGGTCAGCATGGGGAGGTCAGGGAACATGCAGTGGCAATGTAGGATAGGTTTCTGAAAAACATCGAGGGGTGGTGCGCATTGTATGGGTGTGTGTTACATTACATTCACTAGGAGGAGTGAGAAAATCATCACGGGTTGGCTAGCATTGTATGGGTGTGTGTTACATTACATTCACTAGTAGGAGTGAGAAAAACATCACGGGGTGGTGTGAATCGGAGGGTCTGAATTAGGATAGGCAGTGAGTGGCAATGTAGGATGGAGAAAAGCACCGCCGGGTGGTCAACATGGGGAGGTCAGGGAACATGCAATGGCAATGTAGGATAGGTTTCTGAAAAACATCGCCGGGTGGTGCGCATTTTATGGGTGTGTGTTACTTACATTCATTAGTAGGAGTGAGAAAAACATCACGGGGTGGTGTGAATCGGAGGGTCTGAATTAGGATAGGCAGTGAGTTGCAATGTACGATGGAGAAAAGCACCGCGGGGTGGTCAGCATGGGGAGGTGAGGGAACATGCAGTGGCAATGTAGGATAGGATTCTGAAAAACATCGCGGGGTGGTGCGCATTGTATGGGTGTGTGTTACATTACATTCACTAGTAGGAGTGATAAAAATATCACGGGGTGGTGTGAATGGGAGCATCTGAATTAGGATAGGCAGTGAGTGGCAATGTAGGATGGAGAAAAGTACCGCAGCGTGGTCAGCATGGGGAGGTCAGGGAACATGCAGTGGCAATGTAGGATAGGTTTCTGAAAAATATCGCGGGGTGGTGCGCATTGTATGGGTGTGTGTTACATTACATTCACTAGTAGGAGTGAGAAAAACATCGCGGGGTGGTGTGCATTGTTTGGGTTGTGTTTCATTACATTCACTAGTAGGAGTGAGAAAAACATCACGGGGTGGTGTGAATCGGACAGTCTGAATTAGGATAGGCAGTGAGTGGCAATGTAGGATGGAGAAAAGCACCGCGGGGTGGTCAGCATGGGGAGGTCAGGGAACATGCAGTGGCAATGTAGGATAGTTTTCTGAAAAACATCGCGGGGTGGTGCGCATTGTATGGGTGTGTGTTACATTACATTCACTGGTAGGAGTGTGAAAAACATGACGGGGTGGTTCGAATTGTATGGGTGTGTGTTACATTACATTCACTAGTAGGAGTGAGAAAAACATCACGGGGTGGTGTGAATCGGAGGGTCTGAATTAGGATAGGCAGTGAGTGGCAATGTAGGATGGAGAAAAGCACCGCGGGGTGGTCAGCATGGGGAGTTCAGGTAACATGCAGTGGCAATGTAGGATAGGTTTCTCAAAAACATCGCGGGGTGGTGCGCATTGTATGGCTGTGTGTTACATTACATTCACTAGTAGTAGTGAGAAAAACATCATGGGGTGGTGCGCATTGTATGGGTGTGTGTTACATTACATTCACTAGTAGCAGTGAGAAAAACATCACGGGGTGGTGTGAATCGGAGGGTCTGAATTAGGATCGGCAGCGAGTGGCAATGTAGGATGGAGAAAAGCACCGCGGGGTGGTCAGCCTGGGGGGGTCAGGGAACATGCATTGGCAAGGTAGGATAGGTTTCTGAAAAACATCAGGGGGTGGTGCGCATTGTATGGGTGTGTGTTACATTATATTCACTAGTAGGAGTGAGAAGAACATCGCGGGGTTGTGCGCATTTTATGGGTGTGTGTTACATTACATTCACTAGTAGGAGTGAGAAAAACATCGCGGGGTGGTGCGCATTGTATGGGTGTGTGTTACATTACATTCACTAGTAGGAGTGAGAAAAACATAACGGGGTGGTGTGAATCGGAGGGTCTGAATTAGGATAGGCAGTGAGTGGCAATGTAGGATGGAGAAAAGCACCGCGGGGTGGTCAGCATGGGGAGGTCAGGGAACATGCAGTGGCAATATAGGATAGTTTTCTGAAAAACATCACGGGGTGGTGCGCATTGTATGGGTGTGTGTTACATTACATTCACTAGTAGTAGTGAGAAAAACATCACGGGGTGGTGCGCATTGTATGGGTGTGTGTTACATTACATTCACTACTAGGAGTGAGAAAAACATCACGGGGTGGTGTGAATCGGAGGGTCTGAATTAGGATCGGCAGCGAGTGGCAATATAGGATGGAGAAAAGCACCACGGGGTGGTCAGCACGGGGAGGTCAGGGAACATGCAGTGGCAATGTAGGATAGGTTTCTGAAAAACATCAGGGGGTGGTGCGCATTGTATGGGTGTGTGTTACATTAGATTCACTAGTAGGAGTGAGGAAATCATCACGGGGTGGTGCGCATTGTATGGGTGTGTGTTACATTAGATTCACTAGTAGGAGTGAGGAAATCATCACGGGGTGGTGCGCATTGTATGGGTGTGTGTTACATTAGATTCACTAGTAGGAGTGAGGAATACATCACGGGGTGGTGCGCATTGTATGGGTGTGTGTTACATTACATTCACTAGTAGGAGTGAGAAAAACATCACGGGGTGGGGCGCATTGTATGGGTGTGTGTTACATTACATTCACTAGTAGGAGTGAGAATAACATCATGGGGTGGTGTGAATCGGAGGGTCTTAATTAGGATAGGCAGTGAGTGGCAATGTAGGATGGAGAAAAGCACCGCGGGGTGGTCAGCATGGGGAGGTCAGGGAACATGCAGTGGCAATGTTGGATAGGTTTCTGAAAAACATCGCGTGGTGGTGCGCATTGTATAGGTGTGTGTTACATTACATTCACTAGTAGGAGTGAGAAAAACATCACGGCTTGGAGTGAATCGGAGGGTCTGAATTAGGATAGGCAGTGAGTGGCAATGTAGGATGCAGAAAAGCACCGCAGGGTGGTCAGCATGGGGAAGTCAGGGAACATGCAGTGGCAATGTAGGATACGTTTCTGAAAAACATCGAGGGGTGGTGCGCATTGTATGGGTGTGTGTTACATTACATTCACTAGTAGGAGTGAGAAAATCATCACGGGGTGGCTCGCATTGTATGGGTGTGTGTTACATTACATTCACTAGTAGGAGTGAGAAAAACATCACGGGGTGGTGTGAATCGGAGTGTATGAATTAGTATAGGCAGTGAGTGGCAATGTAGGATGGAGAAAAGCACCGCCGGGTGGTCAGAATGGGGAAGTCCGGGAACATGCAGTGGCAATATAGGATAGTTTTCTGAAAAACATCACGGGGTGGTGCGCATTGTATGGGTGTGTGTTACATTACATTCACTACTAGGAGTGAGAAAAACATCACGGGGTGGGGCGCATTGTATGGGTGTTTATTACATTACATTCACTAGTAGGAGTGAGAAAAACATCACGGGGTGGTGTGAATTGGAGGGTCTGAATTAGGATAGGCAGTGAGTGGCAATGTAGGATGGAGAAAAGCATCGCGGGGTGGTCAGCATGGGGAGGTCAGGGAACATGCAGTGGCAATGTAGGATAGGTTTCTGAAAAACATCGCGTGGTGGTGCGCATTGTATAGGTGTGTGTTACATTACATTCACTAGTAGGAGTGAGAAAAACATCACGGGGTGGTGTGAATCGGAGGGTATGAATTAGGATAGGCACTGAGTGGCAATGTAGGATGGAGAAAAGCACCGCAGGGTTGTCAGCATGGAGAAGTCCGGGAACATGCATTGGCAATGTAGGATAGTTTTCTGAAAAACATCACGGGGTGGTGCGCATTGTATGGGTGTGTGTTACATTACATTCACTAGTAGGAGTGAGAAAAACATCACGGGGTGGTGTGAATCGGAGGGTCTGAATTAGGATCGGCAGCGAGTGGCAATGTAGGATGGAGAAAAGCACCGCGGGGTGGTCAGCATGGGGAGGTCAGGGAACATGCAGTGGCAAGGTAGGATAGGTTTCTGAAAAACATCAGGGGGTGGTGCGCATTGTATGGGTGTGTGTTACATTAGATTCACTAGTAGGAGTGAGGAAATCATCACGGGGTGGTGCGCACTGTATGGGTGTGTGTTACATTACATTCAGTAGTAGGAGTGAGAAAAACATCACGGGGTGGTGCGCATTGTATGGGTGTGTGTTACATTACATTCACTAGTAGGAGAGAGAAAAACATCACGGGGTGGTGTGAATCGGAGGGTCTGAATTAGGATAGGCAGTGAGTGGCAATGTAGGATGGAGAAAAGCACCGCGGGGTGGTCAGCATGGGGAGGTCAGGGAACATGCAGTGGCAATATAGGATAGTTTTCTGAAAAACATCACGGGGTGGTGCGCATTGTATGGGTGTGTGTTCCATTACATTCACTAGGAGGAGTGAGAAAAACATCACGGGGTGGTTCGCATTGTATGGGTGTGTGTTACATGACATTCACTAGTAGGAGTGAGAAAAACATCACGGGGTGGGGCGCATTGTATGGGTGTGTGTTACATTACATTCACTAGTAGGAATGAGAAAAACATCACGGGGTGGTGTGAATCGGAGGGTCTTAATTAGGATAGGCAGTGAGTGGCAATGTAGGATGGAGAAAAGCACCGCGGGGTGGTCAGCATGGGGAGGTCAGGGAACATGCAGTGGCAATGTAGGATAGGTTTCTGAAAAACATCGCGTGGTGGTGCGCATTGTATAGGTGTGTGTTACATTACATTCACTAGTAGGAGTGAGAAAAACATCACGGGTTGGTGTGAATCGGAGGGTCTGAATTAGGATCGGCAGTGAGTGGCAATGTAGGATGGAGAAAAGCACCGCGGGGTGGTCAGCATGGGGAGGTCAGGGAACATGCAGTGGCAAGGTAGGATAGGTTTCTGAAAAACATTGCGGGGTGGTGCGCATTGTACGGGTGTGTGTTACATTACATTCACTAGAAGGAGTGAGAAAAACATCACGGTGTGGTGTGAATCGGAGGGTCTGGATTAGGATAGGCAGTGAGTAGCAATGTAGTATAGAGAAAAGCACCGTGGGGTGGTCAGCATGGGGAAGTCAGGGAACATGCAGTGGCAATGTAGGATAGGTTTCTGAAAAACATCGCGGTGTGGTGCGCATTGTATGGGTGTGTGTTACATTACATTCACTAGGAGGAGTGAGAAAAACATCACGGGGTGGTTTGAATTGGAGGGTCTGAATTAGGATAGGCAGTGAATGGCAATGTAGGATGGAGAAAAGCACCGCGGCGTGGTGCGCCTTTATAGGTGTGTGTTACATTACATTCACTAGTAGGAGTGAGAAAAACATCACGGGGTGGTGTGAATAGGAGGGTCTGAATTAGGAGAGGCAGTGAGTGGCAATGTAGGATGGAGGAAAGCACCGCGGGGTGGTCAGCATGGGGAGGTCAGGGAACATGCATTGGCAATGTAGGATAGGTTTCTGAAAAACATCGCGGGGTGGTGCGCATTGTATGGGTGTGTGTTACATTACATTCACTAGTAGGAGTGAGAAAAACATCACGGGGTGGTGCGCATTGTATGGGTGTGTGTTACATTACATTCACTAGTAGGAGTGAGAAAAACATCACGGGGTGGTGTGAATCGGAGGGACTGAATTAGGATAGGCAGTGAGTGGCAATGTAGGATGGAGAAAAGCACCGCAGGGTGGTCAGCATGGGGAGGTCAGGGAACATGCAGTGGCAATGTAGGATAGGTTTCTGAAAAACATCGCGTGGTGGTGCGCATTGTATGGGTGTGTGTTACATTACATTCACTAGTAGGAGTGAGAAAAACATCACGGGGTGGGGCGCATTGTATGGGTGTGTGTTACATTACATTCACTAGGAGGAGTGAGAAAAACATCACGGTGTGGTGTGAATCGGAGGGTATGAATTAGGATAGGCAGTGAGTAGCAATGTAGTATAGAGAAAAGCAACGCGGGGTGGTCAGCATGGGGAAGTCAGGGAACATGCAGTGGCAATGTAGGATAGTTTTCTGAAAATCATCACGGGGTGGTGCGCATTGTATGGGTGTGTGTTACATTATATTCACTAGTAGGAGTGAGAAAAACATCACGGGGTGGTGTGAATCGGATTGTCTGAATTAGGATAGGCACTGAGTGGCAATATAGGATGGAGAAAAGCACCGCGGGGTGGTCAGCATGGGGAGGTCAGGGAACATGCAGTGGCAATGTAGGATAGGTTTCTGAAAAACATCGAGGGGTGGTGCGCATTGTATGGGTGTGTGTTACATTACATTCACTAGGAGGAGTGAGAAAATCATCACGGGGTGGCTCGCATTGTATGGGTGTGTGTTACATTACATTCACTAGTAGGAGTGAGAAAAACATCACGGGGTGGTGTGAATCGGAGGGTCTGAATTACGATAGGCAGTGAGTGGCAATCTAGGATGGAGAAAAGCACCGCCGGGTGGTCAACATGGGGAGGTCAGGGAACATGCAATGGCAATGAAGGATAGGTTTCTGAAAAACATCGCCGGGTGGTGCGCATTTTATGGGTGTGTGTTACATTACATTCACTATGAGGAGTGAGAAAAACATCACGGGGTGGTGTGAATCGGGGGGTCTGAATTAGGATAGGCAGTGAGTGGCAATGTATGATGGAGAAAAGCACCGCGCGGTGGTCAGCATGGAGAGGTGGGGGAACATGCAGTGGCAATGTAGGATAGGATTCTGAAAAACATCGCAGGGTGGTGCGCATTGTATGGGTGTGTGTTACATTACATTCACTAGTAGGAGTGATAAAAATATCACGGGGTGGTGTGAATGGGAGCATCTGAATTAGGATAGGCAGTGAGTGGCAATGTAGGATGGAGAAAAGCACCGCGGGGTGGTCAGCATGGGGAGGTCAGGGAACATGCAGTGGCAAGGTAGGATAGGTTTCTGAAAAACATTGCGGGGTGGTGCGCATTGTACGGGTGTGTGTTACATTACATTCACTAGAAGGAGTGAGAAAAACATCACGGTGTGGTGTGAATCGGAGGGTCTGGATTAGGATAGGCAGTGAGTAGCAATGTAGTATAGAGAAAAGCACCGTGGGGTGGTCAGCATGGGGAAGTCAGGGAACATGCAGTGGCAATGTAGGATAGGTTTCTGAAAAACATCGCGGTGTGGTGCGCATTGTATGGGTGTGTGTTACATTACATTCACTAGGAGGAGTGAGAAAAACATCACGGGGTGGTTTGAATTGGAGGGTCTGAATTAGGATAGGCAGTGAATGGCAATGTAGGATGGAGAAAAGCACCGCGGCGTGGTGCGCCTTTATAGGTGTGTGTTACATTACATTCACTAGTAGGAGTGAGAAAAACATCACGGGGTGGTGTGAATAGGAGGGTCTGAATTAGGAGAGGCAGTGAGTGGCAATGTAGGATGGAGGAAAGCACCGCGGGGTGGTCAGCATGGGGAGGTCAGGGAACATGCATTGGCAATGTAGGATAGGTTTCTGAAAAACATCGCGGGGTGGTGCGCATTGTATGGGTGTGTGTTACATTACATTCACTAGTAGGAGTGAGAAAAACATCACGGGGTGGTGCGCATTGTATGGGTGTGTGTTACATTACATTCACTAGTAGGAGTGAGAAAAACATCACGGGGTGGTGTGAATCGGAGGGACTGAATTAGGATAGGCAGTGAGTGGCAATGTAGGATGGAGAAAAGCACCGCAGGGTGGTCAGCATGGGGAGGTCAGGGAACATGCAGTGGCAATGTAGGATAGGTTTCTGAAAAACATCGCGTGGTGGTGCGCATTGTATGGGTGTGTGTTACATTACATTCACTAGTAGGAGTGAGAAAAACATCACGGGGTGGGGCGCATTGTATGGGTGTGTGTTACATTACATTCACTAGGAGGAGTGAGAAAAACATCACGGTGTGGTGTGAATCGGAGGGTATGAATTAGGATAGGCAGTGAGTAGCAATGTAGTATAGAGAAAAGCAACGCGGGGTGGTCAGCATGGGGAAGTCAGGGAACATGCAGTGGCAATGTAGGATAGTTTTCTGAAAATCATCACGGGGTGGTGCGCATTGTATGGGTGTGTGTTACATTATATTCACTAGTAGGAGTGAGAAAAACATCACGGGGTGGTGTGAATCGGATTGTCTGAATTAGGATAGGCACTGAGTGGCAATATAGGATGGAGAAAAGCACCGCGGGGTGGTCAGCATGGGGAGGTCAGGGAACATGCAGTGGCAATGTAGGATAGGTTTCTGAAAAACATCGAGGGGTGGTGCGCATTGTATGGGTGTGTGTTACATTACATTCACTAGGAGGAGTGAGAAAATCATCACGGGGTGGCTCGCATTGTATGGGTGTGTGTTACATTACATTCACTAGTAGGAGTGAGAAAAACATCACGGGGTGGTGTGAATCGGAGGGTCTGAATTACGATAGGCAGTGAGTGGCAATCTAGGATGGAGAAAAGCACCGCCGGGTGGTCAACATGGGGAGGTCAGGGAACATGCAATGGCAATGAAGGATAGGTTTCTGAAAAACATCGCCGGGTGGTGCGCATTTTATGGGTGTGTGTTACATTACATTCACTATGAGGAGTGAGAAAAACATCACGGGGTGGTGTGAATCGGGGGGTCTGAATTAGGATAGGCAGTGAGTGGCAATGTATGATGGAGAAAAGCACCGCGCGGTGGTCAGCATGGAGAGGTGGGGGAACATGCAGTGGCAATGTAGGATAGGATTCTGAAAAACATCGCAGGGTGGTGCGCATTGTATGGGTGTGTGTTACATTACATTCACTAGTAGGAGTGATAAAAATATCACGGGGTGGTGTGAATGGGAGCATCTGAATTAGGATAGGCAGTGAGTGGCAATGTAGGATGGAGAAAAGTACCGCAGCGCGGTCAGCATGGGGAGGTCAGGGAACATGGAGTGGCAATGTAGGATAGGTTTCTGAAAAACATCGCGGGGTGGTGCGCATTGTATGGGAGTGTGTCACATTACATTCACTAGTAGGAGTGAGAAAAACATTACGGGGTGGTGCGCATTTTATGGGTGTGTGTTACATTACATTCACTAGTAGGAGTGAGAAAAACATCACGGGGTGGTGTGAATAGGAGGGTCTGAATTAGGTGAGGCAGTGAGTGGCAATGTAGGATGGAGAAAAGCACCGCGGGGTGGTCAGCATGGGGAGGTCAGGGAACATGCATTGGCAATGTAGGATAGGTTTCTGAAAAACATCGCGGGGTGGTGCGCATTGTATGGGTGTGTGTTACATTACATTCACTAGTAGGAGTGAGAAAAACATCATGGGGTGGTGCGCATTGTATGGGTGTGTGTTACATTACATTCACTAGTAGGAGTGAGAAAAACATCACGGGGTGGTGTGAATCGGAGGGTCTGAATTAGGATCGGCAGCGAGTGGAAATGTAGGATGGAGAAAAGCAACACGGGGTGGTCAGCATGGGGAGGTCAGGGAACATGCAGTTCCAAGGTAGGATAGGTTTCTGAAAAACATCAGGGGGTGGTGCGCATTGTATGGGTGTGTGTTACATTATATTCACTAGTAGGAGTGAGAAAAACATCGCGGGGTTGTGCGCATTTTATGGGTGTGTGTTACATTGCATTCACTAGTAGGAGTGAGAAAAACATCGCGGGGTGGTGCGCATTTTATGGGTGTGTGTTACATGATATTCACTAGTAGGAGTGAGAAAAACAACACGGGGTGGTGTGATTCGGGGGTCTGAATTAGGATCGGCAGTGAGTGGCAATGTAGGATAGAGAAAAGCACCGCGGTGTGGTCAGCATGGGGAGGTCAGGGAACATGCAGTGGCAATGTAGGATACGTTTCTGAAAAACATCGCGGGGTGGTGCGCATTGTATGGGTGTGTGTTACATTACATTCACTAGTAGGAGTGAGAAAAACATCAAGGGGTGGGGCGCATTGTATGGGTGTGTGTTACATTACATTCACTAGTAGGAGTGAGAAAAACATCACGGGGTGGTGTGAATCGGAGGGTCTGAATCAGGATAGGCAGTGAGTGGCAATGTAGGATGGAGAAAAGCACCGCGGGGTGGTCAGCATGGGGAGGTCAGGGAACATGCAGTGGCAATGTAGGATAGGTTTCTGAAAAACATCGAGGGGTGGTGCGCATTGTATGGGTGTGTGTTACATTACATTCACTAGGAGGAGTGAGAAAATCATCATGGGGTGGCTCGCATTGTATGGGTGTGTGTTACATTACATTCACTAGTAGGAGTGAGAAAAACATCACGGGGTGGTGTGAATCGGAGGGTCTGAATTAGGATAGGCAGTGAGTGGCAATGTAGGATGGAGAAAAGCACCGCCGGGAGGTCAACATGGGGAGGTCAGGGAACATGCAATGGCAATGAAGGATAGGTTTCTGAAAAACATCGCCGGGTGGTGCGCATTTTATGGGTGTGTGTTACATTACATTCACTATGAGGAGTGAGAAAAACATCACGGGGTGGTGTGAATCGGAGGGTCTGAATTAGGATAGGCAGTGAGTGGCAATGTATGATGGAGAAAAGCACCGCGCACTGGTCAGCATGGAGAGGTGGGGGAACATGCAGTGGCAATGTAGGATAGGATTCTGAAAAACATCGCAGGGTGGTGCGCATGTATGGGTGTGTGTTACATTACATTCACTAGCAGGAGTGATAAAAATATCACGGGGTGGTGTGAATGGGAGCATCTGAATTAGGATAGGCAGTGAGTGGCAATGTAGGATGGAGAAAAGTACCGCAGCGCGGTCAGCATGGGGAGGTCAGGGAACATGGAGTGGCAATGTAGGATAGGTTTCTGAAAAACATCGCGGGGTGGTGCGCATTGTATGGGAGTGTGTCACATTACATTCACTAGTAGGAGTGAGAAAAACATTACGGGGTGGTGCGCATTGTATGGGTGTGTGTTACATTACATTCACTAGTAGGAGTGAGAAAAACATCACGGGGTGGTGTGAATAGGAGGGTCTGAATTAGGAGAGGCAGTGAGTGGCAACGTAGGATGGAGAAAAGCACCGCGGGGTGGTCAGCATGGGGAGGTCAGGGAACATGCATTGGCAATGTAGGATAGGTTTCTGAAAAACATCGCGGGGTGGTGCGCATTGTATGGGTGTGTGTTACATTACATTCACTAGTAGGAGTGAGAAAAACATCACGGGGTGGTGCGCATTGTATGGGTGTGTGTTACATTACATTCACTAGTAGGAGTGAGAAAAACATCGCGGGGTGGTGTGAATCGGAGGGTCTGAATTAGGATCGGCAGCGAGTGGAAATGTAGGATGGAGAAAAGCAACAAGGGGTGGTCAGCATGGGGAGGTCAGGGAACATGCAGTTCCAAGGTAGGATAGGTTTCTGAAAAACATCAGGGGGTGGTGCGCATTGTATGGGTGTGTGTTACATTATATTCACTAGTAGGAGTGAGAAAAACATCGCGGGGTGGTGCGCATTTTATGGGTGTGTGTTACATGATATTCACTAGTAGGAGTGAGAAAAACAACACGGGGTGGTGTGATTCGGGGGTCTGAATTAGGATCGGCAGTGAGTGGCAATGTAGGATAGAGAAAAGCACCGCGGGGTGGTCAGCATGGGGAGGTCAGGGAACATGCAGTGGCAATGTAGGATACGTTTCTGAAAAACATCGCGGGGTGGTGCGCATTGTATGGGTGTGTGTTACATTACATTCACTAGTAGGAGTGAGAAAAACATCACGGGGTGGGGCGCATTGTATGGGTGTGTGTTACATTACATTCACTAGTAGGAGTGAGAAAAACATCACGGGGTGGAGTGAATCGGAGGGTCTGAATCAGGATAGGCAGTGAGTGGCAATGTAGGATGGAGAAAAGCACCGCGGGGTGGTCAGCATGGGGAAGTCAGGGAACATGCAGTGGCAATGGAGGATAGTTTTCTGAAAAACATCACGGGGTGGTGCGCATTGTATTGGTGTGTGTTACATTACATTCACTAGTAGGAGTGAGAAAAACATCACGGTGTGGTGTGAATCGGAGGGTTTGAATTAGGATAGGCAGTGAGTAGCAATGTAATATAGAGAAAAGCACCGCGGGGTGGTCAGCATGGGGAAGTCAGGGAACATGCAGTGGCAATGTAGGATAGGTTTCTGAAAAACATCACGGGGTGGTGCGCATTGTATGGGTGTGTGTTACATTACATTCACCAGTAGGAGTGAGAAAAACATCACGGGGTGGTGTGAATCGGAGGGTCTGAATTAGGATCGGCAGCGAGTGGAAATGTAGGATGGAGAAAAGCAACACGGGGTGGTCAGCATGGGGAGGTCAGGGAACATGCAGTTCCAAGGTAGGATAGGTTTCTGAAAAACATCAGGGGGTGGTGCGCATTGTATGGGTGTGTGTTACATTATATTCACTAGTAGGAGTGAGAAAAACATCGCGGGGTGGTGAGCATTTTATGGGTGTGTGTTACATGATATTCACTAGTAGGAGTGAGAAAAACAACACGGGGTGGTGTGATTCGGGGGTCTGAATTAGGATCGGCAGTGAGTGGCAATGTAGGATAGAGAAAAGCACCGCGGGGTGGTCAGCATGGGGAGGTCAGGGAACATGCAGTGGCAATGTAGGATAGGTTTCTGAAAAACATCGAGGGGTGGTGCGCATTGTATGGGTGTGTGTTACATTACATTCACTAGGAGGAGTGAGAAAATCATCACGGGGTGGCTCGCATTGTATGGGTGTGTGTTACATTACATTCACTAGTAGGAGTGAGAAAAACATCACGGGGTGGTGTGAATCGGAGGGTCTGAATTAGGATAGGCAGTGAGTGGCAATGTAGGATGGAGAAAAGCACCGCCGGGTGGTCAACATGGGGAGGTCAGGGAACATGCAATGGCAATGAAGGATAGGTTTCTGAAAAACATCGCCGGGTGGTGCGCATTTTATGGGTGTGTGTTACATTACATTCACTATGAGGAGTGAGAAAAACATCACGGGGTGGTGTGAATCGGAGGGTCTGAATTAGGATAGGCAGTGAGTGGCAATGTATGATGGAGAAAAGCACCGCGCGGTGGTCAGCATGGAGAGGTGGGGGAACATGCAGTGGCAATGTAGGATAGGATTCTGAAAAACATCGCAGGGTGGTGCGCATTGTATGGGTGTGTGTTACATTACATTCACTAGTAGGAGTGATAAAAATATCACGGGGTGGTGTGAATGGGAGCATCTGAATTAGGATAGGCAGTGAGTGGCAATGTAGGATGGAGAAAAGTACCGCAGCGCGGTCAGCATGGGGAGGTCAGGGAACATGGAGTGGCAATGTAGGATAGGTTTTCGAAAAACATCGCGGGGTGGTGCGCATTGTATGGGAGTGTGTCACATTACATTCACTAGTAGGAGTGAGAAAAACATTACGGGGTGGTGCGCATTGTATGGGTGTGTGTTACATTACATTCACTAGTAGGAGTGAGAAAAACATCACGGGGTGGTGTGAATAGGAGGGTCTGAATTAGGAGAGGCAGTGAGTGGCAATGTAGGATGGAGAAAAGCACCGCGGGGTGGTCAGCATGGGGAGGTCAGGGAACATGCATTGGCAATGTAGGATAGGTTTCTGAAAAACATCGCGGGGTGGTGCGCATTGTATGGGTGTGTGTTACATTACATTCACTAGTAGGAGTGAGAAAAACATCATGGGGTGGTGCGCATTGTATGGGTGTGTGTTACATTACATTCACTAGTAGGAGTGAGAAAAACATCACGGGGTGGTGTGAATCGGAGGGTCTGAATTAGGATCGGCAGCGAGTGGAAATGTAGGATGGAGAAAAGCAACACGGGGTGGTCAGCATGGGGAGGTCAGGGAACATGCAGTTCCAAGGTAGGATAGGTTTCTGAAAAACATCAGGGGGTGGTGCGCATTGTATGGGTGTGTGTTACATTATATTCACTAGTAGGAGTGAGAAAAACATCGCGGGGTTGTGCGCATTTTATGGGTGTGTGTTACATTGCATTCACTAGTAGGAGTGAGAAAAACATCGCGGGGTGGTGCGCATTTTATGGGTGTGTGTTACATGATATTCACTAGTAGGAGTGAGAAAAACAACACGGGGTGGTGTGATTCGGGGGTCTGAATTAGGATCGGCAGTGAGTGGCAATGTAGGATAGAGAAAAGCACCGCGGGGTGGTCAGCATGGGGAGGTCAGGGAACATGCAGTGGCAATGTAGGATACGTTTCTGAAAAACATCGCGGGGTGGTGCGCATTGTATGGGTGTGTGTTACATTACATTCACTAGTAGGAGTGAGAAAAACATCAAGGGGTGGGGCGCATTGTATGGGTGTGTGTTACATTACATTCACTAGTAGGAGTGAGAAAAACATCACGGGGTGGTGTGAATCGGAGGGTCTGAATCAGGATAGGCAGTGAGTGGCAATGTAGGATGGAGAAAAGCACCGCGGGGTGGTCAGCATGGGGAAGTCAGGGAACATGCAGTGGCAATGTAGGATAGTTTTCTGAAAATCATCACGGGGTGGTGCGCATTGTATGGGT
Organism: Cavia porcellus; assembly: GCF_034190915.1. NCBI lineage: Eukaryota > Metazoa > Chordata > Mammalia > Rodentia > Caviidae > Cavia > Cavia porcellus. The sequence continues at coordinate 610,988 of NW_026947595.1, read as the reverse complement.
GTGTGTTACATTATATTCACTAGTAGGAGTGAGAAAAACATCACGGGGTGGTGTGAATCGGATTGTCTGAATTAGGATAGGCACTGAGTGGCAATATAGGATGGAGAAAAGCACCGCGGGGTGGTCAGCATGGGGAGGTCAGGGAACATGCAGTGGCAATGTAGGATAGGTTTCTGAAAAACATCGAGGGGTGGTGCGCATTGTATGGGTGTGTGTTACATTACATTCACTAGTAGGAGTGAGAAAAACATCACGGGGTGGTGTGAATAGGAGGGTCTGAATTAGGAGAGGCAGTGAGTGGCAATGTAGGATGGAGAAAAGCACCGCGGGGTGGTCAGCATGGGGAGGTCAGGGAACATGCATTGGCAATGTAGGATAGGTTTCTGAAAAACATCGCGGGGTGGTGCGCATTGTATGGGTGTGTGTTACATTACATTCACTAGTAGGAGTGAGAAAAACATCACGGGGTGGTGCGCATTGTATGGGTGTGTGTTACATTACATTCACTAGTAGGAGTGAGAAAAACATCACGGGGTGGTGTGAATCGGAGGGTCTGAATTAGGATCGGCAGCGAGTGGAAATGTAGGATGGAGAAAAGCAACACGGGGTGGTCAGCATGGGGAGGTCAGGGAACATGCAGTTCCAAGGTAGGATAGGTTTCTGAAAAACATCAGGGGGTGGTGCGCATTGTATGGGTGTGTGTTACATTATATTCACTAGTAGGAGTGAGAAAAACATTGCGGGGTTGTGCGCATTTTATGGGTGTGTGTTACATTGCATTCACTAGTAGGAGTGAGAAAAACATCGCGGGGTGGTGCGCATTTTATGGGTGTGTGTTACATGATATTCACTAGTAGGAGTGAGAAAAACAACACCGGGTGGTGTGATTCGGGGGTCTGAATTAGGATCGGCAGTGAGTGGCAATGTAGGATAGAGAAAAGCACCGCGGGGTGGTCAGCATGGGGAGGTCAGGGAACATGCAGTGGCAATGTAGGATACGTTTCTGAAAAACATCGCGGGGTGGTGCGCATTGTATGGGTGTGTGTTACATTACATTCACTAGTAGGAGTGAGAAAAACATCAAGGGGTGGGGCGCATTGTATGGGTGTGTGTTACATTACATTCACTAGTAGGAGTGAGAAAAACATCACGGGGTGGTGTGAATCGGAGGGTCTGAATCAGGATAGGCAGTGAGTGGCAATGTAGGATGGAGAAAAGCACCGCGGGGTGGTCAGCATGGGGAAGTCAGGGAACATGCAGTGGCAATGTAGGATAGTTTTCTGAAAATCATCACGGGGTGGTGCGCATTGTATGGGTGTGTGTTACATTATATTCACTAGTAGGAGTGAGAAAAACATCACGGGGTGGTGTGAATCGGATTGTCTGAATTAGGATAGGCACTGAGTGGCAATATAGGATGGAGAAAAGCACCGCGGGGTGGTCAGCATGGGGAGGTCAGGGAACATGCAGTGGCAATGTAGGATAGGTTTCTGAAAAACATCGAGGGGTGGTGCGCATTGTATGGGTGTGTGTTACATTACATTCACTAGGAGGAGTGAGAAAATCATCACGGGGTGGCTCGCATTGTATGGGTGTGTGTTACATTACATTCACTAGTAGGAGTGAGAAAAACATCACGGGGTGGTGTGAATCGGAGGGTCTGAATTAGGATAGGCAGTGAGTGGCAATGTAGGATGGAGAAAAGCACCGCCGGGTGGTCAACATGGGGAGGTCAGGGAACATGCAATGGCAATGAAGGATAGGTTTCTGAAAAACATCGCCGGGTGGTGCGCATTTTATGGGTGTGTGTTACATTACATTCACTATGAGGAGTGAGAAAAACATCACGGGGTGGTGTGAATCGGAGGGTCTGAATTAGGATAGGCAGTGAGTGGCAATGTATGATGGAGAAAAGCACCGCGCGGTGGTCAGCATGGAGAGGTGGGGGAACATGCAGTGGCAATGTAGGATAGGATTCTGAAAAACATCGCAGGGTGGTGCGCATGTATGGGTGTGTGTTACATTACATTCACTAGCAGGAGTGATAAAAATATCACGGGGTGGTGTGAATGGGAGCATCTGAATTAGGATAGGCAGTGAGTGGCAATGTAGGATGGAGAAAAGTACCGCAGCGCGGTCAGCATGGGGAGGTCAGGGAACATGGAGTGGCAATGTAGGATAGGTTTCTGAAAAACATCGCGGGGTGGTGCGCATTGTATGGGAGTGTGTCACATTACATTCACTAGTAGGAGTGAGAAAAACATTACGGGGTGGTGCGCATTGTATGGGTGTGTGTTACATTACATTCACTAGTAGGAGTGAGAAAAACATCACGGGGTGGTGTGAATAGGAGGGTCTGAATTAGGAGAGGCAGTGAGTGGCAATGTAGGATGGAGAAAAGCACCGCGGGGTGGTCAGCATGGGGAGGTCAGGGAACATGCATTGGCAATGTAGGATAGGTTTCTGAAAAACATCGCGGGGTGGTGCGCATTGTATGGGTGTGTGTTACATTACATTCACTAGTAGGAGTGAGAAAAACATCACGGGGTGGTGCGCATTGTATGGGTGTGTGTTACATTACATTCACTAGTAGGAGTGAGAAAAACATCGCGGGGTGGTGTGAATCGGAGGGTCTGAATTAGGATCGGCAGCGAGTGGAAATGTAGGATGGAGAAAAGCAACAAGGGGTCGTCAGCATGGGGAGGTCAGGGAACATGCAGTTCCAAGGTAGGATAGGTTTCTGAAAAACATCAGGGGGTGGTGCGCATTGTATGGGTGTGTGTTACATTATATTCACTAGTAGGAGTGAGAAAAACATCGCGGGGTGGTGCGCATTTTATGGGTGTGTGTTACATGATATTCACTAGTAGGAGTGAGAAAAACAACACGGGGTGGTGTGATTCGGGGGTCTGAATTAGGATCGGCAGTGAGTGGCAATGTAGGATAGAGAAAAGCACCGCGGGGTGGTCAGCATGGGGAGGTCAGGGAACATGCAGTGGCAATGTAGGATACGTTTCTGAAAAACATCGCGGGGTGGTGCGCATTGTATGGGTGTGTGTTACATTACATTCACTAGTAGGAGTGAGAAAAACATCACGGGGTGGGGCGCATTGTATGGGTGTGTGTTACATTACATTCACTAGTAGGAGTGAGAAAAACATCACGGGGTGGTGTGAATCGGAGGGTCTGAATCAGGATAGGCAGTGAGTGGCAATGTAGGATGGAGAAAAGCACCGCGGGGTGGTCAGCATGGGGAAGTCAGGGAACATGCAGTGGCAATGGAGGATAGTTTTCTGAAAAACATCACGGGGTGGTGCGCATTGTATTGGTGTGTGTTACATTACATTCACTAGTAGGAGTGAGAAAAACATCACGGTGTGGTGTGAATCGGAGGGTTTGAATTAGGATAGGCAGTGAGTAGCAATGTAATATAGAGAAAAGCACCGCGGGGTGGTCAGCATGGGGAAGTCAGGGAACATGCAGTGGCAATGTAGGATAGGTTTCTGAAAAACATCACGGGGTGGTGCGCATTGTATGGGTGTGTGTTACATTACATTCACCAGTAGGAGTGAGAAAAACATCACGGGGTGGTGTGAATCGGAGGGTCTGAATTAGGATCGGCAGCGAGTGGAAATGTAGGATGGAGAAAAGCAACACGGGGTGGTCAGCATGGGGAGGTCAGGGAACATGCAGTTCCAAGGTAGGATAGGTTTCTGAAAAACATCAGGGGGTGGTGCGCATTGTATGGGTGTGTGTTACATTATATTCACTAGTAGGAGTGAGAAAAACATCGCGGGGTGGTGAGCATTTTATGGGTGTGTGTTACATGATATTCACTAGTAGGAGTGAGAAAAACAACACGGGGTGGTGTGATTCGGGGGTCTGAATTAGGATCGGCAGTGAGTGGCAATGTAGGATAGAGAAAAGCACCGCGGGGTGGTCAGCATGGGGAGGTCAGGGAACATGCAGTGGCAATGTAGGATACGTTTCTGAAAAACATCGCGGGGTGGTGCGCATTGTATGGGTGTGTGTTACATTACATTCACTAGTAGGAGTGAGAAAAACATCACGGGGTGGGGCGCATTGTATGGGTGTGTGTTACATTACATTCACTAGTAGGAGTGAGAAAAACATCACGGGGTGGTGTGAATCGGAGGGTCTGAATCAGGATAGGCAGTGAGTGGCAATGTAGGATGGAGAAAAGCACCGCGGGGTGGTCAGCATGGGGAAGTCAGGGAACATGCAGTGGCAATGGAGGATAGTTTTCTGAAAAACATCACGGGGTGGTGCGCATTGTATTGGTGTGTGTTACATTACATTCACTAGTAGGAGTGAGAAAAACATCACGGTGTGGTGTGAATCGGAGGGTTTGAATTAGGATAGGCAGTGAGTAGCAATGTAATATAGAGAAAAGCACCGCGGGGTGGTCAGCATGGGGAAGTCAGGGAACATGCAGTGGCAATGTAGGATAGGTTTCTAAAAAACATCGCGTGGTGGTGCGCAATGTATGGGTGTGTGTTACATTACATTCAATACTAGGTGTGAGAAAAACATCACGCGGTCGTGTGAATCGGAGGGTCTCAATTGGGATAGGCAGTGAGTGGCAATGTAGGATGGAGAAAAGCACCGCGGGGTGGTCAGCATGGGGAGGTCAGGGAACATGCAGTGCCAATGTAGGATAGGTTTCTGAAAAACATCATGGGGTGGTGCGCATTGTATGGGTGTGTGTTACATTACATTCACCAGTAGGAGTGAGAAAAACATCACGGGGTGGTGTGAATCGGAGGGTCTGAATTAGGATAGGCAGTGAGTGGCAATGTAGGATGGAGAAAAGCACCGCGGGGTGGTCAGCATGGGGAGGTCAGGGAACATGCAGTGGCAATGTAGGATAGGTTTCTGAAAAACATCGCGTGGTGGTGCCCATTGTATAGGTGTGTGTTACATTACATTCACTAATAGGAGTGAGAAAAACATCACGGGTTGGTGTGAATCGGAGGGTCTGAATTAGGATAGGCAGTGAGTGGCAATGTAGGATGGAGAAAAGCACCGCAGGGTGGTCAGCATGGGGAGGTCAGGGAACATGCAGTGGCAATGTAGGATAGTTTTCTGAAAAACATCACGGGGTGGTGCGCATTGTATGGGTGTGTGTTACATTACATTCACTAGTAGGAGTGAGAAAAACATCACGGTGTGGTGTGAATCGGAGGGTCTGAATTAGGATAGGCAGTGAGTAGCAATGTAGTATAGAGAAAAGCAACGCAGGGTGGTCATCATGGGGATGTCAGGGAACATGCAGTGGCAATGTAGGATAGGTTTCTGAAAAACATCGAGGGGTGGTGCGCATTGTATGTGTGTGTGTTATATTACATTCACTAGTAGGAGTGAGAAAAACATCACGGGGTGGTGTGAATCGGATTGTCTGAATTAGGATAGGCACTGACTGGCAATGTAGGATGGAGAAAAGCACCGCGGGGTGGTCAGCATGGGGAGGTCAGGGAACATGCAGTGGCAATGTAGGATAGGTTTCTGAAAAACATCGAGGGGTGGTGCGCATTGTATGGGTGTGTGTTATATTACATTCACTAGGAGGAGTGAGAAAATCATCACGGGGTGGCTAGCATTGTATGGGTGTGTGTTACATTACATTCATTAGTAGGAGTGAGTAAAACATCACGGGGTGGTGTGAATCGGAGGGTCTGAATTAGGATAGGCAGTGAGTGGCAATGTAGGATGGAGAAAAGCACCGCCGGGTGGTCAACATGGGGAGGTCAGGGAACATGCAATGGCAATGTAGGATAGGTTTCTGAAAAACATCGCCGGGTGTTGCGCATTTTATGGGTGTGTGTTACATACATTCACTAGTAGGAGTGAGAAAAACATCACGGGGTGGTGTGAATCGGAGGGTCTGAATTAGGATAGGCAGTGAGTGGCAATGTATGATGGAGAAAAGCACCGCGGGGTGGTCAGCATGGGGAGGTGAGGGAACATGCAGTGGCAATGTAGGATAGGATTCTGAAAAACATCGCGGGGTGGTGCGCATTGTATGGGTGTGTGTTACATTACATTCAATAGTAGGAGTGATAAAAAAACACGGGGTGGTGTGAATGGGAGCATCTGAATTAGGATAGGCAGTGAGTGGCAATGTAGGATGGAGAAAAGTACCGCAGCGTGGTCAGCATGGGGAGGTCAGGGAACATGCAGTGGCAATGTAGGATAGGTTTCTGAAAAACATCGCGGTGTGGTGCGCATTGTATGGGTGTGTGTTACATTACATTCACTAGTAGGAGTGAGAAAAACATCGCGGGGTGGTGTGCATTGTTTGGGGTGTTTTTCATTACATTCACTAGTAGGAGTGAGAAAAACATCACGGGGTGGTGTGAATCGGACATTCTGAATTAGGATAGGCAGTGAGTGGCAATGTAGGATGGAGAAAAGCACCGCGGGGTGGTCAGCATGGGGAGGTCAGGGAACATGCAGTGGCAATGTAGGATAGTTTTCTGAAAAACATCGCGGGGTGGTGCGCATTGTATGGGTGTGTGTTACATTACATTCACTAGTAGGAGTGAGAAAAATATGACGGGGTGGTTCGAATTGTATGGGTGTGTGTTACATTACATTCACTAGTAGGAGTGAGAAAAACATCACGGGGTGGTGTGAATCGGAGGGTCTGAATTAGGATCGGCAGCGAGTGGCAATGTAGGATGGAGAAAAGCACCGCGCGGTGGTCAGCCTGAGGAGGTCAGGGAACATGCAGTGGCAAGGTAGGATAGGTTTCTGAAAAACATCAGGGGGTGGTGCGCATTGTATGGGTGTGTGTTACATTATATTCACTAGTAGGAATGAGAAGAACATCGCGGGGTTGTGCGCATTTTATGGGTGTGTGTTACACTAGATTCACTAGTAGGAGTGAGGAAATCATCACGGGGTGGTGCGCATTGTATGGGTGTGTGTTACATTACCATCACTAGTAGGAGTGAGAAAAACATCACGGGGTGGGGCGCATTGTATGGGTGTGTGTTACATTACATTCACTAGTAGGAGTGAGAAAAACATCATGGGGTGGTGTGAATCGGAGGGTCTTAATTAGGATAGGCAGTGAGTGGCAATGTAGGATGGAGAAAAGCACCGCGCGGTGGTCAGCATGGGGAGGTCAGGGAACATGCAGTGGCAATGTAGGATAGGTTTCTGAAAAACATCGCGTGGTGGTGCGCATTGTATAGGTGTGTGTTACATTACATTCACTAGTAGGAGTGAGAAAAACATCACGGGGTGGTGCGCATTGTATGGGTGTGTGTTACATTACATTCACTAGTAGGAGTGAGAAAAACATCACGGGGTGGTGTGAATCGGAGTGTATGAATTAGTATAGGCAGTGAGTGGCAATGTAGGATGGAGAAAACACCGCCGGGTGGTCAGCATGGGGAAGTCCGGGAACATGCAGTGGCAATGTAGGATAGTTTTCTGAAAAACATCACGGGGTGGTGCGCATTGTATGGGTGTGTGTTACATTACATTCACTAGTAGGAGTGAGAAAAACATCACGGGGTGGGGCGCATTGTATGGGTGTGTGTTACATTACATTCACTAGTAGGAGTGAGAAAAACATCACGGGGTGGTGTGAATCGGAGGGACTTAATTAGGATAGGCAGTGAGTGGCAATGTAGGATGGAGAAAAGCACCGCGGGGTCGTCAGCATGGGGAGGTCAGGGAACATGCAGTGGCAATGTAGGATAGGTTTCTGAAAAACATCGCGTGGTGGTGCGCATTGTATAGGTGTGTGTTACATTACATTCACTAGTAGGAGTGAGAAAAACATCACGGGGTGGTGTGAATCGGAGGGTATGAATTAGGATAGGCACTGAGTGGCAATGTAGGATGGAGAAAAGCACCGCAGGGTTGTAAGCATGGGGAAGTCCGGGAACATGCATTGGCAATGTAGGATAGTTTTCTGAAAAACATCACGGGGTGGTGCGCATTCTATGGGTGTGTGTTACATTACATTCACTAGTAGGAGTGAGAAAAACATCACGGGGTGGTGTGAATCGGAGCGTCTGAATTAGGATCGGCAGCGAGTGGCAATGTAGGATGGAGAAAAGCACCGCGGGGTGGTCAGCATGGGGAAGTCAGGGAACATGCAGTGGCAAGGTAGGATAGGATTCTGAAAAACATCAGGGGGTGGTGCGCATTGTATGGGTGTGTGTTACATTAGATTCACTAGTAGGAGTGAGGAAATCATCACGGGGTGGTGCGCATTGTATGGGTGTGTGTTACATTACATTCAGTAGTAGGAGTGAGAAAAACATCACGGGGTGGTGCGCATTGTATGGGTGTGTGTTACATTACATTCACTAGTAGGAGAGAGAAAAACATCACGGGGTGGTGTGAATCGGAGGGTCTGAATTAGGATAGGCAGTGAGTGGCAATGTAGGATGGAGAAAAGCACCGCGGGGTGGTCAGCATGGGGAGGTCAGGGAACATGCAGTGGCAATATAGGATAGTTTTCTGAAAAACATCACGGGGTGGTGCGCATTGTATGGGTGTGTGTTACATTACATTCACTAGGAGGAGTGAGAAAAACATCACGGGGTGGTTCGCATTGTATGGGTCTGTGTTACATGACATTCACTAGTAGGAGTGAGAAAAACATCACGGGGTGGGGCGCATTGTATGGGTGTGTGTTACATTACATTCACTAGTAGGAGTGAGAAAAACATCACGGGGTGGTGTGAATCGGAGGGTCTTAATTAGGATAGGCAGTGAGTGGCAATGTAGGATGGAGAAAAGCACCGCGGGGTGGTCAGCATGGGGCGGTCAGGGAACATGCAGTGGCAATGTAGGATAGGTTTCTGAAAAACATCAGGGGGTGGTGCGCATTGTATGGGTGTGTGTTACATTAGATTCACTAGTAGGAGTGAGGAAATCATCACGGGGTGGTGCGCATTGTATGGGTGTGTGTTACATTAGATTCACTAGTAGGAGTGAGGAAATCATCACGGGGTGGTGCGCATTGTATGGGTGTGTGTTACATTACATTCACTAGTAGTAGTGAGAAAAACATCACGGGGTGGTGCGCATTGTATGGGTGTGTGTTACATTACATTCACTACTAGGAGTGAGAAAAACATCACGGGGTGGTGTGAATCGGAGGGTCTGAATTAGGATCGGCAGCGAGTGGCAATATAGGATGGAGAAAAGCACCGCGGGGTGGTCAGCACGGGGAGGTCAGGGAACATGCAGTGGCAATGTAGGATAGGTTTCTGAAAAACATCAGGGGGTGGTGCGCATTGTATGGGTGTGTGTTACATTAGATTCACTAGTAGGAGTGAGGAAATCATCACGGGGTGATGCGCATTGTATGGGTGTGTGTTACATTAGATTCACTAGTAGGAGTGAGGAAATCATCACGGGGTGGTGTGAATCGGAGGGTCTCAATTAGGATAGGAAGTGAGTGGCAATGTAGGATGGAGAAAAGCACCGCGGGGTGGTCAGCATGGGGAGGTCAGGGAACATGCAGTGGCAATGTAGGATAGGTTTCTGAAAAACATCGCGTGGTGGTGCGCATTGTATAGGTGTGTGTTACATTACATTCACTAGTAGGAGTGAGAAAAACATCACGGCTTGGAGTGAATCGGAGGGTCTGAATTAGGATAGGCAGTGAGTGGCAATGTAGGATGCAGAAAAGCACCGCAGGGTGGTCAGCATGGGGAAGTCAGGGAACATGCAGTGGCAATGTAGGATACGTTTCTGAAAAACATCGAGGGGTGGTGCGCATTGTATGGGTGTGTGTTACATTACATTCACTAGTAGGAGTGAGAAAATCATCACGGGGTGGCTCGCATTGTATGGGTGTGTGTTACATTACATTCACTAGTAGGAGTGAGAAAAACATCACGGGGTGGTGTGAATCGGAGTGTATGAATTAGTATAGGCAGTGAGTGGCAATGTAGGATGGAGAAAAGCACCGCCGGGTGGTCAGAATGGGGAAGTCCGGGAACATGCAGTGGCAATGTAGGATAGGTTTCTGAAAAACATCGCGGTGTGGTGCGCATTGTATGGGTGTGTGTTACATTACATTCACTAGTAGGAGTGAGAAAAACATCGCGGGGTGGTGTGCATTGTTTGGGGTGTTTTTCATTACATTCACTAGTAGGAGTGAGAAAAACATCACGGGGTGGTGTGAATCGGACAGTCTGAATTAGGATAGGCAGTGAGTGGCAATGTAGGATGGAGAAAAGCACCGCGGGGTGGTCAGCATGGGGAGGTCAGGGAACATGCAGTGGCAATGTAGGATAGTTTTCTGAAAAACATCGCGGGGTGGTGCGCATTGTATGGGTGTGTGTTACATTACATTCACTAGTAGGAGTGAGAAAAATATGACGGGGTGGTTCGAATTGTATGGGTGTGTGTTACATTACATTCACTAGTAGGAGTGAGAAAAACATCACGGGGTGGTGTGAATCGGAGGGTCTGAATTAGGATCGGCAGCGAGTGGCAATGTAGGATGGAGAAAAGCACCGCGCGGTGGTCAGCCTGAGGAGGTCAGGGAACATGCAGTGGCAAGGTAGGATAGGTTTCTGAAAAACATCAGGGGGTGGTGCGCATTGTATGGGTGTGTGTTACATTATATTCACTAGTAGGAATGAGAAGAACATCGCGGGGTTGTGCGCATTTTATGGGTGTGTGTTACACTAGATTCACTAGTAGGAGTGAGGAAATCATCACGGGGTGGTGCGCATTGTATGGGTGTGTGTTACATTACCATCACTAGTAGGAGTGAGAAAAACATCACGGGGTGGGGCGCATTGTATGGGTGTGTGTTACATTACATTCACTAGTAGGAGTGAGAAAAACATCATGGGGTGGTGTGAATCGGAGGGTCTTAATTAGGATAGGCAGTGAGTGGCAATGTAGGATGGAGAAAAGCACCGCGCGGTGGTCAGCATGGGGAGGTCAGGGAACATGCAGTGGCAATGTAGGATAGGTTTCTG